>NW_015165391.1:0-68325 GCF_001447785.1 Gekko japonicus
CAAACATAAGCTCATATCGTTACACTATCACTGAGTGTTTAACTTTTCAAGAAGTATTTGAATATGGATCACACAATATTGATGACAGAGGATCTCAAAATCAGTCCTTACTATTTTCATTCAGAGAGCCCAGAGAACATATCTTTGTTTGTTTCTTTGTCTTTCTGTTTGTTTTTGACTCTTCCCACCTGGACAATAGGGACTGGAGATCCTGGAAAGCCACTTCCAGTCAGAGTAACAATATTGGATTCAGATGATCAGTGATTTGATTTGATATACAGTTCTTTAATGTGAGATCCATTTTTTTTATTTGTAATGTATGTGGAAATATTTTGAATATAATATTAATGCCACCCATAAAAGACTTTCCTCGGTTATAATAAAGGGGTGGGTCAGTTACTAGGCCACATTGTTGGGGTGTAGTTATGCCTTTAAGGATTCAAGTGTTGAATATGCTATATAAATATTTATTACCAAGTACCTTCCTATAGATAATATGGTTAGCATTGATGGCAGCCCAACTACAGAGGGAACTTGGAATCTAATGTGCAGTACAGATGCTCAGCATATGCACAGTTTGCCCCTCAAAGTTTAGCATGGGAGTTTGATGTTTAGCATGGGAGCTAATGTCATGCGGTGTTTGGAGTGTTTGGCTGCAGCTGGGGATCTTCAAATTGCCACAGATGAGCAGGGGTGGACTGGGACAAAAGAAGCAAGCACTGCAAAAGGGCCCTAACTCCAGTCCACCTTGTCTACTCCCCCCAGCAAAAAAGGAGGGAGAAAGAACCTGTACTGAACATGACCTGGCAGACTACCTCCTTTCCTGCCTGACTGGAAATGTCCTTCTTTGCTCCATGGGGTGAGTCATGGCTGGGTGCACTTATTTATTTATTTATTCAACTTTGTATCCCACCCCTCCTGCAAGTGGGCTCAGGGCAGCTCACAAGAATAAGTTTAATACAATTTTAAAATAAGTCAATTCCCCCCCATTCTTTGCCAGGCAGGGCGAGGCCAGGCCTGGCACATCCTTCTCTGTATCATGCTGCATGGGGCAGGGCATGGCTGGGCTGGCATGTCTTTCCTTGCACTGCACTGGATGGGTAGGGTGAGGCCAGTCGGACATATCCTTTCCTGTATTGTGCTGGGTGGGACAAAGCTGTGTGCATCATTTGCTGGGTGGTGTGAATTTGCGCTGGGCACACCCTTTGCCAGGTGGGGTGAGGCAAGGCTAGTGGCTAGCAGCCATTTGCTGGTGGCCAGGGTAGCCCTGGTGGGAGGTGGCCCCCAAGGCCATCTGACCACCAGTTGTTTTCCCAGTGGCTTTAGAGGCTAATCCATTAGCACAGCTGTGAAACTTACCAGGTGTTGTTAAGGAAGTCTTTTCTTAGATAGGTACGTGGAAGTGGTGTTTTGGTCTGCACAAAGCAGCTTCATCCACTTAAGTAGTTTCAATCTTAAACTTACCAGAGGGAGCAGTAGGTATACAGTTCTCTTTGAATGTTCACAACATTTACATGACTCTTTTACCGAGTGATCTGAGGATACATGTCAATGTTCCTTCACAAGTGCCCCTCCAAATTACAAGCAGGGGACGTTTGGTCTGTGATTCAACAGATGCAAACCTGGACAACATCTCAGGAAGAGATTTGTGGTAGCAGCCAGTGAGTGAGACAGTTCTTGGGTTTTAATCTTTACTGAACATGTGAAAATAACAGAAGGGAAAACAGAAAAACACTGGCAAATTGAAAGAGCAATGTATAATACTAAGTGTGGGGAATTACTGAGCTGCGAGTAACAAGATGACATATGAAATCACACAGGCATTCAGGGAATAAGCAACAACAAACAAACCAGATGATTCCCAGTGGAAGCTATTTGAGTTACACTAGAACTAACTCCCTCAGGCTAGTCCAGTGTTAAAGCCCATCCTCGTTACAAGCAGAGTGTCCCCCCAGAATGAGATAGGCAGATAGAAGGGCAAGGGCTGAGGTTTGAAGTTTCTTTCTGAGAAGCACTCAGAGTGGAGACAGGAAGGGATAGGTTTGGGGAACAAGGAGGCACAGGATTAGGAGGGAAGGGAGAATGGATTAATGAAACAGAATGGGAAATTTCATACATTGTCTCGTCTAGCGGTCTCAGTTTAGTTGGGAAGTTTCAAAGTAGTGAGTAGAGGAACAATTATGGGGAAAGGGACATCTTTTACACCACTAAGCCTTGTCCTGTAGTAGAGGAACAGTCTGGGATGGAAAATTGAACCCAATTTGCTCATACCAGGACGCCACCTTTACATTATTTTTGCCTGGGCATTTACTATTGGGGCAAATCTTACTGATGGAACTTTTGAATCCTCTCTGAAATTGAGCACATTTCAGAATTTTACCTATGACTGGGGAAGAAGAAGAAGGGGATGGCAAAGGATGAGATGGTTAGACAATGTTATCAATGCAACGAACATGAAATTGAGCAAACCCTGGAGGATGGTGGAAGACAGGAGGGCCTGGCGTGATGTGGTCCATGGGGTCGTGGAGAGTCAGACTTGACTGTGCATCTGAACAACAACGGGGGAATTTGGAATGCTCTGTGATTGGAGAAATATTAGAATTCTTGTTCTTATTGGGGAGAAATTCATAATTCTGGTTTCTACTGGCAAATTTGAATTTTTCTTTGTGGGAGATGCTGGTGGAAAGGAGGTACCAGATGAGGTAATGGGAATGTGAAATGAATCTAGATGGGGGATTAAATTACTTTAGTGGTAGATCTGAATAATGCCTGTAAACAAAGGGCAGGGGATGGGTTGATGGGTTGGGCCAGGCTCTTGATCTGATTTCCAAAAAAATCTTGCATTGTAAAGCAGATTCCTGGATGGTCCCAGAAAATTGATTATTCCCTTGCAAACCTCAGTTGTTAATCATAGCCTGGATTATAATACATTTGCAAGAAGCCACAGAGTACCACAAATATCAAAATGTATCTGGTATCTAATGGAAACCTGGCTACTTTCTCTCTTGCACGCTGGCATCTTAACAGCACATAGTTTGATCTTAGTGTCTCAGTCTTAATATCATGCCTTGGCCCTCCAACAATCTCATATATCACAAGACCTGAGATGTTATGGAGGAGGAAGAGCTGATCCCTTAGGGACTTTTGTGGGTAACAACTCTTGCAAGTGATGTAGGCTGACCAATATTGTGGTCTTAACAGATATTTTTTAAAAAGAGAAGAATTGATTGATACAGTACTATATGTCAGAGATCCTTCATTTACTGTATTTTATAAGACATACAGTTAGAGTAAACACAGAGGAGAGCCCAGACCTGTTTTGAGTTACATGGACTTTAATGTGTATGTCTTTTAAAAGCAATAACAAGCTGATCTCATATGCTTTTCAATGTGAGATTTTAAAATATGTAATGAACACAGATGTGGAAGCTCTTTTATTTCAATACCTTACTTCTGCACACTTTTTTATGACTGACACTGGCCAGACAACATGTCCATAACATGTTACTGAGCCATCACATGTCATTTGGAAAATAGGCTGCCTGAGGACTTGTTCACTGCCAGTGAAAGTATTCAAATTAGAAACCTGTGCAAAGGATGAACTAGTTGGCCCATGTGATGGCTATCACAAACTGATGAATTTTGTATTGGCGAATGAGCAACCTTATTGCTTTCCACTCTAATTACCTTCCTGTCAGATGTTCAATTAGCATGGCAGGGTCCTAAATCCCCAAAGATCTTCATTTTGTCTTAGAAGATTAAAGGATGGCAACTATTTCTGAGCATGATTATCATCATTATCTCAGGGAGATTCTAGACTTCAGAAGTCAAAGTCATAATAGCCCTGCATACAGCAATTATTTGCAAATTGCCTTAATGTAGTTTCCAAAAGCACTTTTTTGCGCTCAGTAATTTGTTTATTTGTAAAACCATTAGCACATGGAAATGATAACATTTTGGCAAACCAGTCTGACAATATTTTTGAAGCAGAATTTTTGCCAGGATCACCGTTTCCTTTTCCTTCCTACCCACATTTTCCTTCATGCTACGGAACAAATCAGGTCCCCCCCTCCCGCACTTGCAAACATGGAAACCTTATTAATTTAGGGTGGGATTTATGTTTGCAGTTGTGTCGTTCATTGCTCTTTTGGTGGATAAGTTTATTTTCTCCTGGCTATGGATTTACTGACCTGAAAACTGCAACCTTATGAGCCTTGACTAACTGCATGTTTGTGTGCAATATAACAGAATAGAAAAACAACCTGATTAGTTTTGTACAAAAATCTATTTGTATTCACTTCATCCAATGTGCTAACCCACTCCCACCCCCCAAAAGCATGGCCTGCTCTTCTGTCTTTAACTCAGCTTAATATACAGAAATTAGTTAGTGAAATGGTGTACAAAAGTATCAGCACCACCTCCTGCATTGTATATCAGCTGGGTGAGAAGCTGGCCACCTTAGCAACACTGTATAAAATCGACAGAAATATTATTGCTGAAGCTCAGAACAATAATAGTCATCATTCATCAATATCAGCCAGAACACATGCACTTGCATTCTGCTTGAATAAATAAACTGTTATGCATTCCCAGTAGTTTTTCCTGGCCGTTTCAGAATTATTCTCAAAGGTGCCATCCCAAGTTCTCCAATTCAAGCTCCTCCCTTTTTCTGAACCCAAGCAATTTCATCCTGTTACACCAAATGGCTCCAATCACCATTCGTCTTCAAGTTCTTTCTTTTCTTTGTCAATATAAATGGGGGGGGGGGGCTCTGTCTTTCTGGTAGAATATTTCCCAACTCATGAAGAGAACACTGATGATTCTTTTGCATTTACATAGGACTAAAGGACTGTGCTTGCTGTTCTAAATCATCACCATCCATTTAAAATGGTAGCTGGATTTCTTCTTGGGTGTGCTTTAGAGCTGGAGAGAAGTATGTTCACTATGGCACATTCTCCCACCCCTTATCCATGATCACTTCAAGACAAGACAGGCTGCTATATGAAGAAACGTGTAACCTTGTTCTGGTGGCCCATTCTAAGTCAGTTTTGATGGGGCAAATGGGATTGCACACATAGCAGAAGAGAGGTGCATTTAATTATCCCACCACACGTTTATCACACACACCCCAGCAAAGAGTTCAGAATATGAGCAATCATTTGTGAAAGACGTTTAGGCAATTTGGAGAGGAGAAAGGGCTGCACCTATTCCCTTCAGCTGCTGCTTAGATCTCAATCATTACTGTGGAAATAGCATTTCCAGTTTAAAAGGGTCATTGGGGTAAACATACCTGGACATAAAGCCTGGTTTGGCCTTTATGGAGTCCCTTTTCAAATATTAAAAAACCTCTCATTTTGAAACAGCCTCTCTTCTGGGTGCAAACTAATTTTTTTATCTATGAATTTTTGATGTTGAGGGATTTTTACCCCACAGTTAATTTTATATTTTCCAGGCATAATATAATACCACTGAAGTAAAAAAGGAGTGTACACAGCTAGCCCCTTTTTCCAAGGTCACTCATATTAAAAAGGATTTGTGTGCATGTTGGTTTCACCCCAAGAAACAGATAAATTGTTTCAAATTTTTCTTGTTTCCAGGAGAAAACTATACTGATGGTCAAACATTCTCATTCAGAGACTGCCCTCATCTCCCAGTATACTGTCAGTATCAGAAGAAATGGGCAATGAGCTTTGCCTACTCTGCCCTTTTAAACGTAGCCTTTCCATGGGAGAATATTTAATCATATTCAAGGACCTGATATTAATATTGAGGGAAATCCATTGCGTTATTTGACAGAAATCTGACAGGCTTTGAAATTTACTTGCATGTCTTGGCACATGGCAAAGTTTTTAGTGAGTTTTGAATGTCGGTGTGAATCACTTGCCCCTAAATCCTTTCGGTTCACAAAAAAAGGAAAGTACCTGGTTCATATAAGATCAGCTGAGAGTTTCTGATCTGATCTGATCTGGTCTAACTTATTGGGCTCTGTGAGTCATTCTTAAATGCAGCCAACAGTGTCGTGCAATCCTTAGCAGCATTAAAACCTTCTAAATCCACAGAAGTCAAGGGGCACAGAGTGGTGTAATGATGTTTGGATTTGCACTGAATGTGTCTTGTGACTTTAGACTGAGCAACACATACAGATTGAGCAAGTTTTCACTTAGTTAAAACATATCCACTGTATTCAAACCTTTCTATAAAAGTGTATATGTATATAGAGTAATCTCCCCCAGATATTGCTTATATGGTAGGAAGGAATCCAAAGATCACCAATGCTTTGGCCTTTTTACTCTTGGGGTAGCTCATCCTTAGCTTGATCTTTCATACCTAGAACCTCTTTGCCTTTTAGTCGAGGTGCTCCAATGGTGGCTCCACTTAGAAGTCCATCCACCACAGAAGTTCTACTTAACTTTCCAAGACCAACTCCTTCCACCCAACCATCACCCCTCACTCCAGTCACCATTCCAAACTGTTATAGGTTAGTTTAATATTAGATGCAAGTCAAGGTGATTAAGACGACTTCCAAACTAAGGCCCCACTGAACTCATGACTGAACTGAAGACTCAGTTCACTGCTTATACTCCTAACAATTATCCAATATCAGTTTTCTATACAATGTCAGCTTCCAATGTGTGCAGATTGGAGGCTTCCTTGCAGGTCCAGGAGCTGACTCCAAGAAAGGCCAATTCTTTGCTCAAATGACACCGGTAGCATAATGAGAAGTGTGCCAGCAGCAGAAAGCTTTCTGTTTAGAAAAATCTTGTCATCCCTGCTCAGCCATTTACAGATTAATTGCAGCCCCTTTGGAGCGGCAATGCCTCTGGAGCAGTGTTCCCTCTAAGCCAAGTTAGCGTGAGCTAGCTCAGAGTTTTTTAGCCTCTGGCTCACACATTTTTGTCTTCGCTCAGGAAGGGATGGCTCCAGAGCAAACTAATTTATGCAGTGGACAAATCACTCGCTCACAACTTGAATGCCAGGAGCTCACAAAGTAGAATCTTTGCCCACAAGACTCCACAGCTTAGAGGGAGCACTGCTCTGGAGTCTGTTTTTCTTTTGGCTGCCAGTGGTATGGAAGGACGGTTAACTTCTGGACCCACATTACCTGTCCAGGTCCAAGGTGAGCCCCCTGAGGCACTGCTAACATTCGTGAAACTTGGCTTAGACCTACAGTGGTGGTTCCTGCTGCTTGGTACTGCAAAATATCTTGAACCGCCCCTGACTCCCTCACTATACTTCAGCAGTTTTCCATGTACCTTCACTTCAGGGTCTAACATTTTCATTTTAGAACTGGCAACAGAATTTAGTCTAAGCTGTTTAACTACACCAAACGTGCTTTTACTGATAGAACTGGATTATAAGTTCATCCAGTAACCACATCTTTCTGCCATGTTCCTTTTAGAAAGCACTAGCAGTGGTGTACCAAAGGGGTGGGGTGGGGTAGTCTGCCCCAGGCGCAGCTTAAGGAAGGCCTTTGAAGGGTGCTCTCAAAGCCAGTGTCATACTGCTGCCTCCAGCCACTAGGGGCACAGGTAAGTCTGAGCATAGCAAAAAGCTCCAGGATTGGCCAAGCTTCCCTTTTCTCAAAGACTCAAGCAAGCTTCCATAACATATTGTGCTGATAGCTACTACAGTAACTACCAGCCCACAGGTCATTTTCTCCAATAGCCTAGGCCTTCTCTCTCCCTTTCCTTGTACCCAGGTCAGCCAGTTCTTGCAAAGCAGTAGTTAGGGTGTTGCAACAAGATAAAACAGCCTTTCCCTCTCTTAATTTCTCTCCCTTTTTCCCACACATTCATAATTCATTTCTGTCTTCCTTCACCTAATTTTTCTGTGTCCCTGCTTTATTTTCACCTCTTGGTCTCAAGACCTTCTCATCCCTATCCTGCTTGGTGACAGAATGTATTTAAGAATAGTACAATAGCAAACCTTTGTAAATATTATGCTGGGTACTCTGTAATTGCACTGGTAATGCTGGGATGCAAAAAACCCTTCCCCTTTAGTTTTTACTGCAGAGATTCTCTGGTTTGAATTTAGTCCTTTGAAAACAATGGAGGATGGAGGCACCTTCTTTGGGTGGTAGTGTGTTTCTTAACATCCAGTCTGGTGAAGCTTGCAATCACTATTTTGTGATGCTTTGGCTACTGTTAGTTTGTAAAGTTAGTAGAAAGGGAGAGTCCTAGCCCTCAAAAATCTTGTAGATGGTTGGGATGGCTATTTCATGGACTTCAAAATGGAAAATGCCCTCCAAGTGCCTGCTGAGAACACGAGAGGTATGATGGATTTTTTTTTGCCATCAAGTCACAGCTGACTTATGGTGACCCTGTAGGGTTTTCAAGGCAAGAGGCATTCGGAGGTGGCTTGCCATAGCCTGCCTCCATGTCAGCCCCCTGCTTAACTTCTGAGATCTGATGAGAATAGGCTATCCTGGGGCTATCCAGGTCAGGGCTAGGTTGAGAGTAATGTGACTGTCCTAAGGTCACCCAACAAGCTTTCATGGCATGAGTGGATTTTCCAGATCCTAGTCTGACACTTTAACTACTACACTCTACTGGCTCTCATGATGGAATAGCATGTTGGAATTTGAATATTTTTTTTACTGGCATGATTATATATATGAAGGTAAATAAAAGAAAATTTTTACTGTCTGCCTTTCTTTACTGATCATTGAAACAAAGTTTGGATCCAGTGGCGCATTTTTTTAAATATTACATTTTATTAAATGTTGGGGGGTACATAGGAGGAGGGAAAGGAAACAAAGATAATAAGTCTTCTGCATGCAAATCTTCTCCACTTATCATTTCACATTGCAAAAGGATAGACTGTGGAATTTTAGAAGTTCATAAAGGCTTCTTCATATCATATTATCAAAAATTTCATATCTTTATGTTTCTTTCTTATCCAGTCGTAACAAGGAGACCATAGACTGAGGAAATCTTCCATTTGCCCTTTTAGCACCAAAATCAATTTATCCATTTCCACACTTTCCATAGTCATCACTATTAAGTCTTGTTCAAAGGTATTGTTGGAAGTTTCCAAAGGGTTGCAAACAAGATTCTAGCTGCAGTTACTACATGAATGATAAAGTATCTTTGATTTTTGTCAAAATCATCTGGTATACAATTCAGTAAAAACAATTCTGGTTGAAAAGGTATTGAAGTCTGCAATGCTGTTTGTATTAATGTATGCAACCATAACCCAAAACTTACATGCAATTTCACATGTCTACGACATATGGTAAAATGTACCCACATGTTTTTTACATTTCTAGCAATTATTTGGCATGTTTTTATACATTTTAGCTAATCTATCTGCTGTTAAATACCATCTATAAAACATCGTATACAGATTTCCTTTAAATGTGACCAATTTAGTCATTTTCATATTCACTTTCCACAGTTTACTCCACTGTGCAAGATCGTTATACCCTAAATTTTGCATCCACTTAATCATGCAGTCTTTAACCACTTCATCTTCCATTTTCATTTGCATTAAAAATACATGCATTTTCTTAATCAACTTATTAGATGTACATAACAATTTTCCAAATGCACATTGTCTTAGATAAAAACCAGATTTTCTATCTTTAGCATATCTAGATTCAATTTGAGCCCTTGCCCACCAATCGAAATTAACACCTTGCCTGATCCAGGGGCACCTTTAAGACCAAACTTTGTTCTGCTGCTTCAGACCAACATGGCTACCCACCTGAATCTATTTTCTGGCCATTATTATTATTCATTTTATTCCATGATTATTAATGAAAATAATTTTGTCGTATAGAGGAGGGGCCCTGACCTAGATAGCCCCAGCCTAGCCTGATCTCATCAGAACTCAGAATCTAAGCGGGGCCGGCGTGGAGGCAGCCAATGGCAAACCACCTCCAAACGTCTTTTGCCTTGAAGACCCTAGGGGGTCACCATAAGTCAGCTGTGACACTTGATGGCAAAAAATAAAAATAAATAGAGCAGGGCGGATTTCAAAAAAGTATCTACCCCGGGCACCAAATAGGCTAGATAACTACTGGAAAGCAGCAGCAGCTACTAAAAGAAAGAAAAAAATCTGTATTTATCTACATACTTTGGATTCCTATAAGAATATTGGTTTACAGTAGGAATCTGAGATCCTTAATGAGCTCAGGTCAGGCCAGTATCCTGACTGTGCTGAGCTGCAGCATCTCAGACTTAAACTGGCAACCGGTATAGAGAAACTAAAGCTGCAGAATAAAATGCATTTTATTCATGATGACCCAGGACTTCACATGAAAGGGCCTCTTTTAAATATCTGAATGTGTATTTTATTTGCCTCCAGGAAATGGTGTACTCAGAAACAGAAGGTTGATGAACTGAGCTTATTAAATAGACGTGCAGCTGATGAAAATGGTATTGATGAAAAGGCTACAGTATGCTTCAAACACATTTATGGCTGTAATGAAAAGAAGGCAAAAAAAGTTAAAATTGCCCTATATACTGGCACAGAGTTTCCTATGAGATGCTAGCTGTGTAAGCAGGACTTCAGGATGGAAAGGAAAACAAGGTTGGAAAATGGAAGCAGGATCCAATATCATGCACAAAGCCCGAGTTCTATTTTTCCACAGCAGTGTTGCTTCCATACATAGAATACTGGGCACTCATAGTAGTATAGTATGTAATTTGCAACTGGATTTTCTTGTTCACACGGAAAAATCTAGTTGGAAATTATTGCTATAGTGTGAGGACTGTGTAATATCCAATGATGAGTGGATGCATGCCAGCTTTGTTTCCTTCCAGTTCAAATCCCCTTGTACTACCAGTTGTCCCCTCATGTGCTTGTACTATAAAAATTGGTTTGGGGCACTCTTCACCAGGAAGCTCTTCTGCACCTTGAATTGAATGGGAGCTCGAATGGAGAAAGAAAAATTGCCAACACTCAGAAAATACAAAACAAGAAGTTCAGCAGATCCATCCCTACCCCTGACTATTCAGACTACAGAGGTCCCTCATTGTCAAGCAGAGAGCAGCTGAAAATTTTATAGTCCTTGTATTTGAAAAGGTAGACCATTATTTAAGGTAGTTCCACAGATAGGTAGCCAATACAAAATGGGTGGAATAAAAAAAACCCTACATACAGAAACTAAAAGAAATGAAAAGGGACATATTCATATATCACTAGTTTAAAACAAACCACAATATGTGATCTATTCTATTCAGCCTCCATCATGTCTGCTAGCTCTCGCCCAGCACAATTATTTAAGGTGATTAGGTCTTTGATGTCCCTCACTGAGAGGCACCAAAATAGATATAGACATTTGGCCATTAGCTCTGTGGCATTTGCAACCTTTTTTGTGGATTGTCTAATTGCTCCACTGCGATTTACCTGTCCATGTTGATACATTAAGTGAACTGGAACCCCCTTGGCCACCTTTGGATTCAGTTTTTGACTCCTTCAGCCTGCTCTTCTCTGTTAATGTTGATAGGGTCCTGGGTGCTGTTAAGCTGACCATTTGCCTCCTTGATCCATGTCTCTCTTGGCTGGTTAAGGCTGGTGATGAGAGGATACAGGGCCCTCTGCTGGACATTGTCAATATGTCCCTGGAGATGGGGGTCTTTCTGGAGGGTCTTAAGGTTGTACCACTCTTGAAAAAACCATCCTTGGATCTTTCAGATCCAGCCAATTATTGCTCAGTTTTAAATTTATAATTTCTGGGTAAGGTGATTCAGAGAGCTGTAGCCAAGCAGCTCCAGGGTTTCCTGGATGACACATTGGCACTGGATCCGTTCCAATCCAGCTTCCACCCCGGCCATGGGATGGAGACTGTGTTGGTCACCGTGACAGATGATTTCTGTAGACAGCTGGATTGAGGTGTGTCGGTGATGCTGTTGTTGCTTGACCTCACAGCGGCATTTGACACAGTCGATTACGATCTTCTGACTCACCACCTTGCTGATGTAGGAGTTCGTGGGGTGGCCCTTCAAAGGATTTCCTCGTTTCTCCATGGTTGGGGATAGAGGGTGGTGCTGGGTGAGGATGTGAGGAGCCTTATTATGTGGGGCTTCTCAGGGGGCACTCCTCTCCCCGATGTTATGAAGAAAAAGGAGGAGGAGGAGGAGATTGGATTTATACCCCGCTCATCTCTACCTGAAGGAGTCTCAGAGTGGCTTACAATCCCTTCCCCTCCCCACGACAGACACCCTGTGAGTTAGGTGGGGCTGAAAGAGCTCTCTCAAGAACTGCCATTAAGAGAACAGCTCTGAAAGAACTTATGACTGACCCAAGGTCACACCAGCAGCTGCATGTGAAGGAGTGGGGAATCAAACCCAGTTCTCCCAGATTAGAGTCTGTGCTCTTAACCACTACACCAAACTGGTTCCTAACATCCTAGCATCTGTCTCTTTAACATCTATACGTGCCCCCTAACCCAGCTGGCAAGGAGTTTTGGGCTTGAGTGTCCTCAGTATGCCAGTTGCATCCAGCTGTATCTGTTATTGGATGGTCAGCTGGCTACTGCCCTGCAAAACCTAGTTGAGGGACTGGAGGCCTTGGTGGGATGGTTAAAAAAGAGCAGACTGAGACTAAATCCAATGAAGACAGAGGTTCTGTGGCTGGTGGGGGGGGGCTCGGGATTGGAGTCCAGGCTTCTAGCTCTTGGCAGGGTGCCATTGACCCCATCAAGAGTTTGGGCATGATCTTGGATGCCTCCTTATCTATGGAGGCCCAAGTCACGCATGTTGCCAGGTTGGCATTTTTCCATCCTTGCCAAGCTTGGTAACTGACTCCTTTCTTGTCACGCCCTGACCTAGCCACAGTAATATATGCCACGGTCACCTCCAGACTAGATTACTGCAATTTGCTCTATGTTGGCCTACCCTTGATACTAACACAGAAACTCCAGCTGATCCAGAATGTGGTGGCATGAGTCCTGACAGGAATGTCATGGGTGGCATATATTCATCCTGTGCTGTGCCAGGTACACTGCCTTCCAGTGGAATATTGAGTCAGGTTCAAGGTTTTAGTATTGACCTTTAAGGCCTTGAGTGGTCTGGGACCTACAAGACCGTCTCCTCCAGTATGTCCCCAGTAGAGCTTTGCACTTATTGTGGGCCAGCTTGACCAGTCGGAAATCAGCCTGGTCAATCAGACTCCTCAAGTGTCACAGAACCTGGGTCTAGCTCACAAGAAACAGCTGAAACAGCTGAGGAGAGACAGGATCTCCAAGATACAGCTGACTCTGACTCCTCCTGGCAGACCATGGGAGGGAATGATGAAGCACAACTGTTGCAGGAAGAGTCTTCTGATTCCTCCTCATTAATAGAACTCACCTCCAACTTCCAGAATGAAAGTGCAGTGCACGTCTCTTGGCTCAACGCCGGTGTTTGGCTTACAGCAGCCCTGAGTGATTGCAGGACGTTTCCGTGTGTAAATCCTCTTGTTGTGAAAGGCTTATTTAAGCCAAACTGGCATGCCTTCAAGCCATGAAAGCAATGCATCACATATCTGTGAACCTAGTGATCACAGCGCTCTACAAATAACAACTTGCTGGTGATTCCTGGCCCTAGGGATGTCTGGCTGTCCTCAACCAGGGCTAGGGCCTTCTTGGTCCTGGCTCTGACCTGGTGGAACTCTCTGCCAGATGACATCAGGGCCCTGTGGGATCCTATGCAATTCCGCAGAGCCTGTAAGGCAGAGATGTTCTTCCAGGCTTTTGGTTGAAGGCAGGAATGGTTTCTTCGTTGGCTGGCACCCTTCCTCCTCCCCCTCTTGTTCTGAGTTTCCCTCTCTCCCTGCCCAGAAAATGGCCAGGTAGTCCAGAATTGGGATAGAAAAATTTATAGGACACCAACCTGGATTTTTTATTCCGATTCTTTAGTTTTTATTAAATTGTATTTTGAATTTTAATGTTTTGTATATTTTATGGCATTACGGCCCTCTGTATATCACCCAGAGCCTAGCATAAGCTGGGATAGGGTGACTGATAAATTAAAATAAATAATAAATGATGTTCAGATAGGGTTCCTTAATAGATTGTGCATTGTTTCTGGTCTATAAAACAGGATTATAAACCAGGATTAAGCTGTAGTTTAGAATACTTATTTGTAGATAAGGAATACAACACAATTTGTTAAAACATCCATTTTGGACAATATGAAAATTGAGGCTAGTTCTAAATGAAGAAGTCTTCAGTATCTTTCCGGGGGTTAGAAAGGGCTTCAGACATGGAGAGAAATGTGAGGAAAACTTTCACACATGAATGTTTGGACAAATGCCAGTTAACAATACAGCTATTTCTGTAGCGCCAATGTTAGAGCAATTTTCAAATTCAGTTCAGATTAATTCATTGTGAAAGCAGTGATATTGTTTAGGAGCAGAAATTCACTTCAGTCTTAATGGCTTGGATCATATGTGCCTAAGTGGAGCTGTGCTGCATAAATGGCAATTTTCCTCTCCATCTCCCATGCAGTCTTTTATAACTTCAGATACACTATAGGTTTGAAGGGACTGCAATGAGAAGGCTTTAAGTGGAGGGATGGGCATGCACTGGCTCATGAACTAAAGTTTGTGATGAATTTTGGATGGCTTCTGTTTTGCAAAGTTCGTGGCAGCTCAACCAGTACAAACTTTCTACAAACTTTAAAGCTGTTTGTGGAGGTTTGTGCGGGTTTGTTAATGGATACATTTCCACACAGACTTGTCAAGGTCCCATCCAAAAAGGCGGTGGCGAATTTGGCCTCCCATCCCCCAGGAGGGGAGGGCAGAGAGGAGGCATGTTTAGCCTGCCTCCGGGTTGTTACCGCCCCGCCAGGTGGAAAGGTGTAAACATAGACTTGAGGACCTCCTCCCACCGGCTTTCATGCTGCGGGAGGCGGGACAATAAAAATGAACATTCTTCCAAGATTCCTTTTTTTTGCACAAAACTTACCAATACTTAAAAATTATAAGTTTTTTAAGGAGCTAGAGAAAATTGTAGGCAAATTTATATGGCAGTCTAAAAACCCAAGAATAAAAACTAAAGACCTCCAGGATAGTAAAATAAAAGGAGGTTTTGCATTGCCTAAGTGGCAACTGTACTATTTCACAGCGTCGATGATATGGATTAAAGAATGGGTAGAGTTAGAAGATACAAGAACACTAGCTTTAGAGGGATCAGATTTGGTAATGGGGTGGCATGCGTACTTATGGTATGGAAAAGATAAAATTCACTCTAACTTCCATACACACATAATCAGAAGTTCCCTTATTAAAGTTTGGAATTTAATAAAAAATAAAAACTACATTAAAGTACCAATGTGGATATCTCCGATTGAGGCATCTGCCAAGCCGTTACTAATAACAGGGAAATTTAAAGAAACTTATGGCAACTTATTAGGAGCCGCGGTGGCTCAAGTGGAGAAGACGCTGAACTGCAGGCTGTGGAAGGGCGGTAGTTCAGCAGTTCGAGACCCGAGTGCCGCATGTCAGAGTGAGCTCCTGTCTCTGGCCCCAGCTCCTGCCAACCTAGCAGTTCGAAAGCAAGAAATTGCAAGTAGATAAATAGGTACCACTTCAGTGGGAAGGTAACAGTGTTCCGTGCGCCTTGGTGTTTAGTCATGCCGGCCACATGACCATGGAAACATCTTCGGACAGCGCTGGCTCTTCGGCTTGGAAACGGAGATGAGCACTGCAACCCTAGAGTCGGATTCGACTGGCTTTCAAGCAAGGGAATCCTTTACCTTTTATGTCAACTTATTAAATAAAAAAGCCGAGTTAAAAACAGATAAGGTATTAAAAAAACAAAACATAAATCTATCCTGGTGGGGAAAAAATGTACTAAAATCAAAATGAGGATGGGGCACCTCTTTGAGGAGCCCTAACTCAGATCCCATAAATACAATCCTCACCAAATGTGTATGGCAGGTAAAGGAAAGTCAGGTGGAAATCCCCTGCAAGGTTTATTTCTCTAGCATGCTGGGGGGGGGGGGCATTCTACCACATCACGAACCAAACCAGTTCCTTTAGCCCTTAAAATTTTGTGATGATTTGTGACGGGCATGCAATGAACCACAAACTAACCAAATTTTCCCAGTTTGTACCCATTCCTAGTTGAATGCCATCAAGTTACTTCCAGCTTATGGTGACCCTGTGAATGAATGACCTCCGAAATATCCTATTATTAACAGCCTTACTCAGGGCTTGCAAACTGAGAGTCATGGCTTTGTTGATCCAGTCAGACTATCCCATGTTGGGTCTTTCTCTTTCCCTGCTGCCTTCAATTTTTCCTTCTCATAATGTGACCAAAGTATGATAGCCTCAATTTAGTCATTTTAGCTTCTAGGCAGAGTGCAGGCTTGCTTTGATATAGAACCCACTTATTTGTCTGTTTGGTGGTCCACAGTATCTGTAGAACTCTCCTCCAACTCCACATTTCAAATGAATCAACTTTGTTCCTGTCAGCTTTCTTCATTGTCAAACTTTCATACCCATACATAGCAATGAGGAATACTATGGTATGAATTATCTTGATCTTGATTACTAGTGACACATCCTTATACTTACAAATATTTTTCTGGCTCCTTCATGGCTACGCTTCTCAGTATCAATCTCCTTCTGATTTATTGGTTTCAGTCTCCCTTCTGGTTGATGATGGAGCCAAGGAAAATAAAATCTTGAACAATTTCAGTTTCTTCATCATCAACCTTAAAATTGATGTTGGGTTCTGGTGCTGCTGGCTGTGAGCTTGGTGAGGCTGTAATCCTGCTTTGGCACTTTCTGCTTAACCTTCATCAGGAGTAGTTTCACGTCTTCACTGTTTTCTGTCATTAATGCGGTGTCATCTGCATATCTCATATTGTTAATGCTCTTTCCGCCAATTTGCACTCCACCATCTAAATCTAATCCAGCTTTCATGATACGTTCTGCACATCATACATGCATTTCTACAAGCAAAATTATAGAGCACAAGTAGAAAGGGAGTTTAGGATCCAAACCGCTGAAAATCAGGTCTTAAGCAGAAGGCAATCTGAATTCACTAAATGTATTGATGCACTGAAGCTTAATCAAAAACTTGATCCTTCCCCTTGAGGCTTGCCTGATGTTGCTTTCTTTTAGGCATCAAGCCAAAACATCTCTGTTCACAGTCTTTTAATTAAGGGGTTGATCGTTTAATACTATTTTAGTATGGAAACTGTTATTTTAAGATGTCAGGGGTCTGTTTTTATAGTCTATGTTTGTATGCTGGACTGGGTTTTTAATGCCAGATTTTAATTAATACCTTTCAATGTTTATCTTTTTATGTTTTCCCCCTTATTTTATTTTGTAAGCTACCTTGAGCAGGTTGTTGCAGAGGATAAAAATAAATAGATCCTGATAGGTCTACCATGAAAAGAAAGGTATGACAATATTTGGATTTTTTTGTATGGAAAGCTTTTTATTCCTACTTATAATTAAAACCTTTTTATTCCTACTTATAATTAGAACCTCATCTGGTTCATCAAATCATTCAGTTGCCATCCAAGCTGGAATAATGAGGCAGACACAGGTAATGGATTTAAACCTTGGGCTACTTTATTTAACTTACAACTTCAACTGGAACCCACGGCAAGGGCCAAAACAGTCAGCGGTATGGTCAAGTCCAGGGGTCATAATCAGTGGCTCCCTCCCAGCTGGCTAGCCATTGCAGGACAACCCCATAGCCCAACCCCCAAACTGCTGGGCTCAAAGGTAGGACCCAAGCGGGGTGTCCCAAAGGCAGTCTGTTTTCGAGCCCCATGCCGCAAGGCACAAAGGCTGTACTCACAAGACCCCTTCAACCCAAATAAATGAGTGTTGGCTGGTGCTCACCGTACCGCAACCTATATATTGCCTAGAACCCTGTCATTGCCAAGGCCAAGCCTCAGCTTAGCCCTTAGCGCCCACCGGGAGGCCCAAGGCCTCCCTCAGCCCTTGCCGTAGGTCTTCCAGGAAGATGTCCGTGCCCAATTCAGACAGGTGAACACCATCCTGTTGGTACAGCTTGGCATGCCCCACATGTATTGCTGGGTGCAGCAGAAAAACACCCAGGCCGCCCTCCAGGCTCCTGCGCAACTCTCTATTCGCCTTCCGGCGAGCCTTGTCAATGGCCAGTTGACTCACCGCTCCCCTCCAAACTCTACGAGGAATGATGGCCGACCAAATAATCAGGGTCTCCAGCCATTGCCTGCGGATCAACTAGAAATCCTCATGTGCTTGAATGATTAAGGCCTTCCCTTTTACCAGGCCCAAATCGTTACCCCCTAAATGCAGGACAAGAACATGTGGGGCGGGGCCAACATTCTCTTCAAACAACAACTTCAGAAGGCCCGGCCACTGCAAACCCCGCCTACCCTGCCACTTGACCATGGCCCACTGGCTAAGTCCCAGCTGCGAGCCTATCGGGGTTCATCTGGCGTGGTGAGCCGCCCAAAAAATAAAACTGTGCCCGCAGATTAAAATCGACTTCCTCTCCTGCTGGGCAAGTAAACCTGAAATGAAAAACACAGTTAACCAGGGGCCCTAAAACCCAACAACCACTACCGAGGCATCATCATTGACTGGGCAAAGGGCGCACATAAGCCCTGAAAGCCCCAGAGCGCCACCTGCCCAGCTTCCTAATATCCCTCGCAGGATATCCCATAACCGCTGTCCGGAAGGAATGGGTACAAACACGCCGCCTCGCAAGACCCAATCTCGCTAGCGCCCTAGCAGTGACGGACCAAAATTGGTGCTTTGTCAATGGTGTGCCGTCTTGGTGTTGGAACAGCAAACCCTCCCACATACCCCACACCGCCAGGTATGCCGCTAGGGCCGACACCGGGCATAGCTGCTTTTCAGCACAAGCCCCCAGCTCCACCACCGCCCCATGCTGGCGCTGGTCCGTTTTAGAGTGCCACAAAACGAGTGTGGCCTTGACTGCACCTAACTCCACATCCCGCACTTGTAGAGCCCTACCAGACTTACTGCATTTTGATTGGGTGACCAACGTGCTAATCCGGAATGCTCCAAAGAAAGCCACCAAGGCGGCTGCATGAAAAAGGGAGCCCTCAAAATTAGGAGAGCAAACCTTCGCCCAACTATTTATTTTTATTTATTTATTTATTTATTTATTTATTTATTTATTTATTTATTTATTTATTTATTTATTTATTTATTTATTTATTTATTTATTTATTTATTGATTGCATTTTTACCCCGCCGTCCCCGCAAACGGGCTCTGGACAGCTTTCACAGAGGCATAAGCCCATACATAAAAACAATGTAAAACTGTAAAAACTATTAAATCACAACAAAACAAATAAAGTGCTCCATACAAACAAGATGGTCTCTGAGGATGGTATCGATCATTTCCTTAGGTGAAATTGTCCTGTCGATGGTTCAAGCCAGACCAGCAGCATCAGTGCCATGCAAATTTATGGCATTCCTTTTGGGGACCGCTCCCAACCCTGTTGTTTCAGTGGTGGTAGTAGTAGAAGTGGGCGCCCCTATATAAAAGCCTGGCGGAAGAGCTCCATCTTGCAGGCCCTGTGGAACTGCATAAGGTCCCGCAGGGCCTTGATCTCCTCCGGGAGCTTGTTCCACCAGGTGGGGGCTGCCACTGAGAAGGATCTGGCCCTGGTCGCAGCAAGCTTTGCCTCCCGGGGGCCTGGAATCAACAGGCAGTGTTGTGTCCCCGACCAAAGGTAGGTCGGACCCTGGCCATATAGGGCTTTAAAGGTAAGAACCAGCACTTTGAAGTGGATCCGGTATGCTATTGGCAGCCAGTGCAGTGCTTTCAGCCCAGGCTGAATGTGCTCCCACTTGGGGAGAGCCATCAACAGCCTGGCCGCCGCATTCTGCACTAGCTGCAGCTTCCAGATCTGTGACAAAGGCAGCCCCATGTAGAGAGTGTTACAGTAGTCCAGCCTTGAGGTGACTGTTGCATGGATCACTGTAGCCAGGTCATCGCGGTCGAGGAAGAGAACCAGCTGCCGAGCCTGCCTAAGATGGTAAAATGCAGATCCAGCAGTGGCTGCCACCTGGGCCTCTATAGTTAAGGAGGGATCCAGGAGCACTCCCAAACTCCTAACCTCCGGTGCTGGCACCAACGGTGCCCCATCGAAGGTCGGGAGAGGGAGCCCCAACCTCAAACCGCATTGACTCAGGCATAGGACCTCCGTCTTCACTGGGTTTAGTTTCAGCCGGCTCAGCCTGAGTCACCCAGCCACGGCCTGTAGCGCCCGGTTCAGATCTTCTGGGTCAGAGTACAACCGGCCACCCAACATCAGATAAAGCTGGGTGTCATCTGCATATTGATGACAACCCAGCCCATAACTCCTGGCAATCTGGGCAATGGGGCGCATGCAGATGTTGAACAACATCGGGGAAAGCACCGCCCCCTGAGGCACACCACACTCAAGTAGGTGCCTTCGGGACTGCTGTTCCCCTATCACCACCCTCTGTCCCCGACCTTGGAGAAAAGAGGCAAGCCATTGAAGGGCGAGCCCCTGAATACCCACGTTAGCGAGGCGGCGGGCCAGCAACAAAAAACAGTGAAGCCCCACCGCCTCAATCTAGATGCCTCTGGAGGTCGTCAGTAAGGGCAACCAGCGCCATCTCCGTCCCATATCCCGGGCGAAAGCCGGACTGGAGTGGATCAAAGACAGAAGCGTCATCGAGAAAGCCCTGAAGCTGTGTCGCCACCGTCCTCTCAATCAATTTGCCGAAATAGGGCAGATTAGACACTGGCCGATAGTTGGCCAATTCAGTTGGGTCTAAAGTTGTTTTTTTCAGGAGAGGGCGGACCATCGCCTCCTTAAGTGCCTCAGGGAACTGTCCCTCCAAGAGGGACTTGTTGATAATCTCCCTTATGGCACCTCGAAACCCCTTGTGGCCTGCTTTAATGAGCCAGGAAGGGCACAGATCCAGGTGGCATGTAATTGGGCGCACAGATACGAGCAATCTGTCAACTTCCTCCAGACTGAGCGGGTCAAAATATTCTATTCCCCGCGGAGACGTGCAAGGGGCCTCCACTCACTGTTTCAAGTGTGGCGGGGAGGTCATGGCGGAGTGCCAAGACTTTGCGAAATAGCTCGCAAAAACCTCACAGCCGATATCCAATTCCCTACTATTTTGTCTGCCTTGTGGCAGAGCTGTTAAAGACCAAATTGTTCTAAACAATTGGGCTGGGCGTGAGCTCGCAGATGAAACCGTGGCTGCATAGAATTCTCTCTTAGCAGCCTTGACTCATAAATGTCCTATAGGATGTTCTTGATGCTACGTCACGGGCACGCCACCACCGTCTCTCTAGCCGTCTTAGCTCTTGCTTCATCAGCCGCAACCTCTGGGTATACCAGGGGGCAAGCCTAGAGTGCGGGCGCAGAGGGCGCCAGGGAATGATCTCATCGATGGCTGTGGAGAGTCGGCTATGCCAGTCCTCCACAAGCTCATCTAATGAGCCGCCAGGGGGCATCGGATCCCGTAGAGCCATTTGAAGCCATACGGGGTCCATTTGGCTCCGTGGGTGAGCTAAAATTTGCTTGCCGCCTAAACAGGGTCGGGGTGGACCATTCAGACAAGCTTTCAGGGCATAGTGGTCCGACCATGGTACTGCCTTTGCAGTAATCCGGTCCACTGTAATCCCCGCAGCGAAGATCAAGTCGAGCATGTGCCCGGCCTGGTGAGTGGGGATCGATATGAATTGGGAGAGTCCCAGTGCTGCCATGGACGACACCAGGTCTGCAGCCTGGCTGGAGGCCGCGTCATCGGCATGGACGTTGAAGTCACCCAAGACTATAAGCCTAGGGTGTTCCAGCACCCAGCCTGATACGGCCTCCAGCAGGGACAACAGGCCACTGGCCGGTGTGTTAGGCGGTCGGTACACCAGCCAGATAGCCAAACTCTCCTCGGTCCCCAGCACCAAGCCCACATACTCCATGCCTGCGATCTCCATCGTGGGGAGCGCCCTGAAGGAGTAAGGCTCCCGAATGAACATCGCCACTCCTCCCGCCGCCCCTTAGTCTGCGATTGGTGTAGGACCGAAAACCCGGGTGGGGCAAGTTGGGAGAGAGCTACAGTCTCCCCGTCCCACACCCAGGTCTCAGTCATACATGCCAGGTCCGCTTGTTGTTTTGTGACGAAGTCCCGGAGGACTGTCGTCTTGTTATTAATGGACCTGGCATTACACAACACCAATGATGGAGAGGGGTTCTTCATCCTAGCCCCACTGCAGACCTCCCTCGGGATGGGTTGTAGGCTGGAAGGGCGTCGAGCCAATTCTCTTCTCAGGGCCCTTCTCTTGATCTTTTGCCTAGACCCACCGCTGAACTTTCCCCTCCCCAAGAGCACCGGAATCTGCTGTTCCAGCATTGCTGCACCCACCAGTCTTTGCTATGGCCACAGATTACTGGTACTAGCTGAGCGGGCAATTCACCCACCCAGAGCTGAAACGGGTCGCTGAGTGCTGACTAATCATGCTGGCAAACTCATCCTTCAGACCAGAAGCTCTGCACCTCTGACTCTGTTCCTGGTATCCGGCTCCTGACTGACTTCCTGGCTCTTGACTCCAGTCTGCGTTTTGACGACCCCCCTGGCTCTTGATCCTGCACCCTGACTTCGACGCTTGCCTGTCTGAACTCTGACTCTCGGTAACACTCTGACTACAGCCTGGCTTTATGTATTGGGACTTTTGCTCTGGTTGTTTTGCTCTCTCTCTGGCTTGACTCTCGGACTAGACTGTGAACCCCTTTCTCTGCCTTGCCCCCCTGGCCCTATCGTGACACTTGGGAATTGTTAAGTTTCATGGGGGGGGATCTCTAACTCCTCCCCTCCAAATATTTTGCCTCGTAGATAGTTCTGTTTGTTTTAACTTGGCTCAGCCACTTAGAGGGGGATTGCTTAACTTACAGTTTATCGCTTTTGAAGTGTAGTAAGAACGTGTTTACGCTTGATCTCTTGCCCGCTCCATCCAGCAGTCAGCTCTAGATGCCATAATGGCTTTGCTGTGCCAGGCCCTCTCAGGGTAAGGGGAGCCTCAATTCCTTGGCCATTGCCTTGGAAGAGGCACCCCTCCGCACCCTAGGCAGAGAGCCCCCTGCAAGGGCTCGAGGGAGGCTCGGAATCATCCGAGACCCCTCCTGTCTGCTGTGACTCGGCGCATCCTCATCAGAGCTTGATGGGATGCATCCGACCTGCGAGATGATAAAATCAGAAGTCCAATTTTGTGTCTCTACTCTAGAACACTTATGCTACTCCTAAAGGCCATTATTCTACTCTGTAACCTCTCGTTCCAGTGCCAGTAGACTTCTCCTATGCTCGGGGGTCCCATTCCACTCTGGGGACTTTCATTCTAGTCTCACCACACTTCTGCTACTCCCAGGGACTATCATTTCACTCTAGGGGCTGTCATTCCAAAAATGCCCCTTCACCTTCTGTTTCTACCGCAGAAATTCTCTGGCTTGACCTTAGTCCTCTTGGGTTTGCAGTGCCACTGGTTCTTCTGGGCACCTTGCACTGGTTCTGCTGGGCTTGTAAAAATGCTCCCTCGCCTTCTCTGGGACTTTGATTCTGTTCTGGTGGGCTTCTATTGCCCTTGGTTGTTTTGTTTTTTGCTGTTTCCCTCCTCAATTGGAAAAAATGGAGGATTGGGCACCTTCTTGAGGGAGGCATAACTTGGACCCCATAAATCTAATTTTCACCAGACTTGGAGGACTGGTAGAGGAGTCAGCCAGAGATCCCCAGCAAGTTGTGTTTCTAGCATTCAGTGGGGCCATTCTACCACATAATGAAACGTACAAACGTCACCAGTTTGTTTAGCCCCTAAAAGTTCATGAAAGTTCATGGTTTGTGAACAGGGCACACCATGAACCACAAACCGAAATGCATTTTCCCAGTTTGTGCCCATCCCTATCAATGATTTGAAATGATGGCATATATTATCTTGTCTCACAAATAAAATAGTCAAATGTTTATTCAAAAGGAATACTGATAAGCTCTTAACTTGTAAAAGTCATGCTGATCAAATACTTCTGAAACAAAATCATTGCCCAGCTCTGCATTTGTAATTCTTTTGCATTTGGATGGTATGCTTTCCATCCACAATAGCCAACAAGAAAACAGATGGATTTGCTGCTGAACAGCAGTTTCACAGCTGCTTCTCAGCAAAATGCCCTCTGATCCACTGAGGAAGAACTGAAATTTCTCTCCACCCCTGAGCAGCAATGATAAGCCAGATAATGAGGTGTTAATGGGTTCTGCTACTGAGGAGAAAGGAAATAATTTTCTGTTATTCATAAGGTCAAGAAAGATTTGTCAGATGTCAATGAATGTAAACCTTGATGCATCCAACTTATCTGAGTCAGCCTCTGACATCTGGTAACCATAGATTAACTACATGAAGTTTGTCTGCACCTAAACCTGTGCCCTTGTGTTAGAAATTCAGATTAGTTTGTCTCTCTGTTTATGAAATAATGATTTTTGGTTAATAAAATTAACAATGTGTAGCGGGCGAAAAATAGTTCTCCTTCCTGGCCAACTGTAAAGAAGCCCCCAAGATTCTTGCTTGGACCCATCAAGTGACAGGCTATTATTCAAAAGAGGTGGTTGGTTGGACCGGTTTGGGGCAAATGCAGCTGCCATTAAAAGGTGAGAGGGGATGGATACAATGCTTTCTTTCCACTGGAAAGCGGGCAAACACCCATGAAGATGAGTATATATGGAGAGAACACCTCATTTCCCAGTGCTGGGGGCAACAACAGTCCCTGGTATTAATGACCTTCTTGTAGACATTCAGAGACATCTGGTCATCTTCAGTGCAAACCAGGATGCTGGACTAGATGAATTACTGGTCTGATCCAGCAGGGCTGCTCATGTTCTCATGTTCTCTGACAACATTAGGTATTTATTACATTAAATTATTAATTAATCTGTCTGTAGATGAAACTAAAAAGTGTTCCTCAGCAGTCTGCATATCTCCCTGCCACCGTTTAAACAGTTTTGGGAAAGTTCTGGGAGAGTTCAGTTTGTATGCAAAAAAATAACATAAGGCCTAGGGTAGATTCAGATGGGCAGCCGTGTTGGTCTGAAGCAGCAGAACAAAGTTTGAGTCCAGTGGCACCTTTGAGACCAACAAAGTTTTATTCAACAAAATAAAATTAGAGCCAAAATGCATAAGTAACGGAGCAAAGTTGTATTCAACAAAACTCAAGCTTCATTCTCACATTTGTTCCTTAACTCTTGTATTTGTATGCTAATTTACTGCCATTCACAGATCTTACCAACTGCCTTAATCCAGTCTCAGCTATAATCACCCAGTCATTTATGCATCTTAACTAGCCCTTCCTGGCAACTAACCCCCTACCCTCTCTCTTCCTATATGTAATGGCTGAGAAAATTTTTGTTTCACTGTATCTGAAGGAGTGTGCTTGCACACAAAATACCTTGAATAAAGCTTTGTTGGTCTTAAAGGTGCCACTAAAGCCTAGGGGCAGATCAAGCTATGTACTGTGCTCTACCTACATATTACGGAATTCCTACATGGAAGACACTTTAGGAAATAACATGGTCCACATGGCAGATCATAATAGAGATTAGTTTGTATTTTATTTATGACTATTTTCCCAAAACCAACAATAAACAAAAAGTAACTGGTAAATATGAGACTACAAACACCACCATACACAGATAAATGATATTTATGAACACATAGACATTCTTTCATGTTTATTCTAAGCTTTGGAGACAAAACACTGTAAAACACTGGCAAAAATTGTCGTTATCCTTTTTTTTTTTGCTTTATTTTATTATCCAGTATTTCAAAATTACTAGTACAAGATTCAGTCAGCTCTTTCCTCCAGAGGCTGACGTATAAAGGATATACTCCTATACAGTAACTAAAAATCTGGAATAGTGTTTATACCATGTTAGATGGACAATACCCTACTTTCTAGCAAAGGCACTGATTTGTGCCTGAGCTCAAAGGGATAAGGGATAGGGAAATGGTGAAAGCTTGGATGCAGATCCGTTGCTGTCTTTGCTGCCCACAAAGGAAACCTCATCTCTTAGCAGGCAGATTTAGAGGTGTTTGAATGGGGATGGGATTACGTATTGGAAATGACTACACATGGATTGATGCCTGGGATATAAAAGGAGGCTTGAGTCAAGAGAAGACCAATTTGAATTCTGCTTTCTTCACTCACACACTTTTCCACCCCTTAATTTCAGTTTATCCATTTGCTATTTCTTTTGGTTGATGTACAAAGAACAGATTTTTACTAGGTTCCCTGACTGGTAAGTGCATGGCCCTTCCTCACTGAGAAGTATGAGAAGTATTTTGTCTTTAAAAAAAAAAAAAAAAAAACATAGGATAGTTGATTCAAGGAATGACTTTGTTCTGCTCTACCTACTGTCTCAATTGGAAATTAGGAAGAAGCAATAGCCAGAGCTAGGGTTAAGTAGGAGAGAGCTTTCTACAATCCCTCATTTGGACTACCTTAAGGTGTATCATGCATACAGTATAGGCTTACATGGACTATGATGGCCATCCCGCAAAACTGACATTTATGGGCAGCATGAGAAGGCATGCTGTTTGTTACCATAGGACATTTTTCTCTACTTAGTTTAAAAAAAAAAGAGAGATTATCTCAATTTTTCTATTAGCAACAGGATTTTCAGCAAAAGCAAAATATCCTGAACACTATATACTGATTTATAGAAGCCACAAAAATAACATGTATATTTTTATTAAACCCAGCTTGTTGGTGGTGGTGGGATGGTTCCCATTCCTTCTCTCCCCTGTACAACACATTGTTATATCCCAGTCCAGACAACTGATTTCTCCTATAAAATTTTAGTCAAGTTGTACTTTGCAATGAATTGTACTTCTGTGAAATTGTACTGTTATGCAAATAGGGAAGCATGCAAACCTCCAACTCTCCTCATTTCGGTTGACATAGCCACATCTTTTGTTGTCTCAGTAATTTCACTCAGTCCAATTACCGAACCTGTTTAGCCTAAGGCATTTCTTAACATCATTTAGCAAGGGAATATGTTTCTTGCAAATACAGTTTGGCTAGTCAATTAGATAAATCAGCTTTGCTTTCATTACATAATATCTATAGTCAAGTTTCATATACTTTCTTACATACCTGTGGTTTCTTCAAAAGACAGTGAAGCAATCCTCAGTACCCACAGGAGAAAACAATAAAGTTGTCTTAGGCTGCAATTCTAAGCATGCTTATGAGGGACTTCCATTCAACTCAATAGGATCTACTTCTTTTGAGTATACATGTTTTAATATTGCACTGTCAGAGACATTATACATTTGTATAAATTATTAGAACTGGTGAATGTTAACTGTGAAGTTTACATAAATCATGTTAAATGAATTCAGTTTCAATTCTCATTATTTAGAAATTAACCTTGCATTAGGTCTATGTCTTGGATCCCTCGCAGGGCTCTTTTTGTAGCAGGAACTCCTTTGCATATTAGGTGACACACCCCTAATGTAGCCAAATCTCCAAGAGCTTACAGAGCTCTTATTACTGGGGCTACTGTAAGCTCTTGGAGAATTGGCTACATTAGGGGTGTGTTGCCTAATATGCAAAGGAGTTCCTGCCACAAAAAGAGCCCTGCCACTGGAAGCAAGCAAAAGGACATTTTTCAGTGGTTCGCCCCCCCCCCCACTGTAGCTCAACACACACTGTGTTGCTCCCGGAAGAGAGGGGACTCCCAGGAATAGCTTGGAGGGAATCGGAGGCCTTTTGTGGGAGGGGGAATGAGCAGAAATTACCTCCGTGTCCCTGTGGAAATTCTAGGCAGCATCCAAGTCTATGTTTTCACAGTTGGTAGATCTTTTATTCCACAGTGTGCAAGCTAGTTAAACCCTTTGTTGTTCCGTCGCACAGTTGAGTCCGACTCTTCATGACCCCATGGACCACATCACGCCAGGCCCTCCTGTCTTCCACTGTCTTCCACTGTCCTCTAGAGTTTGCTCAATTTCATGTTCATTACATTGGTAACACTGTTCCCTTCTTCTGTTACCTTCAATCTTTCCCAGCATCAGGGTCTTCTCCAGTGAGTGTTCCCTTCTCATTTGGTGGCCAAAGTATTTGAGCTTCAGGTTCGGTATCTGGCCTTCCAGGGAACAGTCAAGTTTGGTTTCCTTTAGGATTGACTGATTTGGCTTCTGGTCTTGGCGTTCACTATGGCAGTCACTCTCCTGGACCTCCGGGAGACAATTGCCAGAACCCGTGGCTAGGGGGTGTGTGATTGTCCGCATCCCCCACAGAACCCTTGCTGAGGGGTTCCAAGCTATGGGGTGCTAGACGGCTTCTCCGCCAGTGATCCTGCCAGTGAAGGGGGGGCATCCATGCCCCGACAGTCCTGCTGCGGAGCTTCCAGATGGAACTAGAAGCGCACACCGGATCAAGTGCTGGGTGATCTAGCAATTTGGCAACATAAGCGAAATGGAAATCGTTTAATCATTGAATTGTGAGTTAAGTTAAAGCAAAAACACCGAAAAGAGCTAAAGCCGCCACGCAGGAGGCAAGGGGGGAGGGGACTCTCCTCCGATAAGACACACTTAAAGCAAATTCTACTGTTAAAGCGGGGGGGGCAGGCTTTCAAAGTGAAAAAGACTGAAATAAAAGACTTTCAAGAACTTACCAAGTGTAATTGAGAACTTTAGAGACTGTGATAACTTTTGATGAAAAGTAAACAATTCCTCAAAAATGGCGCCTCCTACGAGGAAAGAGGAGAAGGAGAAGATAGTGAAAGCTAAGGCTACCGGAAGTGCCAGCCCAGCGAGTGTTGTGCCCAGACAGGACACAAACTCAGACCTTCAAAGGATATTAAAGGAAGCACTATGCCTTCTGCTGGAACAAGTGACGGAGATAAATCGAAAGCTGGATATGCAACAAGCTCAAATTAAAGAGCCTGTCAAAAAAAAAAGACCAAACGGACCAGCAACTTAAAGAAGTGGACACCAACACCAAAAAGCTGCAAAAACAAATGCAGACAATGGAGAAGAAGCGACAAACAGAGGAGTCCCAACTGCTACAGTTACAAATGGAAAAGGCAAGCTATGTCCTAAGGTTTCAGGGAATTTCTGAGAAAAAAAGGGGAGAATCTCACACAGACAATGTGTGAAGCATTGGAGCAAGTGGCAGATATTAAAGCGGATACTTTTCAAAATGATATTGATATGGCCTACAGATCGTATACAGAATTTACAAGGAATAATAACCTGCCAGGAGAAGTGACTGTGAGATTCTCCAGAAGGAACGTCAGAGATAAAATTCTTCAAGCGACTAATGGAGTTGTTCTGATAATCAAGGGCAAAGAGCTAAAGGTCTTAAAGGAATTTGTGAATGGTTTGTGAATGGAAAAGAAAAAATTGACACTGTGGAAAAAGCAAATGAATTCCCGCACCTTCATAGTCGTCCAACAGAAGGAAAAAAAGAAGAAAAAGACACTCCCAAGAAGGGTGGCGGAGATGGATTGGAGTCATCTTCTGGTGAAGAATCAGACTCAAACTTGGGGGGAGCGCCCCCAAAACGAGGCTATAAATTGAGGAAGCCAAAGGAGAAAAATGATTTGTTATTATAACTCTGAAGTTAAAAAAAATGTTTAAAATAAGCTTTCTTGGGCTTTTTATGAAGTCATAGTAGACAATGTTTAATTTTGAGTGGAAGTTTAATGGAAAGATGATGAACATGTTCAATTATTTTATATGAATATCTAGCTATGTAAGCTTGTAACCTTGTTAAAGCAATTTGTATGACACCCACTCTTGGGTTTTTAGAGGTTTCTTTTCTTTATCCCTATAGTTTGTAAACAATAAAAAAATCCCCTTTGGGGGGCCAAAAAAAGAAGAAGGATTGACTGATTTGATCTTGCAGTCCAAGGGACACTCAAGAGTCTTCTCCAGCACCATAATTAGAAAGCATCTATTCTTCAGTGCTCAGCCTTCCTTATGGTCCAACTTTCACAGCCATTCATTACTACTGGGGAAAGCATCACTTTGACTATGTGGACTTTTGTTGGCAGTGTAATTTCTCTACTTTTTATTATGCTGTCAAGGTTTGCCATAGCTTTCCTCCCAAGGACCAGGTGTCTTTTTTTCATGGCTGCAGTCACCGTCTGCAGTGATCATGTATTACAAGAACATGAATTCTGCTACTGCTTCCAGGACTTCGCCTTCTATTTGTCAAGCATTTATGGGGCTGGATGCCAGGATCTTAGTTTTTTTTATGTTGAGTTTCAAGCCAACTTTTGCGCACTCCTCTTTCACCCTGAGCAAGAGGCTCTTTAGGTCCTCTTCACTTTCTGCCCTTAGAGTGGTGTCATCTGCATATCTGAGGTTGTTGATGTTTTTCCCAGCAATCTTAATTCTGGCTTGTAATTCATCCAGGCCGGCATTTTACATGATGTACTCTGCATATAAACTAAATAAGCAGGGTGACAATATACATCCTTGCCATATTCTTTTTCCTATTCTAAATCAATCAGTTGTTCCATATCTGGTTTTAACTGTCACTTCTTGACCCTTATACAGGTTTCTCAGGAGACATGTGAGGTGGTCTGGTACTCCCATCTCTTTAAGGACTTGACACAGTTTGTTGTGATCCACACAATCAAAGGCTTTAGCGTAGTCAGTGAAGCAGAAGTATATGGTACTCCCTTGCTTTCTCCATAATCCAGCGAATATTGGCGATTTGATCTCTAGTTCCTCTACCTCTTCGAAACCCAGCTTGTACTTCTGGCAGTTCTCTATCCACGTACTGCTAAATCTTGAGCATGACCTTGCTAGCATGTGAAATGAGTGCAATTGTGCCAGTTTGGTGTACTGGTTAAGTGTGCGGACTCTAATCCGGGAGAACCGGATTCTCTCAGAGTTCTCTCAGAGCTCTCACAGCCCCACCTACCTCACAGGTGTCTGTTGTGGGGAGGGGAAGGAAAGGAGTTTGTAAGCTGCTTTGAGACTCTGAATGAAGGGCGGGGTATAAACCAAATCTCTTCCTTCTTCTTCTTCTTCTTCTTCATTGCCCTTCTTTGGGATTGGAATGTAAACTGACCTTTTCCAAACCTGTGGCCACTGCTGTGTTTTCCAAATTTGCTGGCATACTGAGTGCAGCACTTTAACAGCATCATCTTATAGGACTTTGAATTGCTCATCTGTGATACCATCACCTCCACTAGCTTTGTTGTTAGTAATGCTTTCTAAGGCCCATTTGACTTTGCACTTCAGGATGTCTGTCTCATGGTCAGTGACCACACCGTTGTAGTCATCAAAGGACATTGCGGTCCTTCTTGTATAGTTCTTCTGTGTATTCTTGCCACCTCTTCCTAATCTCTTCTGCTTCTGGTAGGTCCTTACCAGTTTTGTCCTTTATCATGGCCAGTTTTGCATGAAACGTTCCCTTGATTTCTCCAATTTTCCTGAAGAAATCTCTAGTCTTTCCCATTCTAATGTTTTCCTCTTTTACTTGTTCATTTAGGAAGGCCTCCTTATCTTTCCTTGCTGTTCTCTGGAAATCTGCATTCAGTTGGGTAAATCTTTCCTTTTCACCTTTGCCTTTCGCTTTCCTTCTTTCCTCTACTATTTGTAAAGCCTCATCAGACAGCCACTTTGCTTTCTTGCATTTCTTTTTCTTTGGGATGGTGCTGATTGCTGCCTCCTGTACAGTGTCATAAACCTCTGTCCATAGTTCTTTAGGCACTCTGTCAATCAGATCTAGTCCCTTAAACCTATTCTTCACCCCTACCCCTAAGGGAATATAAATCAATATCACTTGCACACTTGGGATATATACATTCCATAAACCCAGATTATCCCAAGAAATCTTGAATTTGATTGCCCACATCGTAATTTTGTCACTTTTATCTTCTAACTGCAGACCAGTTAAAGCTGTAACATTTCTCAAAAATAATACAATGTAAATAAAAATGTGTAAAATCTGAAGCAGCTTTTAGATTAATAAAACAGATGTCTCTTAGAACTTTTGTAACTATTGTATTACTGGCACACTATACTCACATTGAGAACTGGGGCTTGACTTGCACGTAAATGTAGATTTTTAGCATGGTAAATTTATCTAGTGATCATTTTCACACTGATGTTCTCAGAAATCTGGCAGAAAATCTATAGCCACTGACAGGCCAATGCTGCACATATTCATAGGATGTACACAGTTAGAACAAGATGTGTAGCTGCTTCAAATACTTTCAGTTTACCAGGCATACAATCCTCCAAGTCTGTTTTTCATAAATACCAAAAACTTGGCTCTTTTTTCTAAATATACTAAAAATGTGTGAAGTACCCCTCTTATTCTTCCACCACTGGATTTGAAGAGCAAGTGTGATGCAGTAGTCAGATGCAGTAGTTAGAGGGGTGCTGGGGTTAACCTCTTTGCTGTGATGAATCTCATTTGGTGATCTTTATACAATCACTCTTTCTACACCAAGCCTAGCTCACAGGGGTATTGTGAAGATAAATGGAAAAGAAGAGAGCCATGTATACGGGCCTGTGACACTCTGAGGGAACATGGAATGGAAGAATGGAAGTAGATTTGAATTGTTTACATTGTATAAATCTTACATTTTGGTTTGGCTTCAATTTTACGTTTTAAATTTTACGCAATTTTAAAAATAATTCCCTATGCCTGAAAGTTTTTGTGCCTCTTCTGATAGTGCCACCTGTAGTTTAGAGCCTCCTTAATGGTTCCTCCTTTTAGAATCATGCTGTATCTACTTTCAGATTTGTATCTGAGATTTGAAGTTAAGGTATATCTCTGAATATGAACTGTGCATTAGCACATAAGGGTTCCCTTGCTCAAGGAAACAATTATTTCATATGTCTTTATTGTCAGTCCTCTGAGAAATGGAAGGGAAATTGGCATAGCTAATTTGCTTTCCATTGAAGAAACCAAATTCTTAAATCTGTGATGTATCCGTTCCATGCCTGTTAGTATTTTCCACAAAGCTAAAAAAGACTCCATAAATGAAGGAGAAAAGACTCATTTATCCTGTAAAGGATTTGGTACAGGAATGGCTACAGGGAGTTGGCTGCATTTGTGTCCTGGGAAGGTGGGTAGGATGAAAATAGGCTTATCACCAGAGAGGGAGTTTTGAGAGAAAAAAGTATACTTAGAATAAAAATGCAGAGTAGAATTGAAATGGGTTGTGAGCAGAGGTGGATTGCTTCCCACTTATATGAAGCCTACCATTATCACTTAATAATTTCAAAAACCTTTGTTATGGCAAAGGCAATATTAACACAATAATCTGTTGGTCAAATTACACAGCAGAATTAGTGCAAAATTGAAAAGGCTAGGGAACAGCTGGCCAGGAACTGTTTTATTCTCCCCAACCAAGTTTTATTGAACATTGAGTATACTCCTCTTAAAGCATGTGCATGAAATAAAGTCCATAAGGGTTTCTTACCCCAAAGGTAAGCAAGGAACCCCTTCTGAGAAGAAGCTCTCAATCAATACAACATCCCATATTTACAGGATTTTAGAATAATCTCCTAAAAATAGCTAAGTCCTACTTGATAAGGGTGCACATTCTTGGCTAACTCATTATTTTTTAACTTCAAACACCATACAAGGTTATCTATACTTAAAATAACTTCTTACAATATATAAAAATGTTAGTTCACTCTCACTACTTTTTATCTTAACAAAGTCTATTTAAAAATAGTGATTACAAGTTTCTCATACATATGGATATCTCCTGACCCTCAACCAATACTCCCATCCTTGAATCAAATCTTCACTTCTGTGAAGTTGGACATTCTTGCAGTTCTCAGAGGCTTCTGTGCCTGAGCCTCAACAGATCTATATATCTATTTCCCAACTGTCCCCTCTGCATGTGGATATTTATTTCTGCAGATAGGGGCATACTCTCCCCCAACTGGTTTTTCTACAGACTCAGGGGACTCCTTAGGGCTGCAGAAAAATTCAAAAAATTAAAAAACCCCAAACCTTGGGGAGGGTTGAATCCCCCCCAATACCTTTAGAAATGGCTGCTGCAGGGATCTACTCCAGCCCCACCACATAGACTACCAGAGAGACAGAGAGGGCAGGAAGGAAAAGCAGGACTGGAGCTCGGATTGGGGAGAATTCCTCCTGCAGTATGAATGGCTATATAGCAAGGGTTTGGAGCCAGGCCTGGGACTAGGATTGCCCGCTCCAGGTTGAAAAATTCTTGGAGATTCTGTGGTGAAGTCTGAATTGTGCAGAGTTTGGGGAGGGGAGAGGCCTCAGCTGGATATAATGCCACAGAGTTCACTCATTTACTCCAGGGGGACAGATCTCTGTTGTCTAGAGTTCAGTTATAATTCTGGGGGATCTCCAGGTCCCACCTGGTGGCTGGCAAACCTAGGCCTAGCAACACCCTCTGGGTGATGTGAGACCGCCTGACTTGCATGATTCAACTAGGTCTGGCTGCTTGCTACTGTTCAACAGCAGCCATCCTATGAAAGTCAGTATAATGTCAGTATAATGGTCAGAGCTTCAGAGTAGGGTTTGTGAGACCTGGTTTTAGATCCCCATCTTGCTGTGGAAGCTCACTGGGTGATTTTGGACCAGTCAAATACTTTCAGCCTAACCTACCTCATAAGGTTGTTGTGTGGATAAAAAAAGAGGAGAGAATGTAAACTGCTTTAGTCCCCACTGTGGAAAAATACCATGGTTTTCCTCAGTAGAGGCTGCAGAAAGAAAGGAGATGGAAAGCTGAAGACAGAGGGGCAGATAAAGGTAGGTTGGCTGCTGGGTGGGAAGGAGATAGGGATGCCAACTCCAGGTTGGGAAATTTCTGGATATTTGAGGGGTGGAACCTGGGGATGATGGGGATTGAGGTGGGGAGGGAGGAAGTAGGTGGAAGGCCAGAAGAGTGACAGGGGCACAAAGACTGATGGGGTAGGAGCAGAAAGGAAGTGACGGCATGGTGGGGGAGAGAGAGAGAGTAAGAAAAGGGGGAAGGAAAAAGAGTGTGAGAGAAGTAGGAGGAGAGGGGAAGAAGCAGAAATGGGGGGAATGGGATAGCTGCTCCCTCAAGTTTCTTGTGGGTCCTCATTTGCTGTATCTATTGATAATGGGTTAAAGGGCTTCTATCTATGCAAAGCCATATAATCTCTTACTAATTTCAACGCTGTTCTGTTCTGGGTCTCTAGACACCATTCTCCGCATGCTTCCCTGAAAGGCCAGCTTTATTCTATTTATGTGTACCACAGCCTCCTCTAGGATCTTTTTTTGGTCAAGTCTAACTGTTCCCCTCTATTTCTGGCCATATCTGTAAAAGAAGGTTCTTTTCTCCCTACCCTCGGGGAAACAAAAAAACACACACCAACTTCCCCTATGGCAGCTATTTTGTTACCGCATCCACAGCCTTTTCTCAAAGTTGCAAAACTTCCCACAGGCTCAAAAATCCTAGGGACTCCAGTATTTTATTGCACATGAAGACTTAGTGTTATGATAAAACTAGGAATAACGCCCATTGTGGAAATAAATACAACGAGATCTAGAAAGAGGCTCTGGGAGAGTGCCCCAGCCTTGGGCACTCAGTGTCAATTTGCTGTAGCGACCTCAGCAGGGTATAATGGCACAAAGTCCTCCATTTTCTCCAGGGGCACTGATCTCTGCCATCTGAAGAGCAGTTGTAATTCTGCATGATCTCCATCCCTCCCCTGGAGATTGGCAACAATGGTTCCCCATGAGGGAATGGCTGGCTTGGAGGGTGAAGTCTATGGCATTGTACCTGTCTGAGGTCCCACCCCTCCTCAAACCTCACCCTCTCTAGGCTCCACCCCTCAAATCTCCAGGAATTTCCCAACCTGGAGTTGGCAACACTATCTCCCTCCCAGCCAACCGTCAACCTACTGTTATCTGTCCCCTGGCTTCAGCTTTCCATCTCCCCCTCCCTCCTAGAAAGCAGTCATAATTCTGAGTGATCTCCATCCCTCCCCTGGAGATTGGCAACAATGGTTCCCCATGAGGGAATGGCTGGCTTGGAGGGTGAAGTCTATGGCATTGTACCTGTCTGAGGTCCCACCCCTCCTCAAACCTCACCCTCTCCAGGATCCATCCCTCAAATCTCCAGGAATCTCTCACATGGAGTTGGTAACCCTATCAGGACTGGCCCCAATGCGTTTTCTCCCAAAGGCCAAAATAGGTGTGGAAAGGGTCTTTTACTGACAGAACCTGGTTGCCTAGCAACAGGCACTGAGGAGAAAGTACAGTTGCCAGCTCTGATTAGGGAAATACCTGGAGATTTATGGGCTGGATCCTGTGGAGGGCAGCATTGGGGGGGGGGGGGGAAGGACTCAGCAGGATACAATGCCATAGGGTCTACCCTACATAGCAGCCGTTTTCTCCAGGGCAACTGATCTTTGTCATCTGGAAATCAATTGTAACAGTGGGAGATCTCCAGGTCCCACCTGGAGATTAAGAACCCTAGGGGAAAGACAGCCACACAGCAGGGTATTGAAGAGAATGGTTTGATGGTTGCTGGCCCACTTCATTAGCCAGCCAGCCATGGTGGAGCCGTTTTAAGTTTATTCTGACAGGAAATGGCGAAGCTCGGAGTGGGCGGGGGATGGGGCTATGATGAAAGTCCTTTTTTTTTACTGACAGAAGTTGGTTGCCTACCAACAGCCACTGAGGGGACAGTTAGTCACAGTTAGTCTCACACAGGAGCCAAGAGAAGTGTCTTCCTCAGGAGAGAGTCCGGCTTTCCAGGAGCCGCAGCTCGTTTCCTCTAGGCCAGACCCTCCCTGACACTGCCGCTGCGGCTGACGGAAGGTGGGGGAGCCTTTGAAAGGTGCTGGCAGCCTTCTCTGTGGTACATCCTGCTGAGCTATTGCCCTGACAAAGCACCGGCCTTGTGGCCAAGGGAGAGGGGCTGCGAGGGGCAGCAAAGGTGAGTGCTTCCTCTGCTTGCTGCTGCTCACTAGGTCTGCCTCCTTCTCCCCTGTGGAGGGGTTGCTGCTCCCTCGGCGGAGTGTCCATCCCCTTCGTCAGCTCCCTCCAGACTGAGAGTGAGAGTGATACGCTGGCTGCCGGCTCTGTGGGCGGGGCTGAGCTAACGCAGTGAGGCAATGCAGCCAGGGGATTGGGAGTCTGTGAGAGTGGCAGCCGAGCGGGCCAAAGGCCGTGGAAGCGTGTCCAGGAGTTACACCAAAACAGCTTTATTATATAGGAGAGAGACATCAGTTTCAATGGGATTTAAATGTTAATTACCTGCTTGCAACATTCTATCATATGTGGAAACATGCAAGAAAGCAAGAAAATATTGGACAGAAGTACATGAAGAAATGCAGAAGATATTAAAATGGGACCCTAAAAGTTTGCTACTAAATAACTTACCAAGCATTATTACAAATACACATAGTGAATTATTTAAGTATATGGTGGCAGTGGCAAGAGCAATATTCACAGCAAAATGGAAAGCAGAGAAATTTCCAGAAGGAATGGAGGAATAAATTGAATGAATATGCGACAATGGCAAAGTTAACATCTCTCATTCATAACAGATTGATTTCAGAATTTCAAGAATGATGGAAAGTTTTTTTAAACTATATAGCTGAGAATCAAGAATAAAATTAAATCAAAATAGAGAATGAAAGAGAGATTTAGGTAAAGACATGCTTTATTGAAAATGATCTTAGATATGAAGATAGATGGAAAAGATAGAAAAGGTATTTAAATAATGAGACATTAAAAATTAAATTTAAGCAAGTTCTATATAATGTATGTAAATGTATGTTTTTTCATAAATGAATATAGTTTATATTTTATGTCTGTATGTCTGTAAATTGAAATAAAATTATTTTAAAATGTAAATTATATCGGCTTACTGGTAACCAGTTCAAAGACATTTTATTTCATTTTTTAAAAAAGACTGATACAAAATGCCAGAAAGTATGTGATCAGGTGATTTTGTGTGTTCATTCCATTTTTTTGGATGTTTGCACCTGTTGGTCCCTGGAAATACATTCCCTCTTGTTTCTCATTGATTAATTAAACCATAGGAGTAACTAGCTTTGCTAGTAGAAGTGCAAAGACTGTTTCATCACAGTCATGCTGCTCCATTCATCAATTAGTCACATACATAGTTCACTGAAGAATTCTTGGCAATAAAATATACACTCTGCAGTGAAATCCTGCTAAGTTCAGACCTTTCCAAATTTTGCCTCTAGAGGTCTTTGTTGAAGAAACTAAAGAGAAATTATGGAGAGAGGTTATATTTGTGTAGTCCTCAGCTTCATCCATTCCTTATAAGAAAGAGGGCTCTTAGATATGCTCCTGTGTATACAATACTGATTTGCTACCATTTCCACCAAAATGGAAATATTAGTCACGTGCATATATCCATTCATACAAAACCTGGCAGGAACTTCAGAAAGAAAAACTTAATCAAAGGGAAAGCAACTGTGAGTCAGTACTTGAATGATAAGTTGGTGAAAGTAGGAAAGTACATATTGTTTTGGTACCTAATGCTACTTGAAAGTATGTGGCTAAAATACTACCCTTTAAAGAATTAAATTTTGGGGGGTTCCAATTCAAGAACTAAGTTCCACAATGAATTTATTCAAAGCCTTCCATTCCCCTCTAGCTAAGACTCCTCCAACTCACAAATCTAGTGCCAGTTCACCTATGACAGCTTCCCCTTCCACCCCCAAAACAGTGCACAGGAAACGGCACAGAAACACAAGCACACTCATTCGGAAAGCTGCCATGGGTGCAGATGTGCTGTTGTGTGCGTATCTCTATTTTGTTGTGAGTACAGGGACTGGCACAACTGTTCTTTTCCAGCAGGTTTTTGTCTAAGAAGCAGAATCTTAAATATGAAAACATACTGTTTAACGGGTCAGGCAGTTCATCTGGTTCTTGGTTTCGTTGGATAATAGGGCTGCCAATTCCAGGTTGGGAAATATCTGGAGAATATGGGGTGGAGCCTGAGGACAGCAGATTTTGGGGAGGTGTGTGGGTGTGTATCCTCCGGTATATATAATTCTATTTTGGTCATGGACGCTCCTGAACATTCCAACACGCTCCAAAATCAGTTCGCTCTCTTATCTGTCATTCATAGGGTCTCCCTATCCACTGGCTGCTTTGCCTGAGTCCTGCCTCCAACATTCTAAACAGTTTGCTGTTCCTCTCCCCCCCACAGCCAGTCAGGACACAGAGGTCATTTGCATATGTGGCCTGATTCGCCTTTGCCTCGGAACACAGAGGTCGTTTGCATATGCGGCCTCACTGGCCTTTCCCTCTAACATTCTAAACGGTTTGCTGTTGATGTTCTGAGGTAAAATAAATTTCCCCTTAGTGTCTGTTGGGGAAAACCATGGTTGCAAATCTCCAAGTGAGGGCTAAAGATCACTAGGAATTACAACTGCTTTCCAGATGGCAGAGATCAGTTCCCCTAGAGAAAATGGTGGCCTCTGTGTCCTTATATCCTGCTGAGATGGCCCCTGTATGACAGCCAATGTGACGTAGCAGTCAGGGCTTCAGCTATTAAAACTGATGTCCAGATGAACCAGATCAATTCTCTTGGAGACAATGGCTGCCTTGGGCAGTAGATTCTATGGCTTTATACCCTGCTGAGGTCACTCCCCACCTAAAACCCTGCCCTCCCCAGGCTCTACCTCTCAAATCTACAGGTATTTCCCAACCCAGAGTTGGCAACCGTGTAATTGGCTATGGAACCACTTTCCAGACCCTTGGAACCCAGAAAATGTGGCACAGGAGGAGGTGCTTTTCTACCTTAGCTGTGATTGCATAGCCCCAAATTAACATAAGCCAACCTCCAGGCAGCACCTGGAGATCTCCAGCTATTAAAACTGATGTCCAGATGATCAAGATCAGTTCTCCTGGAGACAATGGCTGCTTTGGGCAGTGGATTCTATAGCATTATACCCTGCTGAGGTCCCTCCCCACCCCAAACCCTGCCCTCCCAAGGCTCTACCCCTGAAATCTACAGGTATGTTCCAACCCAGAGTTGGCAACCGTGTAATTGGCTATGGAACCACTTTCCAGACCCTTGGAACCCAGAAAAGTGGCACAGGAGGAGGTGCTTTTCTACCATAGCTGCCACTGCATAACACCCTCCTCCCCCTCAAAAAATAAGTCAGAGGTGGAGAGAACCATACCTGTTATCATGAGGCTGTCCTCCCATTCTACCCACTTGGGGCAGCAAAATGACTTGAGACAGCCCTGCCTTATAGCTAAGCAGAAGGAAAGAAACATGGCTTGCCTCCCTCCATTTTCCGCTTCCCTCTGCCGCCCCACCAGCCACAATCGGGACACTCATCTGGAGCTTCCTTCTGGATCTCCTTGTATTTCTTCCCACAATGGGCATTACTCCTAGTATATATATCTACATCTCTTTCCTTATTAATAAAAGCCAGATGGGGTGGCAACATTCTATGCATCGCCAAAATGAGTTGGCTGAATGATCTGTCAATCAGAATGTGTCCCTAGCCACTGGCTGCGTTGCCTGAGTCCCGCCCAGCCACCACTCAAGAGTACTCGCGTGCCATTGGCTGGGTGCTGAATTTGCTCCTTTTCCCCGCCCACTCCTTCAGCCTCTGGGCCCTCTCAGAATTTCTTGGCAGGCGGCTTTCTCTCTTGAAGAAGACAGTTGCCTCCTGTGTGAGACTAACCTTTTCCCTCAGTAGCTGTTGGTAGGTGTAACGAAATGGCAGTTATCTATATCTGTTAGATGGCCTCTGTCTGTGTGTTTAAAATGTTCCCCCAGAAGGCTTAATTGAGCTGTAGTTCCAGAGAGGGGCCTTCCTCATCTGCTGGCCTACACTTCTGAGTTGCACCAAAAAGGAAAAGAGGGACCTTGGGGCAGGGCAGCATCAATATAGACTCCAGCTAGGCCACAAGCCAGAGACGCGGGGGAACCCTGGGAGGCAGCAGAAATTCAGCCACTTCACAGTCATCAGGACTGGGGAACGAATGGAAGTTTCCCTGCTCTCTTGGGCAAGAGAGAGAGAGAGGCTGAAGCAGAGCCAGTCGAAGGAGAGATCTTATCCTGAGCCCACAAACTCCAGAGCTAGAGTGTTGTGTATATGGAAAGATGACTGTGTTTAATCCCTGTTGATTTATGCCCTTACTCCTACAGTTGTGCCTTATTTATTTAGTGTTTGTGTGCTCCATAGTTGTGTAAATAGTTAAATAAATTCTTTAATTTGGGCTAATAATCTGTGTTGTCCTCTGACCACATAGTCTTCCCTGCTCTGCACAATACCAAAGGGAGGGGGTAGCCCAGGGAAGCAAGGAAAGGCCAGACCCTTGAGTTGCCAACTTTCCAGGGATCCCCCAAAGATTGGGGATTCCATCTCCAAATACGGAGATTCGGCTAGAGGGGTCTCACCGTCCCTCTAAAAAAGCAGTCACAATTCAGTGAGTCGCAGCAGCGAATTTAAGGAGTGAGATACGCGCATGGGATGAGGGTGGGAGGCAAACAGCTGAGTGGTAAACTTGAGCCCGTTTCGCCATGGTAGGCAACCAAGCTTGGTTCAGACAAAGGAAGGAAACCCTTTGCAGGCCTTTGTGAGGAACTCATTGGGTTTAGGCGTAACAGTCAGTGCTTTAGAGCAGGGTCTGCTAGATCCAGGTTCTTGCTGTAGAATCTGAGTGGGTGATTTTGCACCAGTCACAGACTTTCAGCTTAACCTACCTCACAGGGTTGTTGTGCAAGTCAAACCGGGAAGAGGAGAATGATGTAAGCTCCTTTGGACCCATTGCAGAAAAAGGGTACTTTTCCTCCTGGAAAACCATTGTTGCCAATCTCCAGGTGAGAGCTGGAGATCACTCAGAATTACAATTGCTCTCCAGATGGCAGAGATCAGTTCCTCTGGACAACATGGTGGACTCTGTGTCCTTATACCCTGCTTAGATGCCCCCCCCCCATGACAGCCAATTTGATGTGGCAGTCAGGGTTTCAGAGCACAGTAGAGGCTGCAGATGGGTGGGTAGGGGAGATGGAAAGCTGAAGAGTGATGGGGAAATAAAGGGAGGTTGATGCTCAGTTGGGAAATTCTTGGAGATTTGAGGGATGGAACCTGGAGAGGGTGAGGTTTGAGGAGGGGTGGGACCTCAGACAGGTACAATGCCATAGACTCCATCCTCCCAACCAGCTATTCCCTCCTGGGGAACCACAGTTTCCAATCTCGAAGTGAGGGGTGGAGATCACTCAGAATTACAACTGATGTGGGGCAGAAGAAGTCAGCTGAAGTCAGAGGGGGCAGATAACGGTAGGTTGATGGTTAGCTGGGAAAGAGATGGGGTTGCCGACTCCAGGTTGGCAAATTCCTGGGGATTTGAGGGGTGGAGCCTGGAGAGGGTGGGGTTTGAGGAAGGGTTGGACCTCAGATAGGTACAATGCCATAGACTCCACCCTCCAAACCAGCCATTTCCTCCTGAGTAACATTTTTGCCAATCTCCAGGTGAGGGCTGGAGATCACTCACAACTGCTCTTCAGGTAGCAGAGATCAGTTCCTCTGGAGAAAATGGTAGACTCTGTGTCATTATACCCTGCTGAGGTCACCACAGCAAATTGATGCTGAGTGTCCAAGGCCTTGGCACTCTCCCAGAGCCTCTTTCTAGATCTCGTTGTATTTATTTCCACAACGGGCCTTATTCCTAGTGTGTGTGTGTGTTCATATTTTAAAGTAAATTATGTGGCCTCTTGTCAAGTTTGTTAGCCCCCTTGGGCTACATAAGAAAGACATGTTAAATAAAGACTTCACCAAGTATATAAACCTGATCTAAGTGGCCCATGCTTGATTTTAACACAAGATGGTTGTATGCATTTCCCACTGTTTTGTACAGCAAGCAATAAGTAATAGCTTATTACTGTTCATAGGAAACTTAGATTAAATATTCTTGTTGTACTTTACCTACCATCTAGATACTGAAGTGATATGTGTAACCTTTGAGCTTATTATTATTGAATGTTACTAATCTATATGTTGTTATTGTATGTTATTCATGAATGCAATAAGATGTTAACTGAGAAAGGGCTGGGGAGGAGGAGGGAGAGGTGGAGGAGCAACCACAGCCCAGCACCTCTGCGTCAAAGAGCCCAACCAAGGAGAAGCCTCACTACTGTTCCAAAACTTTCCCAGGTATAGACTGATGGGTCGGTAGTTACCTGGATCCTCCTTTTTCCCCTTCTTGAAGATGGGGACAACATTTGCTTGTCTCCAATCTTCTGGCACCTCACCTGTTCTCCAAGAATTCTCAAAAATAATGGACAGAGGCTTAGAAATTACATGCGTGAGTTCTTTTAGTACCCTTGGATGCAGTTCATCTGGCCCCGAGGACTAAGTTTCATTTAAAGAAAGTAGGTGTTTATGTACTACCCCATGTCGATCCTAGGCTGCATCTCCCTTCCCTCATCATGTGTTCTTTTTTATTTAATCTTTTTATTAATTTTCCAACAAAAAAGATGAATGAAATAGAAAATATTGACACAACATAATGATAATCAAACACAACATAACAAACTTATTCTAATTTCCTTCTCTTACTACCAATATTCCCTCTAAACTGTGGAGTCTTGTGAGCAAAAAATCTACTTTGTGAGCAACTGGCATTGAAGTGAGCGAGCCATTTGGCTGCTGCATAAAGTAGTTTGCTCTGGAGCCCTCCTTCCTGAGCGAAGACAAAAATGTGTGAGCCAAAGGCTAAAGAACTGTGAGATAGCTCACACTAACTCAGCTTAGTGGGAACACTGGTTACTACACTATTACCCAACTCCTAATTCAAGCATATACAAGCTTTCTAGCAACTACAGAGTAAACAATAAATATAAAACTCATTAAGTTATATTCTCATTTTACCTTCCAATTTTCTTATTTAATCTAACCTTACTTTATACACCTAACCTACAGTTCTTTTATTTCAAATAAGTTTATATCTGAACCAAGTTCCATTTTCCCTCCTATCATCCTTTATAGCAAAAATACGCCATCAGACTGGAATCTGGAAGAAATAATTAGTCAATATTACAAGATGGAATTATTGCCATTATTCCTATAAGGACCTCTATAATCGGTCTCTTAGGCCTATACCATTGTATATATACTCAAATTTATTCTTTTCTTGCCTATTGTTTCCTGTATATTATTCTTCCCTCTGTTTTATTGCTACCAAATACACTGCTTTTATTATTCAAAGAATAATACTCCTTGTAAATATCCTAAAAAGTACCAATTTAAAGCAACACAAAATAAGAGTTTCAAATTACAAACAATAATAATTTGCCTTCCTACTAATTATTATAAATATTGCAATATAAACCTTCTACTATACTTTAACCAAAAACCATCTCCTTTAACAGAAACCGTTGTGTCATAAATCATCAGGGAACAAATTTATCTATATATAATACAAACATACATAAAAAAAGAAAAAAGAAGAGAAAGCACATGACCAAAAAAGAAATAACTATTTTCCCCTTCAACCATTACTTATCAATAAACTCAATCAGTCTAAAATCTAGAAATAGAATCAATCAGAGTTAGAAGCTTGTTTACAGGTAAGATCAGAGAGCAAAAATACCTCATTATCTCCATTACCTACTTTAACAGAAACAAAACCAACAAGAGCATTTTTTCAGCACACAATTCCCGTTCAGCTTTTGGTTTCCAGTCATTTTTCGGTGCCTTACATCTTTGTACACATAAAGTTCTGTTCCTGTCTTCTCCCATTTGTATTTGAACAAGCCTCTCTTTAAGTTTTTATTGTCAATGCTGGTTTTCTTCACACGTCCATCTTTATATGCACAAAGCCTTCTTCCTGTCTTTCCCCATTTATGTTTCAGTGAGTCCTTCTTTAGGTTTTTATTGTCCTTACTAACTCTCTTCATAGCACATTTTATTTTCTTTTTAGGCAAATTCAACCTCTTCTGTATTTTTGGAATAGTTTGAGAGCCTTCTTTTATCATTTCAAGTTCTGGCCGGTAGTTTATTGGTTCTTCCACACTGCAGATTTGTTTACTTTCAGACTCTTCATTTTCCATAAGTGTGGGGGAGATATCCTGTTCCCCCTCATCTTGGAAAGGAGCCTGTTGCTCATCCAGAGCCTGCTGAAACACCATTACTTCTTTCTCACCATCCAAATCTAAAGGGAGACTCTGAGGCTTTTCAAAGATATTTTTACATGCTGTTTTCATTGCTTGCCTTATTTCCTCTACAAGTATCTTTTGAAATTGCTCCCAAGAAAGGTTCCCAATTTCTGTGTTGTCCCAGTCCTCAGTCTCTTCTGGAGCCATTTTTAAACTTTTTCTCTTAAACTGTTTAATAGTGCTTCCAATAACTCTGAAGTGTCGTGCAACTCGAGACCCTGTCAGCCATTGCTCTAGGTAGTTAATGGTTTTAAAAACAAACAAAGTCATTTTCTCACCCCCACCACTTTGAAGCAAAACTTTGATCCCTGCTCGCTTTGTAGCCGCTTTCCTTCAAATTTGGCAATATTCCAGGGGTGGTATTTAAGAAGAAATCCTCACCTTTTGCTTTTATGCTTGATCAGTGATATATCAAGTCTTCATTATTTGTAGTCTGTTATGTTGAAAATCCGAAATCACTCTAAAATGGCTGGCTGCATCTAAGCAAGACATGGCAGCCTTGTCTTGCTCCATTTTCCGTTCTTGCTTCGAGGCAGACCGACCTCACCCCTGCATTTGCCATATGTTAGGGCAGCCGAAGATAAGCCTCCTGCTTCCTGACCCCCCCTCCAGGCAATCAGGTGGAGCCCACCTGGTCAGAAATCTGAGGGAGCTCCAAAAGAAACGAAAAAGGAACAGGGTGATTCAGGAGCATCCTGAAAACCGCCTCATCACCACGCTGCACCGGAACCAGCATCTCAACAATCCCCTCATCATGTGTCCTGTTTTTACCATATTGAGCACTGTTTCCCTCACAAGAGAAGATGGAGGAAAAGTGGGAATTGAACAGTTCTGCCCTCTCTTCATCACCTGTTTCACTCCTGTCTCCGCAATGGGCCTATCGTGTCCTTGCTCTTTTTCTTACTTTGAACATAACCCTTTTTTGTTGTTTTTAGCATCTCTCGCTAGTCTAAGCTCATACTGAGCTTTAGCTTTCCTAACTCTACAAGCACTGGTTATTTGTTTATATTCATCCTTGGTTATAAGGCCCACTTTCTAAATGAGTCTTTTTTCTCAAGTCTTTAGAAAGCCACCTTGGCTGCTTTAGGCTCCTCCCATTTTTCCTTCTCATAGGAATCATTTGTGATTGTACCTTCAGTATTTCACTTTTAAGAAACTCCCATCCCTCTTGAACTCCCTTCTCCTTAAGTATTTTTGACCATGGGATTCTACCCAGTATAACTTTAAGTTTGTCAAAATTTGCTTTCCTGAAGTCCAACCTATATGTCTGACTACGTACAGCTTTTACCTTGCCCAAGACTGTAAATTCCAAAATTACATGGTCACTACTACCCAGGGTGCCCACTACTTTCACCTCATCAACCAGTTCTTCTCTGTTGGTAAGAATCAAGTCCAAGATAGCAGATCCCCTTGTTTTCCTCTCCACTTTCTGAAAAATGTTGTCAGAAAGATGTCAGGAATTTATTGGACCTTTCATTTTTAGCAGAGTTAGACTTCCAACAGGTATTCGGGTAATTGAAATCTCTTATGACCACCATGTACCATCTCCTTGAGAACTCTGTAATCTGTTCTAGGAGTGTCTCATCCAAATCCTCTGCCAGGCTTGGTGGTCTATAGCAGACCCCCACTATAATATCAGTATTATTTCTTTCTCCTTTTATTTTTACCCAGAGACTCTCAACTGGACTTTCAAGCTCAGATTCACATATATCCTCACAAGTATATACCTCTTTTACATATGATGTGACTCCTCTGCCCTTCCTTATTTGTCTGTCCATTTTAAATAAGTTATACCCTGCAATCCTAATATTCCAATTATGAGTGTCATCCCACCAAGTTTCAGTCATAGTCCCCTTCCTCTATTAGGACTTCAAGTTCCTCCTGCTTGTTTCCCATACTTTTTATTTATTTATTTATTTACATGTGACTTCTATACCGCTCATGACCCCTACTGGGTCTCAGAGCGGTTTACAGGTGGCCTACATTATTGTAGTCAGATCCTACCTAGGGCGACAATGCGTCGCTCCGCAGTTGCGTCGTCCGGTTCCGCCTTGATCCGATGTCATCGTCGCTCCTACGGTCCGCCAGACGCCGCCATTGTTCTTCCTCGCCGCCGCTGCTTCTCTTACTGCCATCGTCGCCGTCAACCCTCCTGGCACGGAACCAGGAGGAGGGTGCCCCCCGCCTCTAAGGCAGGTACCCATTTCTCTACTTGCAATTACTTTCGAGCCGCTGGGTTGGCGGGAGCTGGGACTGGGGCCGGTAGCTCACTCCAGCCGCGGTGGGGATTTGAACAGCCATTATGGCTGTTCGCTATAGATGTTACTGCAGGTGCTGTTACTCCCTGTGCCATTGGAATCGATGTTTTATGCACCCCGAGGTTTTTGTTTCTGTACTTACATGTGAATTAGTGTTATCTAGGATATGTGCCACTCCCCGCAAAACTTTAGAGTTCTTATCTCCAGTTATTGGCATCATACTGGGCTTTGCATTTTTGTCTCACTCCCCCACAGGATTTAGTTTAAAGCTCTCCTTATTAGGTTTGCAAAGCTGTTTCCAAACACATTTTTCCCTACCCTTGTGAGGCGCAAACCATCTCCCGATAGAAGAGTTTCATCTCAAAAGCTTAAGCCATGGTCTAAAACTCCAAATCTTTCCAGATAACACCATGTAGCCAGTCATTGATCTACAGTATTCTTCTTTCCCTTCCTAAGCCACAGCCTTTGGCAGGAAAAACTGATGAGAATACAACCTGTGCTCCCAATTCCTTCACCTTTTTACCCAGAGCCACATAATGTCTTTTAATACATTCTGGGCTGTGCCGGGTGGTATCATTTGTTCCCACGTGGATGAGCAAGAAGGGATAATAATCTGTGGGTTTGATGAGTCTTCCTACCCTGTTACTCCAAGACAGAGGTCCTATGCCTGAATCGGAGCAGTTCGGGGTTAGGGTTCCCTCTACTGGCCTTCGGTGGGGCGCCGTTGGTGCCAGCGCCGAGGGTCAGGAGTTTGGGAGTGCTCCTGAACGCTTCCTTGACAATGGAGGCCCAGGTAGCAGCCACTGCCAAGACAGCCTTTTACCATCTTTGGCTAATTAGGCAGTTGGTCCCCTTCCTCAAACGCAATGATCTGGCTTCAGTGGTCCACGCTATGGTCACGTTGAGGTTTGACTACTGCAATGCTCTCTACATGGGGCTGGCCTTGGGACAACTCCGGAAGCTTCAGCTGGTGGAAAACACGGCGGCCAGGCTGTTGATGGGCCTCCCTATGTGGGAGCACATCTAGCCTGTGTTAAAGTCGCTGCACTGGTTACCAATAGCGTTCCAAATCCACTTCAAGGTGCTGGTTTTGACCTTTAAAGCCCTTTATGGTCAGGGGCCTGCCTTACCTGAGGGACCACCTTTCTCCGCATGTTCCCCAGAGAGCACTGCAATCTGGTACACAGAACCGCCTGCCCCCCCTCCGGGCCTAGAGATGCCAGGTTGGTGGCGACTAGGACCAGGGTGTTCTCCCTGGTGGCGCTGATGCTCTGGAATGAGCTCCCCAATGAGATCAGAGCTCTGCGGGACATTCAGCAATTCTGCAGAGTTGTGAAAACGGAGCTTTTTCACTGGGCATTCCAGTAGGAAAGATCTTATATCGGCTGTGCTGCACTTGCACTTTATTATATGACACTGCCACATTTAAATGGTTTTAACTGTATTTATTTAATTGGAAATGAGCTGAGCTATTTTATTGAGTTGTATTTTATGTATGTATTTATGTTGGTTTTATAATTGGTCTAAGACGCCCTGAGCCACTTCGGCGGGAGGGCAGGATAGAAATCTAACAAATAAATAAATAAAACACTCTGCTCTGGTTAGACCTCACCTAAAGTATTGTGTTCAGTTTTGGGCACCACAATTTAAGAAAGATATAGACAAGCTGGAATGTGTCCAGAGGAGGGCAACGAAGATGGTGAGGGGTCTGGAGACCAAGTCCTATGAGGAAAGGTTGAAGGAGCTGGGTATGTATAGCCTGGAGAGGAGATGACTGAGAGGTGATATGATAACCATCTTCAAGTACTTGAAGGGCTGACATACAGAGGATGGTACAAAGTTGTTTTCTGTTGCCCCAGAAGATTGAACCAGAACCAATGGGTTGAAATTAAATCAGAAGAGTTTTTGGCTAAACATTTGGAAGAACTTTCTGACAGAGTGGTTCCTCGGGTGGTGGGCTCTCCTTCTTTGGAGGTTTTCAAACAGAGGCTAGATGGCGATCTGACAGCAATGCTGATTCTGTGAACTTAGGCAGATCATGAGAGGGAGGGCAGGAAGGGTTGCCTCAGTGCTTAGTTCTTGTGGCCCTTTCTTACATGCCCAGGGAAATGCTGATTGCCACTTTGGGGTCAGGAAGCAAATTTTCTCCAGGCCAGTTTTTGGCCAGGAATCCTGGAGGTTTTTTGGTCATCTTCTGGGCATGGAACAGTGGTCAATGCAGGTGTGGAGGGGGAGGTTGTATAGAAATATTAATTTCTGTGGGCTCATGTCTCCCTTTGAATGTTAGATAGGTTTCATGTTCCACCCTTGGAATGTATCTAGCTGACCCCTGTTGTGGGCATTTCCTATGCAGGCCAGATGGCTGACCATTTGGTCAATAGCCGCCATAAACCATACATTCTTCACACATCTAGCAGACCTGATGGCGCCTGGTTGTGCCTGCATGCCAGGAGTCACGTAAAAGCATAGAGGAGTGGTTAGAGTTTGGGGATCACATACTGCAGGTGTGGCCTTCAAGACTACTGACCATTCAGAACAATTGGGCACTCCCAGGTCTACTTCAATTGGCTCCTGGCCAGAGCTCATTTGAAACCTGGATTGCCCTATATCAGCCTAAACCCATAGAGAAGAGCTCAGATTTTCAGGTTGCTCTTGCTGTCTTGTTTTGCTCTGTTGCTGTCATTTTGGGATGCTGTCTCTGCCATGCGGCAGAACAAAGGACTCCTTTGAGCTGAGCCCATGCTTGCAAAGATGGGGCTGCTCTTACAAATCCCTTGGGACTCTTGGCTTATTGCCATGGACTATCCTGGACTATTGACCCTACCTGATGTTGGTAAATATGCTCTATTGTGTAGTTAGGCAAAATATTGCTTAGGATGTTCTTTTAAAGTCTTTCTAGTTCTGATTGCAAGCCTGTGATAAATAAACTTTATTCTTGTTATAAATAGTGTCTGTGAGAAGTGTAAACTGACTCCAAGCCTTTTTCCTGTTGCCTGAAACTGCTCACCACATTATGGTACCTTGCTAAGAGTATTCTTGTAATAAGTTCCAGAGGCCAGTTAAGAGTCTGAACCTTGCTTTTGAACGGGAAGGGAACTATAGTTGAAAAGGTTCTGGTGGCTGTGTCTTAAATCCAGAGAGCCTATCTCTCCTGGGTTTTTGTGTAAATCCTTTGTTCCAGTAAAGAATTCTTTCCCCTCCCAGTCCTGTGTGGTCTGGGGAGCTGATTGCCACTTTGGGGTCAGGAAGCAAATTTTCTCCAGGCCAGTTTTTGGCCAGGAATCCTGGAGGTTTTTTGGTCATCTTCTGGGCATGGAACAGTGGTCAATGCAGGTGTGGAGGGGGAGGTATTTGTGAATTCCCTGCATTGTGCAGGGGGTTGGACTAGATGACCCTGGAGGACCCTCTATGATTCTACTGGTTGTCAGTGGTGAACTGGGAGGTCAGCAGTGGCAGGGATGCCAGGTATGCAATGGCAGAGGATTTGGCAGAGGTGATGGTGAGGGAGTACCTCACCAAGTCTCTTGAGCCTGCAGACACTGATCCCCTGGTGTACTGGTCACACAAGGCTGTTATCTGGCTCAACCTCTCTAGCATAGTCATGAATCTTCTTCTGTGCCCGCCCTCCGGTGTCGAGAGTGAGTGGGTGTTCTCCCACCTGGGAGAACTTCTGAGCCCCCACCACTCCGGCCAGGACCTGGCTATGGTGGATGAGTTGGCCTTCTTCAAAGTCAACCTCCCACTGCTGGGCTACTCCTCTCTGGACCTTACAGGGTAATATACAGGCCTCCTGTTGTTCCCCTGCATGTCCCCCATTCCTCCTCCTTTCTGGGTGATCCTGCATGCAGCCTGTGGGTTGTGCCCTTGGCTCTTGGGTGAGAGGATGGCTGCCTCTGCAAGGTGGGGGTAATCTGGCCCCACACACAACCCTTTTGCACTGAAATTCCCCCACTGAAAAAAGCGCTTGATACCCCCGCTTTACTTTTATGCTCCGAAGAAAATCTCCCTCACCCAACACCTACCTCATGAAAGAACATCTACCTCATAACACAACACCTACCTTATGGAACAACATCCACCTCAGCAAACATCTACATCAACAAACATCTGTGTGTACAAGCAAGCCCCTGGTTGACTACTCCTTTCCCATTGCATTTGTACAATCCACAACAGGTGATCTTTTATCTGTACAATATGTTCTGCTACTGGTGATTAACCAGAAATTTCATCTATGGGTGAGCTGTGGCCAGAAGATTTATGTGTTTGGGCCTGAGGAGGCCTGGGAGCATTGTGGGCATGTCTCACTGGGTTCCATTGCTTTCCAGGGGTCTCTGCCAAGCTGACGTGGGTTACTTTGGGGAGCCCAGTTGAAAGTCTGGGGATTTCTGTCTTTTTGTCCTTCAGAACCTGCCTTTGGAGACTTGAGGGAGGAGAGTGTCGGGGAGGATGTTTGCCTTGCTTCCAGTGTCTGGTGGGGGGGGGGGGCTGCCCAGGTGAAGTTTTCCTGTGAGTTTGGTGTCACTGGCTTCTTCCTGAGCCCATAGTTCCTGAGTCCATAGACTCCTGTAACTGCAGTTGTCTTTTCCAGAAAAGCACTTGGGAGACTTTATTTGGGGGGTCCATAAGTTGGACCCCAGAAATGTAATCTGCCCCAACTTTGAGAGGATCACAGGAAGGTCCCCTGAAAGTTAGATGTCTCTAGCTTTCACAGGATTTATTCTATGCACTCTGGAACCTCCTGAACCTGTGCCTGTTGTTTCCCTGGAAAGCACTTTCCTGGGGGCACCTTCTTTGGGTGACTGTAACTTAGACCCTGTACATCCAACCTTCACCAAACTCAGAGGGAAGGTAAAGGAGAGTCATCCAGAGACCAATGTGAGTTTGGTTTTTCTAGCATGCCAGGAGGTGTTCTACCACATCAAGAACCTTACAAGCTGAACTGGTTCATTGGCACCTAAACATTCGTGATGGTTTGTGGCTCACAAACCAGGCATGCCATGAACCACGAAGTGAAACGAAACACATTTTCCCAATTTGTGCCCATCCCTATTTATGGTAATCACAGCTAGGAGTCTTCAAGGCAAGTAAGAAGCAGAGTTGGTTTGCCATTGCCTTCCTCTGCAGATTCTTCCTTGGTGTCCTCCCTTCCAAGTACAGACCCTGCTTAGCTTCTGAGATCTGACTGGATCAGGCTATACCATGCCACCTTACCTCCCTATTTGCATACATAAGTGGTACTGATAGAGTACCCTAGATCCACATTGAGAGTCAGACATTTGAAATCTTCATATAAGTAATTTAGGGATTACTGGGAGGGCTTTTTGTTGGCATTTCCTTTTTCAAAAACTGTGAGCGTGCTCCAGTTTGACTGCAGTATAATGAGCTCATAGCAACATTGTAGTAAAAAAAGATTTCTCATGTGGAAAGTGATTTATACTGTGCTGTATTTTTAATGTGGCCTTGCAATAGTGCCACAATAATTTAACAGCCCAGGCACAAAATCAGATTCTCTAGCTATTTCTGTGAGGAACCTCATAATGAAGAAAATATCATTTGCCTCCTAATCAAAAACATTTTATATGCCATGAGAGAGTAGAACTTTCAAAATGACTGAACTGAAATTAATCTGTACAGGCCATCCATTGTTATCACAGGTAAATAACTATCACATTATTCTTCAGAACACCACTGCCACTTTCTAAACAACTTTACAAATTATTGAACAATAATTTACATGAAAGTTTCATTTTGTATTAAATCTCTCTGAGCAAAACAACAGGCTTTTGATTATCACATTGTGTTCCAGAATGTGTGATTTCATACTGGTGAGCATTAACAAATCTGCCCCCTCCCCTTTCTGAATAAAGTCTGTGAACGCCAGCTGCAGAATAGTTTCAGATTTTGTAGCCTTAATTTGATTTATGGCTACATTGCATTTTCCCTACTTTTTTGTTATCACTGACCACTGATTTTAGTGAGTTAGACATACATAACTATGCTGGGTGCATGTTTGCAGATCTGAACGTAAATTGCTTTATAATATATAGAATTGATTCTTACAACTCATTGAACAACGACCCATGATGTTTTCCATTCAATGGATAGAGCATTTAAATTGAGTGGAGAAGTTGTCTAAAGCTATTCAACATTTTCATAAGCTTGAGTTCAGAACCCTGCATTGGACCTCCAGTATATGGTTCCTTATCTTTCATGATTTCACATCTCAAACCTCCAATCAATGCATCTGTTTTGAAGTTAATGCACAATGTAAACTATGCAGCTATAATATAAGATCACTGCAAGGTGGTCTTTGTCTCACATTAAAAGAAACTTGATGTTCTTTTTTACTGCAATGTTTTTTAAAATGTGAAATTCCTGGTTATAGCCATACAAATGGGGAGAGGCCACAATGGCTAGAGATAGAAGCCTTTTACATTTGTTCAAAATGAGCAGAAATGTACTTGTGAAGGGGTTAGAATTATAATCATTGTCCCTCCCCCATCTTCCATAAATTCTGCATAGAAGTTTATGCATAATCCCCTATGTAGAAATTATCAATATGCTGTGGTTGTAGGTAGGACCAACAGAACAGCCCTAATTTCCTCATCTTGGTGGATATGTTTATGCATACTTCTACCATCAGCAGAAGACTAATATTGATGATTCACTGCACACAGCAAGAAACAGAGAGAAAAGTCAGAGTTCAGAATCATGAGTGATCTCTCTGTTGCCTACAGAAGCTTGAATGTTATTAATTGCACTTCTGTTCTCTCAGACTATCAGTAATACAGGCCAGTCATCTCTTACACCAAACTCTATGTATGGATGTGCTTTGCATAGCTTCTGCAGTACTTTGTTTTTGACACCCATCCTGAAGAAGATGTACAGCCAGTCAGGTTAACCTACATTACAGGATTGTGAAGCTAAAATGGAGGATAGGAATACATGTACTCCTATGGGTTCAGAGAACTTTACAGTCCCCTATGCAAATATGTCACTGATTTATCGATGATCAACTGATCTGTGAATCACTCTCTGGAGTTTGCTGGGGTTGGTGGTGGCTGCACAGGAGCACTTACACACTCAGCTTTAAAGCATGCATGTTTTCCCTCACATCCAAATGTCACTACACCACAGACACTATATTTTCTATGCAACCATGTTTATATACATTAATGTCTTCCAAAATGAATTGTTTTAAAGTTGATTAAAGTAGATTCTTACTTCCCTTATTCTCATTAATGAATTCTGAGTATATTCAGCCAGCATGGTTTAATGCTTACAATGTAGCTGCTTGCAAAGGAGCTCAGTATAGAGGTTATAGTTATCAATAAAATCAGTAATGAATTCGGAAGAACAATGGAGGGAATGTGTTTAATATGGTCTCCACAAGTAGAATGAGGCTGGGTCTTTCATCTGAGCAGACCTGCTTAAAGATAGAATGGGCGGCCAAAACATCCCTGAAAATACCACTCTGAGACCGATTCCGCAAAAGCAGTTTTTGTACCCTCAGTCTCCTGTTTCCCCTGCTTATACTGCTCAGTTTCCCACTATTTGCTGTGTGGCCGCATTTTGACCTGCATCTCCCCCCCCCCCGATTTCCCCCATGTCTTCTTGATCCTAAAAAATAAGGATCAAGAAGACGCAGGAGAAATTGGGGGGGGGAGATGCAGGTCAAAATGCGGTCGCGCACCAAATAGTGGGAAATTGAGTGATACAACGGAGGAAAGAGGAGACCGAGGGTGCAACAACTGCTTTTGTGGAATTGGTCTGAGCTTCTTGGAGGAAGGGTGGGAAAAATGCACTAGAGAAATAAAGAAGACTGTGTCTCTGGGAAGATACTGAGTCTGATTTGACATATTTGGTTTGCTTGTCATTTGAGCTTGAATCTGGTCTTTCATTTACAAAATAAACACTGCCTTCTGATACTGTCTCCTGGCCTATAAGAAAACAAGACAGTTGAGAGTTCTATTCATATCACTTCACCACAATCCAAGGAAGTCTATAAAATTATATTTTTATATATGATTCCATTGTCAAGGGCTTAGAAGGAGGCCAAGTCCAAGATTTCCAGTTGCGCAAATGGAGATGGGACAGATATGGAAAGTGAGGCTAAAGTGAATTAGAAAAGCCAGTCAAAGAGGCCAAAGGGCCCAAGTGGAAAAGGCACATGCCAGAGATGTCTAGAAAATGACACAGTGCAGAAGTGTTTCTTTGGTAACGTCAGATGTCTCTGTGCCAAAATGGGAGTGTTGGAGTGCTTGGTTTTAAGGGAAGACATAGAATGAACATAATGGAAACCTGGTAGAAGGGAGAAAACAAGTGGGATGAGGTCATCTTTGGAAGTAAACTCTATAGGAATGACAGGGAAGAGCATACTAAAGGGGGTGTTGATATGTTTGACAAGGAGAGCATAGCGGTTAACATCTGTAGCGCCTGTGGTTAACATCTTTGGCGAACAACCATAAGGCTGTTCGAATCCCCACCGCGGCCGGGTTGAGCCCCCGGCCCCCGTCCCAGCTCCCGCTAACCCAGCGGCTCTAGTAAAAACAAGAGAAATGGGTACCTGCCCCTCTGTGGCAGGGGGCATCCTCCTCCTAGCTCCATGCTGGGAAGGTGGTCGGCAGCGGAGAGAGAGAGGAGAAAAAGACGGCGGCAAGGAAAAATGGCGGCGACTGATCCAGGGAGGCAGCGGCTGGACCGAGCAGAGGCGGAGCCGGAGTCGGAGCGATGCGATGACGCAGGACGCAGCACAGCAGGAGCTGCTAGGACGTTAGCCGGGAGCTGCATCCGAGACGCGGCGGCGCTCCGGGAGGAACAGAGAGATCAAAAGAAGAAGCCTGCCCGAGCCTGGTCGCTAACCACCCGGATCACTGGAAGATCAACGAAGCTGCTAAAAGAGAAGAACGGAGAACGCCGAGAAAGGGTAAACTTAAAAATGGCTGACTCTTCCACAGAACCACTGTGGGTGACAATACCAGACCTCCAAAGTAATTTAGTACTGGGGATGTGCTATCAGTCCCCTGACCAGAAGCTCAGATTGATCTTGAGAAGGAGAATGAAATCATGGAGAAGGAGTTGTAATAATGGGTGACTTAACTACCCTCATATTGACTGGATAAAAGCATATTAACTGGACAAAAGTCATGCCAAAGAGTGTCAAGGCAGGGCCAGGGAGCGCAGATTAATCAAAGCAAGTCCGATAGCCAGTCCGGGATTCAGCCAAGAGTTCAGTCAGCAAAACGTTTAAACAAGTCCTAAACAGTTCACACAGCCAGAGTCAAACGTACCGGAGGTCAGAGTCCATAAATCAGGTGAAGTTAGATAAATGCAGAGCCGAAGCCGTAGTCAAAAACGATGCCGAGGGTCAAGTAGCCAGAGTTCCAAAGCCGAGTGACAAACTGCCAAGAGTTCAAAGGATCCGGAGCAAGGTCGCACAGAGCGTCTGGTCCTGTCAACTAAGTTGCCAGCACAAATTGCTCAAAGCAACAGGTCTGTTGAAATAGCGTGCTGGCTCATTAACTCATTAGCTCCTTGAAACAAGGTCCAGGCTGCTGTCAAAACTCAGGACCGTATGAGCGTCGACCACGCATGTGTGCAGCCTTCCGTCTCTCATTCAGCTCCTGTCGTCTTTGGCTTCTGAGCCGGTTAACAGGTGGGGGAGAGTCGGGCGGTGATGCACTTGGGCCAGGCAGTGCCTGATCAGACTCAGGTGTCTCCTGGGGAGTGCTATCCTCCTCAGGACTTACAGTTTCCTGTTAAAGGTGCCAAATCCACCTGTTCCTGGCTGTCAGGCTCTGCTTCTGCAGCCACATCAGGGGCAGGCATGACAAAGAAGTAAAATTTCTAGATACCTTAAATTAGGGGTGTCAAACTCATTTGTTATGAGGGCTGGATTTGACATAAATTGGACTTTGTTGGGCCGGGCCATGTGTGTCATAAAATGTAATGCCAGGTAGCAGAGATATAAACTTTATAAAGGACACAGACAAACACAATTAAATATATTATAGCAACTATTCCACTGGAGCCCCACATTAGGAGTGTGTGTGTGTGTGTGTGTTAAAACTAATATTTCTCTGCAAAACTGGAGTCCCTTGAGTTTTCAGAACTCTATATTTTAACCCTGGCTGGTTCCAAACCTCCCCCCCCCCATGCCCTTAAATCGTGCCTGCCTAAACTGGAAAGGTATGGGAATTGTGGGATTTTGCAAAGCCAGTTTTAAAATAAAAAAGAAGCATAAGGATCACAGCAGAAGGACCCCACTGCTCCTACCTGTGACGAGGACTATGGAGGCTGGGAGTGGTGGCTGGGAAGTTTGGAAGCTCTGCCCTCTGTTTCCTGCTCTCAGAGGCAGCCCCAACCTGAGCTCTCTGCTCAGAGGCAGCCCTATCCTCTGCTTCCTGCTCTCAGAGGCAGCTCTGCCCTCTGCTCTTTATATTCCCAGGCAGCTCAAGCTGGGAACAGTGAGGATGGGCAGAGGAGGGGAAGAGCCCACTCCTGGGCCAAATTAAAGGCATAGGTGGGCCAGTTCTGGCCCACGAGCCATAGATCTAAATGACTATGCCCTAGAACAGCTGATCACAGAACTGACCAGAGGGGAGGCAACCCTCCACTTAATCCTCAGTGTGCCACCCAGGACCTAGTATGAGATGTGGATATGGTTGAGCTGATTGGTAAAAGAGACCAGAGTAGCATGAGATTTAATTTATATGTATGTGGGAACAGGGTCAGTGCCAGGTTTTTTTGTACACTAGGCGAGGCTATCTTCTGGTGCCCCCCCCCCCCCGTGCGCCCACCAATTTTCAAACATAAATGCATTTCAGGAAGAATGAAAAACACAAAATTTGAAATTGCTATTTTTTTAAATTGTAAGAACAAGTAATACAATCTCTGATTTTCTCTCTCAAACAGAAAAACACAAATCACAAAACATTTTGAAAAATCCTGTTAATTGTAGTGTTGAAATCACATTTGAATCACATTTTACGTGCCTTTTCTTTAGCAAATACAGAATGGTTAGAGTACACTGGGAGTCAGAAGAGTAGCTTCCTGATCGTTCAGTCCTAAACTGATTGTCTAATCCTAAACAGCTGTGTAGCATTTTAGTGTAATTGTCCTGTGTGCTGCAGTTCGGGGATAGATTAAAAGTTAGCTGTTCATGTGATAAACAAACAGGAAAGTACTCATCTAGCCCCAAACAAGAATGGTACAATGCAAAAGAAGAAACATTCCCTCTCTGTGCTGAATTGGGATGGACGGGATAAACTAGGGTTGGGGGAGGCATCCCTCACAGTATACATCCCCCAGACCTAATTTCACCCCATTCTTGGATACTATGAATGATTAGGGGATCTGCCTCCTTTGCAGATTATTAATTAGGATTGGGGGAAGGGGCAAAACTGTAACTCAGCAGTGGAGCATCTGCTTTGCATATTGAAGGGCCCAGGGCCTGTCTCTGGCATCTCCAGTTAAAACAACCAGGTAAGCAGGCGAGGTGAAAGACCACTACCCTAGATAGCTGCTACCAAAGAAGAGAGTCCTGACCTCAACAGACCAAAAGGTCTGATAATATAAGACTTCCTATGTTCCAGAAGCACATTTCCTCACATCCTAATTAATCCCCCTGCATTCCATTTCAGAATTTAAGCAGGTCAATTTCACCTCTCTCCTGGATCCCAGAGGGCAATGGGCCTTCTTTGTGGCCACCAGGCCATGTATGGGGTATGGGGCAGAGTGTTTGTCTTAATCTTACAATAGAGAAGAAGAAACAGAGATTGAATTTATACTCAGAGCATTTTACAAAATCCTTTCCCTTCCCCTCCCCACAACAGACACCTTGTGAGGTAGGCGGGGCTGAGAGAGCTCTGACAGAAACTGCTCTTTTTCAAGAACAGCTGTGCCAGAACTATGGCTTGCCGGAGGTCATCCAGCAGGTGCAAGTGGAGGAGTGGGGAATCAAACCCAGTTCTCCCAGATTAGAGTCCGCGCACTTAACCACTACACCAAACTGGCTTATTGGCTTATCAAAGGTGCCTTACTGGATCAGAATAAGGCAGGGCTGTGCTCCTCACTGTCAGCTCTGCAGCTGCCATGGACTGGGGGGAGGGGGATGCTGAACACTGGATAAATTGCCTCTCTCTGTTTCTCTAGAATGTTTAGTTTCACTTCTCCCTGCATCCTTATCACCCATTAGTCTGAGTTGGTGACCTTGGTACCTTGTTACTCCTCCCTGGGAATGCTTACCCGTTAGCCTAGGTGGGCTTTTGCGTGACTCCTGATTGGCCCCAAACCACCCACTGACTCTTTTTGATTTCTGTATATCACTAGCCTGCGCACGCTTGCTTTTAGTTCTGACTATTAATGTATGCTCAGAGAGCTGCCTTTACTGTACTCAATAAATGTGAACCCCTTGAAGGAGTGTTGTTGAAAACTGATTGCTGTGGGACTCTGACACTCATGGCCTGAAAACAGAAGAAACCCGAACGCCGGGAGGCCCACCACTCTTGGAGCCGAGCCAAGACTTACCAGTGTGAAGAGCAGGCCCCAGAGGATGGCCCGCGGCCCCCCGGCAGCCCCCATGCTCCTTCCTCAGCATGTCTTTTCTGGAAACGGCTCTTCCCTCTAACGCCTGCCGGCCTCTCTCGTTCTCTCCGACTCCCAGGGACAGAGAGAGCAGAGCAGCAGCCAAGCAGGGCTTTTGGCGAGGTGAGGGAAAAGAGGGGTGGGGCGACAGGCAATGCTCCCTCTAAGCTGTGGAGTCTCATGAGCAAAAATTCTAGTTTGTGAGCTGCTGGCATTAAAGTTGTGAGTGAGCAATTTGACTACTGCATAAATTAGTTTGCTCCGGAACCATCCTTCGTGAGCTGAGAGAAAAATGTGTGAGCCGGAGGCTAAAAAACCCTGAGCTAGCTCACACTAACTCAGGTTAGAGGGAACACTGGCGGCAGGCAGGCCAGTGTGGTGCCCTCCAACCAAGCCAAGGAGGAGCACAGCCAGGGTGAGTGGAGTAGCCGAGCAGGGCTTGAGGAGAGGCGAGAGAGGGGTGGGGTGGGCGGCAGGCAGGGAGGCCAGCACGGTGTCTTCCTCAAGGTGGTGCTGTAGGCAACTGCCTAAGTTGCCTCTATGGACAGTCTGGCCCTGTGTGGGAAGTGCTAGGGAACTCCAACATGGTCATGCTTGACTTCAAAAGAGGAAACCTCTCTAAAATGAAAATCTAGTAAAAAGGAAGTTGAGAGGAACAGTCAAGAGGGTCAAATCTCTCAAAAAGATTTGGAGTTACTCAAAACCTCAATACTAGAGGCTCAGAGTGTATACCGTAGATCAGGAAAGGTAGTACAAAGTCCACGAGGTCATAATCATGGCTAACAAGCAGGGGCAAGCAAAAATGAACACAAACTTGCACACAGTAAAGGCAAGTGGAAAATTTGGGATGCAAAAAAAGAGTTTGAGGAATATACAAATAAAAGCATTAAGACAAACAATAAAGAATCCTTTAAATACATCAGGATCAGGAAACTGGTAAGGGAAGCCGCTGGACCATTGGATAGCAATGGAATTAAAGGAATACTAAAGGAGGATCAGGTGATTTTTAAGAAGCTAAATGAATTCTTCTCATTTGTCTTCACTGCTGAAGATATAGGGTAGATACCTGTTCCTGAATGGATGTTTTCAGGAGGGAAGGATGTGGAGCTGGGGCAAATAGTGATGACAAGGGAAGAAATTCTAGAACATATAGACAAATTGCAAACTAACAAATCACTGTGACCAGATAGTATCTATCCTAGTGTTCTTAAAGACCTCAAATGTGAAACTGCTGATATTCTAAGATCTGTAACATGTCCCTAAGATCATCCTCTTTACTGGAGAACTGGCGAGTGGCGAATGTAACACCCATTAAAAAAACAATTCAGGGGGCAGCTGAGAAATTACAGGTTGATTAGCTTAATGACTGTTCCAGGTAAATTGATGGAAAACATTATTAAAGATAAAATTGCCAAACATGTAGAAGGGCAGGCCCTGCTGAATAAAAAGCAGACTTCTGCAGAGAAAGTCCTCTCTCACTAACCTTATAGAGTTTTGAAAATGTCAGACAACATATGAACAGGAATGAGGCAGTAGACATTGTTTATTTGGATTTCCAAAAGGCTTTTGACAAAGTCCCTCAACCAAAGACTCCTGAGCAAACTTCATAGTTATGGGATAAGGGGACAAGTCCTCTTACAGATTGTAAATTGGCTAAAAAACAGGCAGCAGAGAGTAGGAATAAATGGTCGCTTCTGCCAATGGAGGGATGTGAGTAGCAGAGACCCCCAGGGATCTGTACTGGGAACAGTACTTTTCAACTTGTTCATAAATGATTGGAAGTTAGGAGTGAGTAACAAGGTGGCCATGTTTGCAGAGGACACCAAATTATTTAGGGTGGTTAAGAAAAAATGGATTGTGAAGAACTCCAAAAGGATCTATTCAAACAGGGGGAATAGGTATTAAAATGGCAAATGAGATTCAGTGTGAGCAAGTGTAAAATGGTGTATATCGGGGCAACCTCCCACAATTTCATGTATACAGTGATGGGATCTGAGCTGGCAGTGAGAGACCAAGAAAGGGATCTTGTGGTGATAGAGCAAAGCTTAATGAAAATGTTCTCAGTGTGTGCCTACTGTGAAAATGCAAAACTCAAGCTGTCCAGTATTAGAAAAGGAATAGAGAATAAAACTGTGCTATCATACTGCTCTCATACAAATCTAGAGTGACTGGTGAGACCACACCTGGAATATTGTGTACAGTTCTGGTTACTGCACCTTAAAAAGGATATTTTAGAGGTCGAAAAAGTACAGAAAAGAACAACCAGAATGATTGGGTGCTAGAGCAGCTGCCCTGTGAGGATCAGTTTACATGTTTTGGCATGTTTAGCTTAGAAAAAGGTGAGTAAGGGAAGATGTGACAGAGGTTTATTAAACTATTATGCATGGTGGGGAGAGAGTGGACAGGGAGAAACTTTTCTTCCTCTCTCATGTTACTAGAATTTAGGGTCATCCACAGAATCTCCAGGTGATGAAGACAAGTCAGGGATGTCGGGGATGGCGTACCTACGTCATGCGGAAGTGATGTAGGCACATCAGTGATGTCAGGGTGACAATCTGGTTTTTGGGCAAAGCTCTGTGGTTTGAAGCTAATTCTACCATAGAGTTTTGCACAAAAACCAGAGCACTGCCGCCCAATGTCACTGCCACGCCTACGTCACTTCTGAATGATGTAGGCACACCCCATTTTTGGTGGTAACTCTCCCCCACTGGCCAGCTAGCTGGTGCTGGGGAGGAGGGCTGGAAACCAGGGGATTCCCCACACACCAGGGGGACCTGGCAACCCTATTTACAAAGTTTGCTCCCCTGATATGCTCTATTTTATCAAGCCAGTTTAGGAACATAAGAAGAACCCTGCAGGATCAGACCAATATTCCTTCTAGTCTGTTTTCCATGTTGGTCTACCAGAAGCCCTAGAAGGTTACAAATAGCATTATGGAGGTCAAAGCTGCCTTTATTGTTGGGTTAACTAAAGGGCCACTTTGTAACTACTAACGATAACTGAAAATGGCAAGGGTTAAATACTTGCGGTATGGTCAAGGCCAGGGGTCACTGAGACCCCTCCCTTGCCATGTAAAGTAGGGCAAGACACCCTGCTCCAGGCAGGAGCCAACAGAATGTGGCTCATGTCCAGCCAGCACAGCAATCGAGTAACCGCCATGGAACTCCGTCCTTCGAGCTGCAAGGAGAAGGCGAAGACTGCCTTGGGGCTGTGAGACCGACTCAGCAGACTTCCAGCCCTGGCCCCCTCACAGTGAATTGAAGTGAGACCCAAAAAATTCTTGCTCAGCCCCACAACTGGTGACTGGCTAATCCCACATGGTCTTAAACAGAGGGCAGGCAGGTGAGGATCTTGTCCTTGGCTGGAATGGTCAGGGAATGGCTGCCACCACCAGATCTGGCTGGCCAGCCATCCCTGATAGGTCAGTGCTAATAGACTTCCCCACCCTCGTGATTCCATCTGAGGATGGGGGGGGGGCAAAAGCCTGAGCTTGCTCATGGGCAAGCACTGGTCTTTTGCAAAAACCCAATGCAAACCTCTTCAGCAGATGTTCACCGCTATCTGGCATGAATCAAACAGGCTGGGTGATCAGCTCATGTCTGATCAACGTCTTTGAACACAGTGGCTGATTTCGCACTAGAGCTGCCTTGATGTTGTGCCGCCGTTTGCCCAGGTACAATTGGTCAATTTCACACCCGAAGCCGCTGGGCTGCATTTGACCCGCAGCTTCGCCCGATTTCCTGCGCAGTTTCGTGATCATCAAAAAACAGGATCACAAAACTGCGAGGAAAATCGGGCGAAGCCGCGGGTCAAAATGCAGCCCCACGGCTTCAGGTGTGAAATTGACCAATAGTATCGGGGCAAATGGCGGCGCAACATCGAGGCAGCTCTAGTGCGAAATCAGCCAGTAAGTTCAGCTGTCAAATATGTTTGTGGCATAATTTAGCAAACCTGGATAATGTTACTGTATTTTAGGAAACCCATTGCAGCCCTGGATGCAACATGTTAAGTATATGTGGAGCAAGAAAGGGGGGGGGGAAATCTCAGCAGCAGAACAAGAGAGGAAGAAACTTTAACGACATATTGATGGTTCCTTCCACCATCTAAATCTTTTTAGATTAGCACATCTATTTAGTTTCCACAGATATGTTTGCTAGCACTAAATCATCAAACCCAATCTGTAAGTGAAGGATATATATCCTCCAGCAGTTGGACATTTTATATTGTTCACCTGTCACTAAGAATAATGAGAAAGAGAGGAAAGATAATGTCAGCCATATTAAGAGGCTAACATATGAGCATGAACCAGCTGGTAATTGCATACAGGTATATCCTGTCAGCCCTAGTAATTTTCACAACCCTTAAAAAAAACAGTTTGTTATTTCTGAAATAGTCTTTCATTTTGTAAAGTACAGCACCAGAATGTGAAAACCTGTCCCTTAATCTCCATGGAATTTTTCACATTACTTTGTCATGCACTATGATATCCATAGATAAACTGTGGAGCAATTGCCCCTTTTGTCCATCTTTTGTATATCTGGGATTCTTGTCCCCTCTGCAAGCAGTAGTTCAAACTGGAAATCCATGGCAGTTATGGAACTGATCTTCTCAACTCCGTCCTCTTCCTCTGTGTGGGGCTTTGCCTCCATCCATTCCCAGGTATTTTTCACTTCTTTGCACTGTGGAATGGATTGCCAGATGCAGTTCAAAAAGGACACATATTGCTTGCACTTTATAAGGGCCATAACACTGTGTTTTTTTAAATGGACTTTTAAAATAAAGGGCAGCTTTTAAGTAGCAAATATATTGTCTTTTATTTGCAATTGATTACTGTGGATTGGAGAGCTTGGTGATCTTTGTGTAATATGGCCTATGGTCATGTCTGTAAACTGCCTTGGGCTACCTTAAACAGGTGGAATATCGATATTTTAAATAAACAAATGTGCATTATAGTGGATCCATTCATTAATGCATATGCAATATTTATGGTTGCGTCACAATTTCCATTCTGTTTTGCTGATTTAACTTGAATGAATGCATGCACAACTTGAGAAGGGCAGTTCAATCTACAAGCATATGAGTTTAGAGCACCATGTAACATGCACACATTGCTTCTTTATGTTGTTTGTTAGGCATACCTGGTGTATGCACCAACAGTTCTACTCATGCATAATTTTACACATAATAACATGCAGTAGTTACGACTGGCAATGCACATTTGAACACAGAATACACATCCTGCTAAGAAAAAAGGCAGTGCTAACAGACATCCACACTCCAATAAATATTCTGTTCTAATTTAATTTCTGCTTTCCCCCTTCTCTGCTTGATTTTTTGGAGAATGTGATCATCTAGTCATCAACTATACCCCCCAACAGAAAGTAAATCTCATAGAACCAGCCCAGTGGAAGAAGGGCTATGTCCAGCTCCCTGAGCCTCACGTGGCACAGAGGAGGTGGTGTCTGGCCTGCCTGAGCCATGCACAATTCATGGGAGGCAGTGCCTCACCCACCCAAGTCCCATGCAACTCAGAGAAGGTGGTGTGCAGTCCCACCCAGTAAATGGAAACAGTCCCCTGCCCTATCTGGCACATAGAAACAGTGCCTAGCTGGCTGGGCAGGCAGGTTGCCCCTGCCTCCCTCTCTCCTTCCTTTGAGGAGGCAGGTAGGGTTTCCAGCCCCCAAGTCCAGGCAGGCTTTCCCCCACTTCTGGTGGCTTCAATCCACCCTTGCTGAGCTGGTGGGCAGAGGAAGCCCCACACCTAACTGCACTCCCAAGAGTGACCACCCGCTTCACCACTCACCCACCCCCTCCCTCCCCTCTCACCCAATTTAAAGGGCTTCATCTGGTTGGCAGGGAAATCAGCCCCGTGTGCTGTGGCCCCCATCCCACTCACAAAAAGACCCTTTAAAGGGTCTTTTTATGAGTGGAACCTGCACCCATGACCTCCCCCTCCCTCCCTTCCTCCTGCTGGATTTAAAGGGCTGTCCAGCTGGTTAGCAGGCCATGTGGTCCCCCGCTGACGAGCCAAAGCCCTTTAAATCAGGCAAGAGGGGAGGGGGAGGGGTGATCGAGCAGGTAGTTGCTCTCAGGGGCAAAGCTTGGGAGCGTCCCTGCTCACACCCAGAAAACCCTCCAAATACTCCCGCCAGAGCAAGGAGGGTACCTGGCAATCCTAGAGGCAGAAGCCAAAAGTGAGAGATCATGGGAGGAAATGGAAGTCCAAACAAAACATCCGTGACAAAAATAATGAAGAGTCAATAAAGATATATATGCACAATTGTTTACTATAATAATTATAATTTTGTGGAAAGCTCTCTTCTTTTATCACTCACACACAACAAATTTTGTGCAGTAAAAATATTGGTTTCACAAGGATTGCTTTATCTGAGCATGTAGTAATTACAATTCTTATCAATTTCCACCAAGAGAGTCAACATGGATGTTTATTTCAAGACTTGATAAGTGGAAATTGATAAGAATTGTAATTACTACACGCTCGGGTAAAGCAATTCTTGTGAAACCAATATTTTTATTGTGCAAATTCATTGTGCGTGAGCAATAAAAGAAGAGAGTTTTCCACGGAATTATAATTATTATAGTATTTATTTATTCATTCATTAGTTTGTATCCCACCCTCCCTGCCAAGGCATGCTCAGGGCGGCTTACATAAAACATTATTAAACATTAAAACACAAGATTAAACAAAACCACAGCAATACACTTTTAAAACACAGCGGAAAGTGCTAGTGCTGTTTGCGGGCGGTGGTGGACGTTAGCAGCATCTGACCGTAACATGTTAAGGGTGATGGTAATTTAGGTCTGGCATTAACATGTTGAAGACAGTGTTAGTTTGGGGCCAAGGTCTCAGTTTATTTGTGCGGCTCCCTACTTGAAGGCCTGGTGGAAGAGCTCCGTCTTGCAGGCTCTGCAGAACTGTAAAAGGTCCTACATGGCCCTTATGTTATCTGGGAGCTCATTCCACCAGTGTGAAGCTGTCACTGAAAATGCCCTGCCAACCTGACTTCTCAGTCTAGGGTGCTCCAGTGCCCAGCCTGATACAGCCTTCAGCAGGGATGACAAGCTGTTTGTCGGTGCGTTGGGTGAATGGTACACCAACCAAACAGCCAAACTCTCCCCAGCCGGCACATTCTATGTCTGTGAGCCTTGGTGGTGGGAGTGCTCTGAAGGTGTAAGCCTCCCAAATGAACAGAGCCACTCCTCCCCCCTCCCCTTTGTCAAGGATTGGTAAAGGACCACAAACCCAGGAGGATCTAGCTGGGAGAGAGCTACAGTCTCCCCATCTCGCACCCAGGTCTCGGTCATGCATGCCAGGTCCACGTCCTGCTCCGACAAGAAGCACATATTTCATATACATATCTTTATTGACTCTTTGTTATTTTTGTCACAGATGTTTTGTTTGGACCTCCAACCCTAGAGGCAGGGCTGGGGAGGGTGGGGTGCAATTTTCCAAGGCTCTTTTTCCTTCTTATTCATTCTATTATGATGAAGTGATGGTGGCACTTATTTAGTCCAATCTTTCTTTAGAATTAATATTTTCTTGCATTTTTTTACTCATCCACCAAGGCTCAGGAAGTAAAGACTGTATTTCTGACAACAGCATTTCCTATTTGCAGGGGTCTTTTGGGGCCGGAGCGCGCCGGAGCGCCTCTCCGGCAGCCCAGGAGCCCGCGCTAATGGCGGCAGTGGCAAGCCCCGCCCCCAGCTCCCCGTGTTTCAGCTCAGGGGAGGCTGGAGAGCCCCACCGCCACATCCCCCGGGCCCATGCAGGAGCGTTGTGGCTCGGGGAGGCCAAAGAGCCCCGTTGCCACGTCCCCCGGGCCCGCGCAGGAGCGTTGTGGCTTGGGGAGGCCAAAGAGCCCCGTCGCTACATCCCCCGGGCCCACGCAGGAGTGCTGCGGCTCGGGGAAGGCTGGAGAGCCCAACCCCCACATTCCCGGGGCCGCACAGGAGCGCTGCAGCTTGGGGGAGGCTGGAGAGCCCCGCCACCGCATCCCCCGGGCCCACACAGAAGCGCTGCGGCTCGGGGGACACCGAAGAGCCCTGTCGCAGTGTAGTTCAGGCCCACGTGGGAGTGCTGCAGCTCGGGGGGCACCGGGAGAGCCCTGTTGCCACGTCTTCTGGGCCCGCACGGGAGTGCTGTGGCTTGGGGGATGCCGGGAGAGCCCCGTCGCCGCGTCCCCCGGGTCCGCACAGGAACACTGCGGCTCAGGGGATGCCTGGAGAGCCCTGCCACTGGCTTCCCCGACCCCCGCCAAAGCAGTAAGTAAGGGATCTGCGGGGGTGGGGGTGGCAGGGGCTTGATGGGTGGTGGTGGGAGAACCTCCCTCCCTCCCTCCCTCCCTCCCTCTCCTTGCCATCTTTCCCTCCTTTCTTTTTC
>NW_015165391.1:68363-79981 GCF_001447785.1 Gekko japonicus
CCCTTCCCTTCTCTTCCTTCTTCTCTTTTCCTACTTTCCTTCTCTCCTTTCCCTTTTCCCCTCCTTCTTCCCTTCTCCCTTTGTTTCTTTTCCACCTTCTTCTCTTCTCTTTTTTCCTCCTTTCCCTGTTTCCCTCCTTCTTCCCTTCTCTCTCTCTCTTTCTCTCCTTCTTTCCTTCTGTTTCTTTCCCTCTTTCCTTCCTTTTTTCCTTCTCTCTACTCTCTCTCTCTCCTTCCGTCTTTCCTCCTGTGGCCCAACTCTAGTGAGAAGGGGATTAAAGTTTAAACCCCTTCTGTCTTCACTCCCCCCCCCAGCTGGGGAAGGGGAGGGGAGGGGAGGTTTTTGAAGATGCCCCCCTTTTGCTTCCCCTTCTGACATCACTTCCGGTGATGTCAGGGGGCATGGCATATGCTAAGAGCCCAGTAGCTCATTAGCATACCATATGCTAATGAGCTCCTGCAGCTCTTTTTCTACCAAAAGACCCCTGCCTATTTGCATGGCTGTATTTAGCACAAACTTTTAAATAATCTGGATATTTAGAAAGTGAGGAGGACTAATAGTTTACCTTTAGGTAGTTTCAAGTAGGGGAAATGGTGGTGGGTCCCTGATAGAGCTCATACTTTGTGGCCACAAAGGTCCCAAGTTCAATCCCTATTTTCTCCAAGTATAAAGGGCTGGAAAAAAACCTTTCTCTGCCTGAATCAGCTGCCACTCAGAATAGTATGTACTGAGTTAGATGTGTAGTCTGACTCAGAATAAGACAGCTTCATATGTGGAGAGGGCAGAGGCATGTATATAGGGGTATTTCCTAGATCCCCAGCTACATTCTTACATTGATTCCTAATTCCATCTAAAAGGTGGTCAGATCCAACAATTACAGTCTTATTTTTGTCTATATTGGACAGATGCTAATATGCCTATATATTTGAAATGAGTTTGCCAAATTTATCAAGAAACAGGCTTACTGATGGTCAGATTTGAATGTAGTTTAACTGCAGGAGTCAGAGTTTGCTGCTCAGAACAAGAAAGGAGCAAGTGCACAAGTAGTTACATAATACTTGTTTGTAGGGGTCCCCCTACCAAGTATTTATAATTAATTTGATCTTAAATCAATTTAAAACATAAATAATGCAGCATGATCTAATGGGCTAGGGGATGGTCAAATGTTGTGCCACATTGCCTGGCTCTCTCATCAAAACATTGGGGACGGGTGACTTGCTTGGTTACGTAAGTTCATTGTAAAACATAAATAAAAGATTTTCATTTTCTTAATAAGTGTTTCATCCTGTTCTTAGCTTCCAAGAGCATAGCTTCTTCTCATTTAACATACACCAACAGTTCAAAACTCAAAACAGCCTTATATCTTATTTTATTTTTAAGCCGATGAATACATTGAATTTAATCCTTTGAGTTTTTTTAAAAATTCTTCTGCATTTGGAAGCAGCAGCATAAGTTGTTTTCTGTTCACGCAGATCTCTCCTATGCCATCACTTTTAATTATAATTTTAACATCCTTATCTAAATGCTGTAAGCCTTGCAAATCTTATTTTACAACATGAATTGTTTCCCTTTGTACCAATACTAGATACGTTGTCTCCCATGCACAAATCTGACAGCCCTTTGTTCCTGTGAGTATCTCTGTTTCTGGAGATTTTTCAGACCTCTCAGTAATGGCTGTTAAGATGTTGGGTGACAGAGGGAAGGGGGGAAACAGTCCTGAGACCAATGGCCCATCACCTCGTTCCTTGATTGCATGGAATACAAATGTCATGCATTTATACTGCATTACTTTTGTTGGGATGTTCACTTTGGTGCATATTACCATTCTTATTCTTCACTGACTAATTTAATATCTGGCTTCATATGATTAGAGCTGAATCAGGGCGACTCTTGCAATCAAACACTGGTAGGCGATGAAAGGTCCATTGCTGTGTGTCAAGACAGCAATGTACAATGAGGATGGAATGAATTCTACCTTCCCCTCCATTCATAGTGAGAACAATGGGAAGGATTCATTTGCTGTAAGTGACACTGCCAATGTTGGTTGGCCATGTGATGAAATGGCATCGTTATGCATTTTTTACATCGTCATGTATTTTTTCCAAGGGAATTGATCAGTGTTGGTTGGAGTTCAATGGTAATTCTGTGAGAAATCCAGGACCTATGTGGAAAGTGGTAAAGTGAAGGAAGCAAAAAAAGAAAAAAAGAACTCTTTCTCAGCTAATCTGTTGTACAGTCACACAGTCGACTGACTCTTTGTGACCCCATGGACCACATTGTGTCAGGCCCTCCTGTCTTCCATTGTCCTCCAGAGTTTGCTTAATCTCATGTTCACTGCATTGATACCAGAGGTCATTCTGTAGAAAAAGAGGTGCAGGAGCTCATTAGCATAACTCATTAGCATAACTTATTTGCATATGTCACACCCCCTGACATCACCAGAAGTGTGTCAGAAGGCAACACCCACCGCTCAGGCTCCACTGGACTGTTTCGGATTGCTAACTATTCAGGGGGGAGGGGAATGTGCAGATCTGTTCTCACAGAGGAGGGAGAGCTTGTACCTGAATAAAACTTGGTCTTAAAGGGGCCACTGGACTGTTTTGGGCCGGGGGGCCGGGGGGAGCTCTGCAACTTACCTGGCTGCTTCTTTCTCTGACTGAGGGCTGCTGGGAGCAGGGGGTGAGGCTTGTTGCATGTGTCCGCCCCCTGGGGTCTACTGCCGGAGCTCTGCTCCTGTGTGCTCCTGCAGGAAATGACCCCTATTGATAACACTGTCTAACCATCTCATGGCCCCTTCTTCTTTTTATCTGAAAGAATCCCAAAAAATCCTGTATGACTCTGAAGTGACCAGCTATTCCCACCTTACCAAAATACAGGGTTGGGGAGGTGGGCAGCTCTGTACAGCAAGTGCCGTTCCTGGGGAGGAGCAAAATTATAAGATTTGCTTGCTCCTCACCTTTGATTGGTGGGGAGCCCAGTCTCCCGGCATGTCCCCTCAAGAAAGCTTGGCATTTTCTTTCTTTGGAAAAAAGAGGGACAGGAACAGTTTCTAAATCACTAGGGCTAGGAGCTGAACTGTCATATAGAATGGGAAGGGGGAAGTAATGCTTTTCCATGATACTGTTCCCATGTGGCTATTAGCTGCTATGCAAAAACCATACAAGCACACATATTTTACCTTTCTTTCTTTTTTTCCTGCTTGGAGGCTAACAGCTAACCATGCTTTGTGTGGCTGCTTTTCACGCCTAGGTCATACAGTGAGAAAAAATATTACAGATCCCAATGTCACATATAGTTTGGCCCAAATTCAGAACAAGGGCTATGAATTTTAACAGGATTTTGGAATGAATACTTTCTCTGAATTGGGGAAAGGGGTATGCATTCGCATTACAAAAGCACCCCCCCAGAATAAATTCCATGTTGATTTTCATTTTCAGGTACTTACTGTCAGCAGCAGCAACAGCAGCAGAAGGTGTCTTATTTTTCTTTGATTCTCATGATTTCCTGGACAGCTACATTCCCCCCTTCCAATCAGATCCCCACAAAGGATCATAAGGTGAGTGGTCCCAACCAATCACCTTTGGAGACAAGATCCAGAAAAGGAATTTCAATGAAAGAGTCTATGTCAAGCTGTGAGTGCTCAGAATACTCCATGTGCAGCTCCAAATATAGACAAACATCTATCCATTTTTTAAGATCAGAAAAAAGCTAAGGGGAAATCAAGAGCTTCCTAGAGAGCCAGCTTGGTGTAGTGGTTAAGAGTGGTGGGCTCCAATCTGGAGAACTGGATTTGATTCCCCACTCCACATGAAGCCAGCTAGGTGACCTTGGGTCAGTCACAGTTCTCTCAGAACTCTCTCAGCCCCCTCTATCTCACAGGGTGTCTGTTGTGGGGAGAGGAAGGGAAGGCATTTGTAAGCCACTCCGAGACTCCTTCAGGTTGTGAAGAGTGGGGTATAAAACCAACTCTTCTTCCTCTTCCTTCTCTATCCATGCCACCTCTCAGCAGCAAAATCAGTTTCTATGGCTTTTAAAGCAATGTTCTTGGAGCTGATGTGTGACTCTAATTAAAGCCATGAACCTGGGTACAACTCACAAACAATATCATGTACCTTAGCCTTCAAACTCCCATGCCCCAGCCTCTGTTACCACCACTTCTTCTTCCTCTTCCTTCTCCCCATCTTCTTTGAACTCCTTAAATAGTAGTGGTTCAAATAAATAATTAAGGTACCCCTACAATGGATACCCAAAGTGAAGATATGAGTCTCATAAAAACTGGATAATTGATTAATCGCATGCAATCACACACATATCACGCACTTTATTTTTTTGAAAAATGTGAACTGTTTTCAAAGACTGAAGAAATGGGGTGGTGTGGATCTTCAAAGGAAGTCATCCTACTTTGTGAAAGGAAACACTGGATCATAACAAGGAAGGCAAATACAGAGTTTTCAGTGGAACTGTTAATTTTTTTGTCTGTCACTGTAGTATTACATTTTAAAAAATTAATGCAGACAGACTTTAAAAAAAAATGCCAGTGGCCAGTGTTCTGCTGCAGGGGGACTATCAGTTTGGTGTAGTGGTTAAGTGCACAGACTCTAATCTGGGAGAACTGGGTTTGGTTCCCCACTCCTCCACTTGCAGCTGCTGGATGACCTTGGGCAAGCCATAGTTCTGTCAGAGCTGTTCTCTCAAGGACAGTTCTGGAAAGAGCTCTCTCAGCCCCACCTACCTCACAGGGTGTCTATTGTGGGGAGGGGAAGGGAAAGGAGTTTATATGCCACTCTGAGACTCTGAGTGAAGGGTGAGGTATAAATCCAATCTCCTCCTCCTCCTCCTTTTTCTTCTTCAGAATGTTAATAGGAACATGAATATTCACTTTACTGGGACATTCTCTGTCAAAATGCAACACAGGTCTAATTTGAATCTCAGCCATACTGGTATAACGGGTATGTGAAGTCCAGTAAAGCAATTCACATGTCATTTTAAAGCCTGCACTTGCAGACCTACAGAGGGCCAACTAAAATTACAGCTGCTCTGTGCATAATGGCACTGGTGTTAAATGCTGCTTAACAGCTGCAGTTATAGGATTCTGCTCTTATGGGATGGCCGTTAGTAGAACAGTATCTTCCTGATATAAAAAGGGATTTTCATGCTTGGAAGTGGGCTTCCACGCATGGAGCCTCCTTGCTTTATTGAAGATCATGCATCAATAATACCTGGTTAAATGCTTGAATCAAGAAGCTGGGGGTATTTGCACAGCTCCAATATTAGCTCTGAAATCACCCATGCAGCATGTGATGAACACAGATCAGATGCAGACCCAGAACAACTATCTCCTTCTGTGCAAGGGCACAGTGTGGAGGAAGATGCCGCTACCCACGGAAGCCATGACATACCACACATACATATACCTATTCATGAGTGGTAGTTACTCATGCATAACTAGGTACTCATGCAAAACCATTTATGTCTCTGAATGAGGGTCCATATAATTGTCCCCAATAATAATAGACTATTGTCAACATGTACAATTCTTGTCTTGACTTTTTTGCAACTAAAGTTGTACTAAGCCTTTCCCCCCCTGTTAGTAATGCTTATCAGTGGTTGGATCATACAGCTGTTGCAAGTAGGGCAGGCAATTTTACCAACTCCCTCCTCCCACTGCCAGTCCCGCCATTGTACCCAATATGGTGGTCCGTGGGGAGCTACCAGCAGGAGGAACAGGGTAGTTTTATTCTCCAAGCACAGCTCTGTGTAGAGATCGCAGAACCCAAGCCAAAGAACTGCATTGTATTGACTATTCATTTACTTAGACTAATAGTCTTCAGTTGAACTTACTTCTAAAATGTGTTTAGTACTAGAATGTAATAATCATTTGATAATCTCAACATATCAACATATCTTAGTAGGTATTAACCTGACTTTTAAAATGGTGTGACCTGTTTTTGAAAAATAAATGCTCAGCACATTTTTTTTTTCATAATTAGAAATTAAATTTTGCATTTATATTTCCAAAAGAGTGTTTTCACATAAAGGGTAATATCCTCCAACTAAATCAAATAGTAACATAAAATCCTACTCTCTTGGTATTCAGAGTTGGGTCGAACACAAACATAGTGTTTGTAAGCTCTGCTGAGTAGGCCACAATTGTTGCAAGCTCCATGGCCCCTTCCAACTCTGTGATTCTATGATTCTAAGTTCTTTTTCAGAATTTTATTGAGCCCACCACCACCACCACCACCCCACAAAAAACCCACCATATACACACCAAGTTAGATTTTTGAATCAAACCAGTTTATTAACAGTAACATCACAGTACACTAGAAACAGCATAATTGAGTAAAAGCATATAAAACACATTCATATTACCTTGCCCACATGAATTAAGGCTACCAGTTAGAACTACAGGGTGGCCACCAGTGTTCCCTCTAAGCTGAGTTAGTGTGAGCTAGCCCACAGTTTTTTACCCTCCAGCTCACAGATTTTTGTCTTAGCTCAGGAAGGGATGGCTCCAAAGCAAACTAATTTCTGCAGCAGCCAAACTGCTTGCTCACAACTTTAATGCCAGTAGCTCACAAGGTAGAATTTTTGCTCACAAGACCCCACAGCTTAGAGGGAACATTGGTGGCCACCTGGTCACTTTACAGGCAGAGAACTGGTCTGGTCTTCTCAGGGATTATGAGGAGGAAGCTAGCACCCACTATCCCACCTAGCCTTGCTCCTGCTGCAGGTGGAGAGACCATTAACACAAGCTTGATTTCTTGGGATGGTATCATTGTCTCTGGACTTTTTTCCTTGGATTGCTCTGAGCTTCTTTTGGCATTGGGGCCCATTTAAAAATGTTTTTGTTGCTTTCAATGGGTAAGTCACCATCTCCTTATAGTGAGCTTTTCAGCACATCTTTTACATATTCATGTGAAGGAAAGGCTCAAGCAAGGTTTTAACAACTACTTCTAGTCCACCTTTCTCCAGACTGTTTTTGCATGTTGCTTCAAAGAACAGTTTCTATACTAAATTATTATTTTGTGTAAGCTATCTCCCCCAATTTTCCAGATGTTCGTGAAAAAGGCCCCCACAGAAACCTTGGGCAGTTTAACCAAACATTTCTTAAATTTTCTCTGAGTTTTAGATACTTATCAGAGGCCCCGGTCACACAGCAAAGTTGCCGCGGGAGAGGCACGGATGGTGGGCGGATTATCTGGGCGTGATCACACCCCAACATCTGGGAAGTGGAGCGCACCCGTGGGTTACCGCCGACAATGCGAGTTAAGAAACTAGTACCTCCAAGGTACTAGTAAATGTTTGCCATGGGCTGCCTCCAGAGGCATGTGGTGTGATCGCGCCAGCGCGTGGCATTCCCCTTCGGTCCCTCATTTACCCACTGGCGCCGAGGGAAGGACTGGTGGTGTGCCACCGGCGTGTCTGATCGCGTAATCGCGGATCAAACTGCACTGGGGCAATTATCCACGACTCCCCCCCCCCCCCCATATCCGGCCTGTGTGACCGGGGCCAGAGAATCTTCCAGCTACTGACTCTGTTCAGTTTTTAACCATATGTAGGCCTCTTTACAGTCAGAAGACTTCCCTTTTCTCACTTAGAGTTTCTGAGCTTTTAATTCCTTAGCCAAGTTCTGACTAGATCTGGGGAGGAGGTTCTTGAACTCTAAAGTTCACATGTTACAATAGAACCTTTTCATTGTTGTCAAGGTCTAATATATGTGTGTTTCAATCTATCAAGCTTTTTGCTACAGTGAGTTCTTCCATGCCTTAGCCTGGTTATCCCTTAGATGCAATATGAGGAAACACATATAGAATCTGTCATGTGTCTAGTTAAGATAAATAATGATTACAGTCAGACAAGGTATCAGATCACAAGATGGACTGTGCCTGGTACACTCTTTTTCCTTCTAATTTCTATTCTCTCATGGCTGAAGAGCAATTACAAGCAACAGACTATTCCTGACCTCAGTGCCTGCTCATCACTTTATCTTTTTACTAGAGAAATGAATCATGAAGTAAATAAGTAACGGGATCAAGTGTAAAGGGCTGACAGAGCCAACATTTTTCTTCATTGTCTGCTTGCCACACTAGCAAAGCAATCATTGTTATGGCAGTGGTGTCAAAGAAAATTGACTCTTCTTTACAAAGGGGTATGTGGAAATGTTCGATACGGGGGTAACAAAAATATTTTCCACTATGACTGTTCCGTGTCCCTCATCCACTGATCACTTTGGTCATATTATTAATTGTCAGAATGAAAAGTCTTAAGATAAGAAATTGGTGAAGTGCAGTTATCAGTGACATTCATGCAATTATTGGTGAAATAGCATACTTCACTGGATATCAGAGGACATAGAAGGCCACAGTTTTACCTCAAAACAACTTTTTCCTCCAAACATTTTGAAGTCTAGCTACTAACATTTTAATACAATAAACAAAGTGTTTAACCTATTTGCTTTAACAATATGGCCAAAAATAATTCTAAAATGTTGACTTGTCACTGCCACAAGGTAACCAGAGTACATGGAGGTGGAAATATTCTGTACTATATGTTGCTTAGAAAGTGAACCAGTATTTTTTCAATCTGCTTTTGAAGTGATTCTAGAGTTGTTTTGAGTTTTGTATCAGCTAAATCAATGACTGGGGTAAGCAGAAGTGCCATATATAGATTGCAGTGTATTCATGAATTAATGCACTTCATCATTTTAGCTTGAGTTATTTTACATATGGTAAATGCTTCTGTGACCTGACAGTGCACCCATTTCACATTATCAGAAAAACAATCAATAGGTATAGCTACAAGTTCCATGTTTGTGAAATGGTAACTCAGTAACTCACCAAATATTGACAGGTTTAAATATTTTGAAAGGTCTATGGTAAATGCTGACATTTGCTAGTAAATGATAGAAATGGAAGTAAAATTTAGCCAATTGGCTGAGCTACTTGGCATGGTGTAGTGGTTAAGAGTGGTGGACTCTAACCTGGAGAACGGGGTTTGATTCCTCACTCCTCCACATGAAACCTGATGGGTGACCTTGGGCCAGTCACAGTTCTGTCTAAAATCTCTTAGCCCCACCAGCCTCACAAGGTACCTGTTGTGGGGATAGGAAGGGAAGGTGATTGTAAGCAGCTTTGAGACTCCTTAGGGTAGAGAAAAGTAGGGTATAAAAACAACTCTTCTTCTTCATCATCATCATCATCATTATGAGATGACAGAAATGTTTGTGCTGCAAGTTTTAAAAATTGGGAATCTACCAAATTGGCACTGAAAATGTTGACATTTCCTAACCAGTCTATACTAATTTCTGTCTCATTGCTGATATACAAAACTTCTGTTGGTAACTCTTGGACATAGCTACTTCACTGAAGGCTGGAGGCCAATCCATTGCACTAAATGCAAATGGACTTCCAGCCGCCACAATACATGTTCAGCAGTGGAGGATGTCAGCCCTCAGTTTCTTATGGGTCTCTAGCACTAAAGAGCTCTTTCCACAGACTAATTAGGATTACAGTGAGCTGATTAGGAGATTACACTGTACAATTATTAACCCTTAGTGTGGCTAACAGATAGCATATCTTGGAGATCCTTTACCCTCAAATAAAATTTTGGTGCAGATGTAATAATGAAATAAGCCACTCACAGGGCAATCGTATGCAGAGTCACTGCAATCTAAATTCACTGAAATCAATGGACAAAGTCAAAGTCAAGTGTAACTTCATATAGGCTTTCCCTGTCACTCATCTACCAATCAACAAAGGTTTTAGCTAGGAGATTTTTTTTTAAAAAAAACCCCTTAAAAGTACCTGTCAAAAAACTGCTGTGTGAGAAGGAACATCTCCCTTTGATGATTATTTTATAGCTACCTCTCTAAATTTTAATTCTATTAGTAAAACCATTTTTCAGAAACACACACACATACACACACACTTTTTGTAGTTAAAAAGTAGAAAGATGTCTTCATTCAGTCGTGTGGTAAAGTAAAGAAGTTTTTTTAAATAGATCTCTGAGGTGATTTATCAAGGTTTTGCACCAGAGGTCTGCAACAATTTAAACGGTACCATTTCAAAGCTGACACTAAATCTATGAAAATAAATCACTGCAGAAAGACCATTATTTCTTAATTACAGGACATATTAGTGTCTAGCTTTAGAAAATCCCCAGTGTATGGAAGGAATGTTTAGTTTAAAGGAAAGTTTTCACTTAACCTTCCTACCACGCCAGACATCAATGAAACATCATTATCAGTGGAGAGAGATACAAAGGACATTGGTCTGGTATTAAGCATTCATTAGGGTGGCTAAAGAGGGAGAAAAAGAACAAGAACAAAGTGAAATCTTCCTTTATTGACAAAAATTAGGGAGTGCAAAGGGAATCTGAGAGACAGGTGTTAGTTAAGATCTAATAACCATGTGGAAAACAAGGGCTGCTGCAGCTAATTATAATGAGCGCAGGGTAGCTTTCTACTTTAAGGAATGATCCCTATTTTCTGAAATATCACAGTACCCCAAAACACAAAGGACCCAATCCAGCTGAAGTTTGTTATACATACAATCTATTTTTAAGAAGGACCAGCTGGAACTAGATTCTTCCATTTGTTTAAGTGAGACTTAAAAGGGACCTGTAGCCCAGCAGCAACACAAGTAGTAGGGCCCCGAAACTAGAGGTAGAATTAGAGAAAGGGGAAATATGCTTTGAGGATGATGGGCTCATCCCTGATAGCCCAGTTCCCACCCCCATTAATTTCTGCTGCAATTTATGAACAGAGTCCACCTAGTGCTCTGTATGTCTGTATGTCACCCTGCATTTGAGCACAGGTTCTTTTAATCAGTCATGCCAGATATATGTAGGAGTGGGAATAAGGACAAGCACAAAGGAACAGCTGTATACAAAAAACAGAAACATACCAAAGCAAAAAATATATTCAAACCAGATTATATCATTCTTTATCAGTGGTGAGCCATATGGCCATTTTTGGTTCTTTTTTACTTCGTGTGTTTTCATGTCCTCCAATTCTGTTGTCAATGACTGACTATCTGAATCTGATTCAGGTGGGTAGCCATGTTGGTCTGAAGCAGAAGAACAAGGTTTGAGTCCAGTGGCACCTTTAAGACCAATAGAGTTTTATTCAAGGTATAAGCTTTTGTGTGTGAGCACATATAGGCAGAGTGTGAACAGTAAATTAGCATACACCATAATGAAGACATTTAAAAGATACAAAAACTAAACAGGAATAACAACCTTAGTTTATATGGTTACCATTTGTTTGGGTTTAATTCTGGGGGAAAACATATTGAAGGTAATAAATGTGTCAAAATTGGAGATTGTTGGGCAGATGTATCTTTAATAGTGGTGTGCTGAGAGTAATTATGCTCCATCTGTCTCCTCTCAAACAGGGAGGCAACCTTACAGCATGTTCTTCTTTGAAATGGGTTGATTGGCTGTGTAGAGCTATCTCCCCTGGCCCCAAACCAGAGAAATACATTCCAATCTACCATTCCAAATTATATTACATTCTACTATTCATTACACTATTCTATTTGTAATGTATTCAGAAGCTCCCTTGAATGCATTAGATGTAATGTGAATCATCTCATTAGGAAGCTATGTTAAGCTTC
>NW_015165392.1:0-8211 GCF_001447785.1 Gekko japonicus
CAAAAGTACATGTGTTTATTTCAGAAACAGATTAAAAGCCTCGTAAGGGCCCAAGTAAAGCCTCATAAAGTAATCCAAGCAACAAATGCACAAAAAGAACCATATATGACCCGACGCATTTTGGCCCACAAGAGCCTTCTTCAGGAGTCAAATAGTACAGAATACAATGTACAAAAAAGCCCGTTATGCTTGTAAGGCAGTAAACAATTGATATAGGACCAAAAAATGGAAAGTTCCAATCTGGAATTGAATGACAAACACACACACACACAAAATTTGTGGGGCCACAAATGTATCTGGCCTTGTGTCAGAAGCAATTACATATCTTGGAGATAGTAATGTTGCCAATATGTACCTTCCAGTTTAGGTCCTAAGAGCACAAGAAAAATCGCCTTATCAGGGCCGATGTAATATCGATATGTATCAGTCTGTTCTGTGCCAACCAAGACAGAAAAATGAGCAGTAGCTCTGTCAAGCGGAAAGAGCTGATGCTATCCAGTCTGGTGTAGTGATTAGGAGCAGTTAGTGGTTAGCAGCGCGGACTCTAATCTGGGAGAACCGGGTTTGATCCCCCACTCTTCCACATGCAGCTGCTGGTGTGACCTTGGGTCAGTCACAAGTTCTCCCAGAGCTGTTCTCTCAAAGGCAGTCCTTGAGAGAGCTCTCTCAGCCCCACCTACCTCACAGGGTGTCTGTTGTGGGGAGGGGATGGGAGGGGAAAGGAAAGGAGATTGTAATCCAGGGGTGTCTAACATGCGGCCCGACGGCCGAATCAGGCCCCCAGAGGGCTTCCCTCAGGCCCGCAGTGGAACTGGCCATCTCCTGCTTCCAGTTCTGTTGCTGCTGCTGCTGCATCATAGCTTGCTTTGCCAGACTCTCTTAATCACTCAGCAATTTCATGTTTTAACCTGGGTCCTAGACTCAAGACTCTTGAGTGTGAGATTTCTGTGGTGAATGTCGATAAATCAAAAGTAGGTTTGCAGCTTACAGAGCTAATGTTTTAAGCATGTTTTTATTTTAAGTTTTAAAAAATCTTTGTGTTTGTGTTTATATTTCTGCTATCTGGCATTACATTTTATGACACACATGGCCCGGCCCAAGAAGGCCTCATTTATGTCAGATCCGGCCCTCATACGAAATGCGTTCGACACCCCTGTTGTAAGCCATTCTGAGACTCCTTCGGGTAGTGAAGGGCGGGGTATAAATCCAATCTCCTCCTCTCTTCTTCTACCCACCTAGGGCATTTCAATCCCACCTGCTTTCCATGAAGAGAAGAGATTGGATTTATACCCCGCCCTTCACTCAGAGTCTCAGAGCGTTTTACAATCTCCTTTCCTTTCTCCTCCCGACACCCTGTGAGGTAGGTGGGGCTGAGAGAGCTCTTTCAAGAACTGCTCCTGAGAGAACAGCTCTGACAGAACTTATGGCTTCCCAAGGTCACCCAGCAGCTGCAAGTGGAAGAGTGGGGAATCAAACCCGGTTCTCCCAGATTAGAGTCCGCGCACTTAACCACTACACCAAACTGGCTCTGAGTGGCATTCATACCTCTCTCTTCCTCATGTTATCCCCCCAACAAGAACCCTGCAAGGTAAGTTAGGCTGAGGCAGAGTGACTGACCCAATGCCTCCCAGCGAATTTCATGGTAGGATGGGGACTGGAAACCTGGCCTCCCTGATCCTCGCCCAACACTCAGACCATTGCTTTATCAAGGTCAGTATTGTCTACTCTGGCTGGCAGCCGGTCTGCAGTAGGCTGCAGTAGCAATGGGCCACTTCTAAGCAATCATGACCGATCATGAAGCTGCCTTATACTGAATTAGACCATTGATCCATTGAGGTCAGTATTGTCTACTCAGACTGGCAGCTGCTCTCCAGGGTCTCAGGCGGAGGTCTTTCCCACCACCTCCTGCCTGGTCCTTTTAACTGGAGATGCCAGGGATTGAACCTGGGACCTTCTGCATGCCAGGCAGAGGCTCTTCCACTGAGCCACAGCCCCTCTTGACAGCTCTCCAGGGTCTCAGGCGGAGGTCTTTCCCACCACCTCCTGCCTGGTCCTTTTCACTGGAGATGCCTGGGACTGAACCTGGGACCTCCTGCATGCCAGGCAGAGGCTCTGCCACTGAGCCACAGCCCCTCTCTACAGCTCTCCAGGGTCTCAGGCTGAGGTCTTTCCCATCACCTCCTGCCTGGTCCTTTTAACTGGAGATGCCAGGGACTGAACCTGGGACCTCCTGCATGCCAGGCAGAGGCTCTGCCACTGAGCCACAGCCCCTCTTCACAGCTCTCCAGGGTCTCAGGCTGAGGTCTTTCCCATCACCTCCTGCCTGGTCCTTTTAACTGGAGATGCCAGGGACTGAACCTGGGACCTCCTGCATGCCAGGCAGAGGCTCTGCCACTGAGCCACAGCCCCTCTTCACAGCTCTCCAGGGTCTCAGGCTGGGGTCTTTCCCATCACCTCCTGCCTGGTCCTTTTAACTGGAGATGCCAGGGACTGAACCTGGGACCTCCTGCATGCCAGGCAGAGGCTCTTCCACTGAGCCACAGCCCCTCTTGACAGCTCTCCAGGGTCTCAGGCGGAGGTCTTTCCCACCACCTCCTGCCCGGTCCGTTTAACTGGAGATGCTGGGGACTGAACCCGGGACCTTCTGCATGCAAGGCAGAGGCTCTTCCACTGAGCCACAGCCCCTCTCTACAGCTCTCCAGGGTCTCAGGTGGAGGTCTTTCCCATCACCTCCTGCCTGGTCCTTTTAACTGGAGATGCCGGGGACTGAATCTGGGACCTCCTGCATGCCAGGCAGAGGCTCTGCCACTGAGCCACAGCCCCTCTTCACAGCTCTCCAGGGTCTCAGGCTGGGGTCTTTCCCATCACCTCCTGCCTGGTCCTTTTAACTGGAGATGCCAGGGACTGAACCTGGGACCTCCTGCATGCCAGGCAGAGGCTCTTCCACTGAGCCACAGCCCCTCTTGACAGCTCTCCAGGGTCTCAGGCGGAGGTCTTTCCCATCACCTACTGCCTGGCCCTTTTAACTGGAGATGCCAGGGATTGAACTCGGGACCTTCTGCATGCCAGGCAGAGGCTCTTCCACTGAGCCACGGCCCCTCTTGACAGCTCTCCAGGGTCTCAGGCTGAGGTCTTTCACATCACCTCCTGCCCGGTCCATTTAACTGGAGGTGCCGGGGACTGAACCCGGGACCTTCTGCATGCCAGGCAGAGGCTCTTCCACTGAGCTACGGCCCCTCTTTACAGCTCTCCAGGGTCTCAGGCTGAGGTCTTTCACACCACCTCCTACCCGGTCCATTTAACTGGAGATGCCGGGGACTGAACCCGGGACCTTCTGCATGCCAGGCAGAGGCTCTTCCACTGAACCACGGCTCCTCCCCAGATTTGGTCCATGGGCCACCACTTTCGCTCTCCTTCTCTAAGCAAGCTAGCAGCGTCGGTACCAGTTTGTAGACCAGACCGGGGAGGAAACTCACTACAGGCTCTGTGACGTTTTACCTGACACAGACCTTCAGGAGGACGTGTCTGAACCGCATCTTCAGATCCACGTCGTTGGCCTTCACAGGGCTTCGGGAGAACATCAAAGCATAAATCCTAGCTTTGAAGAGACCGAAAATAGACAACTAAAGGAGCCGGCGGGATAAGAGGCTTGCAAAAGTATCAATGGAGAAAAAGAGAGAATGTTTTTTCCCCCTTCTCCGCTCAGAATGCTAGAGCTCAGGGTCGCCCCAGGCCAAGTTTCAGCGAAGGTGAAGGTTGCTGGCAGTAGAGGGCAGTCCAAAGGAAGAAGTTTTACAGAACGCAGCTTGCGGAACTCACTGCCACAAGATAGAGCGATGACCACTGGCTGGCCGGCACGTTTCCTTTTTTTAATGTGTCTACTGTATTTATTTTAATTTATCTAATTGACCTGTTTTAATTGACTTGTTTGTGATTGTAAACTGCTTCAAGCTCTTAGCCAAAGAGAAGTGGTATAAAGACAGACAGACAGACCAACAGATAGTTTGGCCAGTTTGGTGTAGTGGTTAAGTGCGTGGACTCTAATCTGGGAGAACCGGGTTTGATTCCCCACTACTCCAGTTGCAGCTGCTGGATGACCTTGGGCAACCCATAGTTCTGGCACAGCTGTCCTTGAAAGGGCAGAGCTCTCTCAGCCCCATCTGCCTCACAGGGTGTCAGTTGTGGGGAGGGGGAGGGAAAGGGGACTTTGTAAGCTGCTCTGAGACTCCGAGTGAAGGGTGGGGTATAAATCCAATCTCTTCTTCTTCTTCATAGATAGACAGACAGACTCATTTACACAGAGATTAAAATGCAGAATTCACTGCCAGAGGATGTGGTGATAGGCAAAGGCACAGACAGCTTTAAAAGGGGATTAGAAGAAGAGGAGAAGATTGGATTTATACCCCGCCCTTCACTACCCAAAGGTGTCTCAAAGCGGCTTACAAACTCCTTTCCCTTCCCCTCCCCACACGCTTGCCCAAGGTCATCCAGCCAGGTGCAAGTGGAGGAGTGGGGAATCAGATTCATGAAGGATAAGTCTATCAATGGCTTCTAGCCAGGGTGACTAAAAGAAGAGAGAAGGGATTGGATTTATCCCCCGCCCTTCACTACCTGAAGGAGTCTCAGAGGGGCTAACAATCTCCTTTCCCTTCCCCTCCCCACACCCTGTGAGCTAGGTGGGGCTGAGAGAGCTCTCTCGACGACTGCTCTTTCCAGAACAGCTCTGAGAGAACTGTGATTGACCCAAGGTCACGCCAGCAGCTGCGTGTGGAGTGGGGAATCAAACCCAATTCTCCCAGATTAGAGTCCACGCTCCTAACCACGCTAAACTGGCTCCCTCCACATTCAGAGGCTGTCAACCTCTGAATCCCAGAGCCAGGAGGCAACATCAGGGGAAGGCCTTGGCCTCTGTGCCCAGTTGTTGGCCCTCCAGAGGAACTGGTTGGCCACTGTGTGAGACAGGATGGCGGACTAGATAGACCACTGGTCTGATCCAGCAAGGCGCTTCTTATGATGTTAGAGGATTTGCTTCATTCATGGAGGAAGGATCTACCCAAGGCTAATATCCCAGACTGAGAAATGTAACCTCCATGTCCAGAGGCAGTCTACCGCTAAGTAGCAGGTGCCTGGTGCCCAGCTTGTGGCCGCTTGGGAAACAGAATGCTGGACTGGATAGATATTTTTGCTCGTCCTTTCGTCGTGGTGTTCTCAAGAACAAGCGCTCCGTCTTCTCGCAAAGGCATGCCTGTCTTTTTTCAAGCCTCCCTTTAACAGGATCCGATCTTTCCCCCACCTTCTCTTGCAAAAATGAAACTACCTGCCTACCTACCCAATAAAACCTTCCGCTCCAAACGTAGCTGTCCCGAGGGAAAAGAATGAAAGGAGTAAATGCTCCATCTGAAGGTGACTGGAACAGATGCGAACACGTCATTGGAAGGTAATCGCCTCCTTCCCCAACAGACGCAAAGGAGCTTGTATAGCATTCAAAGGTGCGTGCAACGGATGAGACGGGATGCACGTGATTCGAATTCAGCTCTTGTACTCTGAGGCGCCACTGCCGGAATACCCATCGACGTGCAGCTTGCAGATTACTCGATATGCTCGGAAGGGGAGGAGGGGCCTTGAATCACTCGGATAACAGCCTCTTGAGATTGATTTCACGCTTCACGCTGCCCTGGTAAGCTGTAAGAAAGGACAGGGAATACGGAAGATGAAAAATGGCCCCCGGATGGCTTGCCAAAGATGCGGGGATAGATCCTTCTTGAACCAGCCTAGCAACAAGTCCCCAGTCCCTCTCATGGTGGGGATAGCTGGTCCCTGAACTAGTCATCTCCCTCCTCTCGCTAGCTTTCCCCCCCCTCCCCGGTCCAGTTGCAGCCAACATGGTGAACCCGGAGGGTTTTCAAGGCAAGAGATCAACAGAGGTGGTTTGCCCCTGCCTGCCAAGGCGTCGCAACCCTGGGCTTCCTTGGGGGTCTCCCGTCCAATTAGGGTGGCCATCTATGGGTTGGGAAATATTGGGGTATTTAGTTGAGAGCCAGTTTGGCGTAGCGGTTAGGAGCGCGGACTCTAATCTGGGAGAACCGGGTTTGATTCCCCACTCCTCCTCCACACGCAGCCAGCTGGTGTGACCTTGGGTCAGTCACACGTCTTTGCAGAGCTGTTCTCTCAGGAGTCGTCCTGGAAAGAGCTCTCTCAGCCCCGCCTACCTCACAGGGCGTCTGTTGTGGGGAGGGGAAGGGAAAGGAGTTTGTAAGCCGCTCTGAGACTCTGAGTGAAGGGCGGGATATAAACCCAATCTCTTCTTCTTCTTCCATACCAGAGTTTTGCCCAGTCATAGAAGCACGACGCTGAGTGCTATTTCATCGGGACGTCCCTCCGTCACTATTTAGCTGTGTATTCGGTTTGTAATCTTTGGAATGGCTTGTGGTTGGACTTTCGTTCCAATGTTGTCATTAGCTTTCTTGGGCATTTCGGGGGCGGGGGGGGGGAGGGAGGCTGGAATCCCATTGGTCCCAAGCCGGCGTAGGTAATGCTGCAAGTATGCCTGAGCTTCTGACAAGGCTCTATAGAAGCCTGGTATTCTAAAGTGCACGTTCTGATTGGCTGCTTTGCACAGTGGGCCAATCAGAGCGTAGGAATGGTTCTGGAGGGAACAACACCCATTGGCTGTCATGTACACATTGTGATTGGTCGCTAGCTGTTTTGGGGGCGTGGTTTGGACCATTCAAATCATATATAAGTCAGCTTGGGTTCTGTGTCTTTTCGTCTTGGAAGTCTCTATCTATTCTTGTGTTGTTATGAGCTGAATAAACATGAATCACTTGTTTAAGAGCTGCCTCGATCTCAGTTCATAATAGAGGCCAGGGCTATTTTTGGGCAGGAACGCACAGGAACGGAGTTCCGGCTGGCTCCCGAGTTGGCCACGCCCAGCAGGAACTCATTAGCATAATAGGCCACACCCAACATCAGGAAGTCATTAGGACTGGCTACATTAGGGGTGTGTGGCCTAACATGCAAAGGGTTCCCGCTACAAAAAAAGCCCTGGGTTTTGTCAACAAACAAGGTAAACCGAGTAAGAAGCAAAAGGTGGGTGTGGCTGGATGACCACACTTCTAGTAAGGTGGGTGTGGCCTAATATGCTAATGAGCTGCTCTGTCAGGGGTGTGGCCTAATATGCTAATGTGCTCGTGCTGTTGGGTGTGGCCTATTATGCTAATGAGTTCCTGCTGGGCTTTTTCTACAAAAAAAGCCCTGATAGAGGCCATCTTTAAAATGCAAATGACAGAAGTCAATCATAAGCAGACTTATTCTCTGTGAACTCTCCTCTGGAGAGACGACTGTTCTTTTGAACGAAATGGCAGGTGAGCGTTTCCGCCCTGGTCCCACCGCCTGCGTTATAGCACGTACCACGACTCCTGCAGAGCAATAAAAAGGGGCTTGACAGAAACATTAATCTTTTGCCTCATCTGGGGCCCAAAACAGTTTTTTAAAGTGCTACCAAAAAGAGAGAAAGGACAAAACTTCCAGAGCGCAAGCAGCCGCAGAATGAGAAGACATTCAATGCTCCCCGGGGGGGGAGGGGGGGATGATTGTGAACAATCAGTCACTGTTCGGGGAAGTGGATGGAAACGGGAGATGGGAGGAGCCACAGCTCAGTGGCAGAGCACCTGTTTGGCAGGGAGACGGTCCCAGGTTCAGTCCCCAGCGTATCCAATCGACTGGACCAGGCAGTAAGTGATGGGAAAGACCTCTGCTTGAGACCCACGACAGCCGCTGCAAGTCGGAGTAGACAGTACTGACCTTGATCGGACCAGTGGTCAGATTCAGTATGATGCAGCTTCATGTACTCATGTTGTAGAAAGCTGTGGCTCAGTGGTAGACCCTGTGCCTGGCATGCAGGAGGTCCCAGGCAGGAGGTAATTTGAAAGACCCCAGCCTGAGACCCTGGAGAGCCGCTGCTAGTCTGAGTAGACAAGACTGGCCTTGGTGGACCAAGGGTCCAATTCAGTAGAAGGAAGCTTCATGTCTTCTGTGGCGGAACGGGGACCCGCCCTCAGCCCTGGGAGACTGAGGTGCTGTCCTGTGGCTCGCAAGCCCCTGTTTTGGCCTTCCCACCCTGCCTGGTGGGACTATTTCTCTTTATTAACGCTGCCACCCCTCACTGAATTGAGTTACCGCCTTCCTTGAGGGTCAGTGAGCCCCCTCTGG
>NW_015165392.1:8621-46042 GCF_001447785.1 Gekko japonicus
CTAAATTCCCCACCTTGGGAAGTGGGTACCTCGATCTTTGGGTGCCCCCTGGAGAGTTGGCAACCCCGCAGATTTAGGCCCGTTTGGGTCCCCTGGCCTCCCTTTGCCCCTGGTAACGTGCAGAGCGGGGAGGACCACGTGGTTAAGGCACACCAGGCTTTTTAAACTCAAAAAAGGAAGATTTATTTAACTATATACATTTTGGGCACAGAAAATAAACACAGGCACTCCAACACAACCGGGGCACTGAAAATAAACAGGATAAAAACGGACTGGCCACCAGCACTGCCACCTGGCTCCCCACCACGGTCTATGGTGGCCTGGACTGCCCACGGAGTCCCTGGTGACAGGAGTCCCACCTGTGCTCTCACTGGAACCTGCCGTCCACGCTGAAGACCGGGCTGAGACTGACTCTTTTCCCCCCCCAGGAGCCAAAAGGCCCCTCCTGTCTCCTTGGCCCCGCCCCTGGGGTGTGGCCCTCTTTCCCCGCTCTTTCCCCTAAGGGGAAGTGTAGGCAGGGAGGTAGGGCCGCTCCATTGTTCCCTAGGGAGTACCCCCCACACACGTAAGGAACTACCAGGCTGGTATCCATTTTAAGGCCTGGCAGCCATTTCGTCACATCTTCATTTGAGGGATAGCTAACATAGCCCTTGGGGTTGCGGTGGCTCAAGTGGTTAAGACGCTGAACTGCAGGCTGGGAGGGTCAGCAGTTTGAGACCCGAGTGCCACACGACGGAGTGAGCTCCCGGCCGTCTCTGGCCCCAGCTCCTGCCAACCTAGCAGTTCGAAAGCAAGAAATTGCAAGTAGATAAAGAGGTACCGCTTCGGTGGGAAGGTCACAGCGTTCTGTGCACCTCGGCGTTTAGTCATGCCGGCCACATGACCACAGAAACGTCTTCGGACAGCGCTGGCTCTTCGGCTTGGAAACGGAAATGAGCACTGCCCCCCTAGAGTCGGAATCGACTGGCTTTCGAGCAAGGGAAACCTGTACCTTTACCTTGACTTTATGGACTTTGTACTGCATCTTGCTTGTCGTACATTAATATTGTTCGATACCCGGCCTTTCTGTAGTGGCTCGAACCATCAGACCCTGGGGCAGACAGTGGCTCCTGTACTGATCCCCACCACCAAACCAAGAAAAACCAAATAAAGGCTGCGGTCACACGGAGCATTAGCCACGCAACAGAGATGGAAGATAGGCGGATTTTCCGGGCGCGATCAAACCGCAGCATCTGGGAAGCGTAGAGCTCCCATGGCGAACCCGAGGCTTCCCGCCGAAGATGCACCGTAAAAAACTAGTACCTCCGAGGTACTAGTTTACGGAAACCGCGAGACAAGGGCGGGCGTCTGATCACGTTTCCGGTGGCAGCTCGTGGCATCCGGCATCCGCCCATCTCCCATCGCAAAAAGGGTTTTTTTTTCCAAGTCTCCACGGGATGCGCACAAGCACCCAACAGCGCATGCGCACACTTCAGGTTAAAAAAACCCCCAACAACCCACGCCGCACCGCTTCTTTGCCACGCTGCAGGATTGATGTATGATCGGCACCTCCCCCCAAATCACCGGACGTCGGCGGGACGTTTGATCCGGCGGCCGCACAGTAGTTCGCTCCGGGGCAAACAGCCACGCCTCCCCCCCGCAATATCCGGCCCGTGTGACCGGGGCCGTAGTTTGCTCGACCCAGTTCTTCCTCAAGTGCAAATAAGCTTGCACCTCTGCCCCTAGCACAAAGTTTGAGTCCAGTGGCACCTTTAAGACCAACAAAGTTTTATTCTGGGTAGACGCTTTCGCCTGCATGCACACTTCTTCAGAACATTTATGCCTGCAGTAGAACTTTGTGGGTCTGAAAGGTGCCCCCTGGACTCAAGCCTTCTTCTGCTGCTTCAGATCCTCATGGCTGACCCACCGGAATCTAACCTCTGCACCTCCTTTGACAGAGTCAGAATAGAGTTCCTCAGGGCAGAGGACGTGTTGTTTTGTAAAAAATAAAAAAAAATCATTTTTGAAATTCTGAAAAATACTGTGCAGACGTTAAGCACTCCGTGATTAGTAATCTGAATTCCACCTTCGCCTTCAACCAGACCCCCCCCTGCTGTAAAGAGCATGAAGATAGCTCTCTTTTGCCACCTGGTGGAACGCTTTCCAACAGAGAGAGCCGGCACATCTGCAAAAACGAAATGAAGAAGAGTTGGTGTTATACCCCGCCCGTCGCTACCCTGGAGCAGTGTACCCTCTAAGCTGAGTAACTGTGAGCTAGCTCACAGTTTTTTAGCCTCCGGCTCACACCCTTTCGTCTTGATGACTCCGGAGCAAACTAATTGATGCAGCAGCCAAATCACTCACTCACAACTTTAATGCCAGGAGCTCACAAGACTCCACAGCTTAGAGGGAACATTGCCCTGGAGTCTCAGAGCAGCTTACGATCGCCTTCCCTCTCCCCACAACAGACACCCCGTGAGGCGGGGGATGGGTCTGAGAGACCTCTGAGAGAGCTGTGACTGACCCAAGGTCACCCAGCTGGCTTCGTGTGAAGGATGAGTGGGGAATCATACCCAGTTCTTCAGATTAGAGTCTACTGCTCTTAACCAACTAAACCAAAGTGGCTCTCTACAGGCCCACAGAGACCCCCCCAGCCTTCCCTGGGAAGATGCCAGACCCCCTCTGTAATGATTCCTTGTTTTATGTGTGTGTGTGTCTCTTTAAGAGTTTGGTTGCATGGTGGTAAGTAGACTAGAGTGGTTAAGAGAAGTGAGCGTGATATGATTGGTGGTTGACAGAGAGGGGGAGGGGTTTGGGAAGTGATTCTGATTGGATGAGTATGTGTGTCAGTCTAAAGTTTCAGTTAGGTTGGACAGTTGATGTTCAGTTAGACAGTTCGTTCTGAAGTGTGTGAGAGAAGCAGTCTTGTGTGTGATATAAGAGTTAAGTTCTGTGTATGAAGGAAGTTAGAGAGAATAAGAAAAAAGTAAATGAAAGTTTAAATTGAAGACAAATTATAGGAAAGGCTGTATGTCCTGATAACTTGGAGAGAAACAGTGAACTTATAAGACCTTGAGTTAAAGTGTTACAAAGTTACCTTAAAGATCCCTGTCAGTAAGGGAGCAGATCTTGTGTGAGACACCAAGCAATTGTTGAAAATATTCACATTACTGGTTACATTGTTCTACCACTTTATTTATGAAATATTTCAATAAATCTTCTTTATTCAAGTATGCCAACTCTGAAATAAATACTTCCTTAGGACCACATAGATCCTCATGAGCCTTAAACGCGACCTACCTACCCAGTAAAGAGCCAAAGTAAAAGCATAAAGGTTTGGAAAGCCTTAAAATTTCCTGGTGGCAGCCGGATATACCCTAGTAGGACAAAATAAAGAACACTTTTAAAGGGAAACCAGTCCTTCCCAGATAAGGGGTCGTCACACCCTCCCTCCCCCGACCCCCAGGAGCCCTGTCGGCAAAGATATGCACCTGCCTGCCTCCTCGGCTCTCCCTCGGCAGCAACGTGGTGGCTGGGCTGGCTGGTGCAGCTGCAGTGAGGCGTCATGACACCCAGGGGTAATTTCCTGCAGGAGCACCCAGGAGCGGAGCTCCGGCAGTAAAGAGCCCAGGGGGCGGGCACATGCAACAAGCCCCGCCCCCTGCTCCCAGCCGGCCCAAGCCACAAGGAGCATGAGGATCTGCACATCCCCCCCCCCAATAGCTAGCAATCCAAAACAGTCCAGTGGAGCCTGAGTGGTGGGTGTTGCCTTCTGACACACGTTCGGTGACGTCAGGGGGCATGGCATATGCAAATAAGTTAGGCTAATGGACTCCTGCACCTCTTTTTCTACAAACTGACCCCTGATGACACCTCTTTCAGCTCACCATCCGCTGCCCTGCCCTGCCTGCCTCCTCCACTCTCCTTATCTGTTCCCGGTGTGCAGGAGGAGGCTCCTGGGCCTCCGTGAATGGGGAGGGAGGAGAGCCCGCCCACCAGCCAATCACTTCCTGGTGATGTCACAAGTGACATCGCCACATCAGAGCCAAGCACCCTCACACCCACATGCCACAATTTTTCCACCTACGGGGCTCAGAAGATCGCTGCCACCGCCCGGCCGAATTATCCAAGGGTCCACTGAGTCCGGCGTTCTGTCTTCCAAAGCAACCGGCTACGTGAACTGAACCCCGACCTGGGTAGCTCAGGTGAGCCCGATCTGGTGTTGCTGGAAAGCTACAAAACCAAGAAGGGAGTCACAGGTATCCATATAGGAAATACAGGCAAACAAGCGAACACTGTGAGATGAATGCCTAGGACATTTAGTAAAGATCATATGATATTATAAACAGAACTTTACAATGTTACAAGGAAAAGTCCATCATTCTCAATGAGCACCCGGATGGAAGCTCATTTCGTCCCAGTCTTCCACTTGAAATGGAACCAGAAGTAAGTTAAGAACATAAGAGACGCCAATGTTGGACCAGGCCAAAGGCCCATCCAGTCCAACACTCTGTGTCACACAGGGGCCAGAAATACCAGGTGCTATCAGGAGGTCCACCAGTGGGGCCAGGACACTAGAAGCCCACCCACTGTTGACCCCCCCACCAAGCACCAAGAAGACTGAGCATCACTTGCCCCAGAGCCCCTATCTATACCTTGTGGCTGATAGCCACTGATGGACCTCTGCTCCATATGCTTATCCACTTCCCTCTTGAAGCCGTCCATGCTTGTAGCCACCGCCACCTCCTGTGGCAGTGAATTCCATGTGTGAATCACTCTTTGGGTGAAGAAGGACTTCCTTTTATCCGTTCTAACCCAACCGCTCAGCAATTTCATGGAGTGCCCACGAGTTCTTGTATTGTGAGAAAGGGAGAAAAGGACTTCTTTCTCGACCTGCTCTTTCCCATGCGTAATCTTATAAACCTCAATCATGTCACCCCTCAGTCGTCGTTTCTCCAAGCTAAAGAGCCCTAAGCGCCTTAACCTTTCCTCATAGGGAAAGTGTTCCAATCCTTTTATCATTCGAGTTGGCCTTTTCTACACTTTTTCCGAAGCTATAATATCCTTTTTAAGGTGTGGTGACCAGAACTGCACACAGTATTCCAAATGAGGTCGCACCATTGATTTATATAGGGGCATTATGATATTGGCTGATCTGCTTTCAATACCCTTCCTAATAATCCCCAGCATAGCATTGGCCTTTTTTTTGCAGTCACACACTGTCTCAACATTTTCAGTGAGTTATCTACTACAACTCCAAGATTACTACAACTCTTGATCAGTCTCTGCCAGTTTAGACCCCATCAATGTGTATTTATAGTTAGGATTTTTGACTCCAATGTGCATCACCTTGCACTTGGCCACATTGAACCCCATTTGCCATGTTGACGCCCACTTGCCCATCCTTGAAAGATCCCTTTGGAGTGCCTCACAATCCTCCCTGGTTTTCACCACCCTGAACAACTTCGTATCATTCGCAAATTTAGCCACTTCGCTGCTTACTCCCAACTCCATGCTTTTTCTTTAAAAATGTTTACAAATTAAAAAATAATATTACAGTTTTTAGAAATGATATTCCATTCAGCTCCATGTTGCTTTTTATTTTAAATATATGGGTTTTTCCCCCAGGATAATTTGAAGAAAATAAAGAAGTTAAGCATTGGTTTGCTCCTAAAATAATACTGAGCTGTATCAAGAGGCTGACAAGCACGACCAAAAACGGGGAGAAAAACACAACAGTACATGAGAAAAGTATGAGACAAAAAGAAAAAGAAACTAAAATAAAGCTATGCGCATAGTGCTAAAGTACAAAACACCATATATAACTTCATTATACATTCAGAAGTGCTAAGATATCATTTAAAAACCACAATCCTGTGGTTCTGCATATAAATATTCCTAATATAAAGACACAGGTGTGATCATATAAGTACAGGTTAAAAAGGTACAAATTATAGCCATGTACAAGAAACTGAAGCTCAAATACTTTCGCCACCAAATGAGAAGGGAGCACTCACTGGAGAAGACCCTGATGCTGGGAAAGATTGGAGGTCAAAGAAGACGGGGACGGCAAAGGATGAGATGGTTAGACAGTGTCATAGATGCAACAAACATAAAATTGAGCAAACTTCAGAGGACAGTGGAAGACAGGAAGGCCTGGCAGGATCTGGTCCATGGGGTCGCGAAGAGTCGGACTCGACTGTGCGACTGAACAACAAGAACCAATACCAAACGCATTTCGGATAAAAGTGTCCCTCAGTGGTGAAATTCAAACTGAGCACTCCATAAAGTTTAAAAAATATACATAAAACTCATAATATACAGAATAGACCTAAATGAAAGGAAGGTGGGGAGCAAAATTATTATCTATATCAGTGTTCCCTCTAAGCCGAGTTAGTGTGAGCTAGCTCAGTTTTTTAGCCTCCAGCTCACAGATTTCTGTCTTAGCTCAGGATCGCTCCAGAGCAAACTAACTTATGCAGTAGCCAAATTGCTCGCTCACAACTTTAATGCCAGTAGCTCACAAAGTAGAATTTTTGCTCACAAGACTCCACAGCTTAGAGGGAGCATTGATATGTTAAGTAACAATTTTTAAAAAAAATATTTTGAAATATATGGAACTGGGATAACTACCTTATTCACACTGAGATGTTCACCCGTGGAGTAAGTGGTGATAAATGTTCTTGAGATGCAACATGAGCAACTGATCAGGATGTACAATATTTAATATGCCCATAGATCTAAAATACACATAAAGAAGAGATTGGATTTATACCCAGCACTTCACTTGGAGTCTCAAAGTGGCTTACTAACTTCTTTTCCTTCCCCACACCACAACACACACCCTGTGAGGTGGGTGGGGCTGAGAGAGCTTTTTCCAGAACTGTCCTTGAGAGAACAGCTGTGCCAGAACTATGGCTTGCCCAAGGTCATCCAGCCAGGTGCAAGTGGAGGAGTGGGGAATCAAACCCGGTTCTCCCAGAGTAGAGTCCGCACACTTAACCACTACACCAAACAAAGCATATGACTAAACAACTACAAATTTTAAAAGTCTCCTAAATTTTAGGGAAAAGGTATGTGGATAACAGGGGGGGGAAATCCCTAAATGGTGCAATATTTACCTGCTTAAGGCCAATCTGCATTGCTCAAAGCTCCAATGAAATGCTCAGGTGCAATTAGAAAAGAATCAGCACTGTGGTAGTAGAAAAGAGCAAGAGTCCATTAGCACCTTAAAGATTAACAAAATTTGTGGCAGGGTGTGAGCTTTCATGAGTCACTGCTCACTTTTTCAGATACGGCTAGAATGCGGGCCCATCAGTCCTATTTATTGGAAAGTGGAGTGATTTCAGATGCCGAATGACATTAGCAGGCAAATTACAATAGCAGGCGAATAACAATAGCAGGCATGATTGGATTTAGGTGAGATATGCAGAAGGGTAATAGGCGTGGAGAAATCAGCATTGGTAATGAGACAGGAAACCTAGGTCTCGATTCAGTCCAGGTGGACTCCCATTCTCGCTGTATCTGAAGAAGGGAGCAGTGACTCACAAAAGCTTCTACCCAGCCACATATTTTGTTAGTCTTGAAGGTGCTCCTGGACTCTTGCTCTTTTCTACTGCTACAGGCAGACTAACACGACTACCCATCTTGATATATTTCCATGGAAGGCACCAAATGTAGCCGTACAGAATGAAAATCCAAGTATCTGAAGAAGTGAGCCGTGACTCACAAAATCTCCTCCCTTGCCACAGATTTTGTTAGTCTTTAAGGTGCTCCCGGACTCTTGCTCTTTTCTACTGCTACAGGCAGACTAACAAGGCGACCCGTCTTGATTCAGAACTATGGTAGTCCACCCCCCTGAATATATGGAAAAGGTGGGAGTGGGGAAAATGTGATGCAACAGGAGAGAGAGAGAAAAAATGATGACCCAGAGGTAATCAGCAGCACCTGGGAGAGGTAAACGGCATGAGCCGACTTGCACTTCTCAATCCAAAAAGCAGCCAAGTCCAGTCAATTTCGTCATTCAAACCTCTTGGCACCAGAGGATCCAGTTGAATTAGTTGCGAAGAGTGCACTTGCAGCTTTTCTACGAACTTAAGGTCCTTATCCGTATGTCCCAAGGACATGAAGTGCTTCACGAGTGGAGTCGGCGATCTTTGCCATTTGATGCAGCTTCTGTGTTCAGATATTCTCATCTTAACTGGCCGCTTTGTCATTTCTACATACGACAGACAACACAGGCATTGCATATTAACAAAAGATCTAATACAGTAACTTCTGGTCACTGGAGAATTTTGGAATACATTTTAAGGCAAAGGCAGGGGTCATTTCGTAGAAAAAGAGGTGCAGGAGGTTTTCAGACAGAGGCTAGATGGCCATCTGACAGCCATGCGGATTCTGTGAACTTGGGCAGATGATATATTGTTCAGAAAAATAATAATAATAATAATAATAATAATCTTATTTAAAAAAAGAAGGGAGGGCAGGAAGGGCTGCCTCAGTGTTTAGTTCAAGTCCCGTAGCACCTTCGCGACAAAAAGAGTTCCTGGGTGTAAGCTTTCAAAGCTCCCTTCGTCAGACAGAAGTAAAATTCCTATGTTCTTATGCTGAGTTCTGTGCATTGATTCTTAGACTGCGGGAGTCGCATTTTAAAAGTTTTTAAATTTAGATTCTTATTTTGTATATTATAAGGGTTTTTTTCTCTCTTTCTCATATTATGTTTACACTGTATGCTAGTCTTAAGACCGTAATAATAATAAAACTAATAAAGCGAAACTGGCTGTGCCGATTTTTTAAAATGTTGCCAGTTTGGTGTAGTGGTTAGGTGCACGGACTCTAATCTGGGAGAACCGGGTTTGATTCCCTACTCCTCCACTTGCACCTGGCTGGATGACCTTGGGCAAGCCGTAGTTCTGATAAGAGCTGTTCTTGAAAAAAGAGCAGTTTCTGTCAGAGCTCTCTCAGCCCCGCCTCCCTCACAGGGTGTCTGTTGTGGGGAGGGGAAGGAGTTTCTAAGCCGCTCTGAGACTTCCTTGGGTAGTGAAGGGCAGGGTAACAATCCAATCTCCTCTTCTTTTTCTCTTCTTTGGCAGCAGCTGCCTCCACAGAGCAAGGATCTTCACCGGGTCACTGCAATGACAGCCATTTTGTGACTGGCTCCGCCTCCTGCAGCAGGCTAAGAACATTACAGACATTATGCTGGATCAGACTAACAGCCCATCCAGTCCAAACACTGCCCCAGACATACGCACATAAGGGAAGCAATGTTAGATCAGGCCAACGGCCCTTCCAGTCCAACGCTCTGTGTCACACAGTGGCCAAAACCCAGGTGCCATCAGGAGGTCCACCAGTAGGGCCAGAACTCCAGAAGCACTCCCACTGTTGCCCCACAAGCATCAAGAAGACAGAGCACCACTGCCCGAGACATACGCACGTAAGGGAAGCCATGTTGGATTAGGCCAATGGCCCATCCAGTCCAACGCTCTGTGTCACACAGTGGCCAAAACCCAGGGGCCATCAGGAGGTCCACCAGTAGGGCCAGAACTCCAGTAGCCCTCCCACTCTTGCCCCACAAGCATCAAGAACACAGAGCACCACTGCCCCAGACATAAGAGAAGCCATGTTGGATCAGGCCAGTGGCCCATCTAGTCCAACACTCTGTGTCACACAGTGGCCAAAACCCAGGTGCCATCAGGAGGTCCTCCAGTGGGGCCAGAACTCCAGAAGCCCTTCCACTGTTGCCCCCCAAGCACCAAGAATATGGAACATCACTGCCCGTCTTTAAGATGCTGTATGCACATAACAGTTATCACAATATACTGGAAATTAACAACATTATTTACAGGGTTTTTAAATAGATTTTATACACCAACTTCCCTTTCACTGCACGGGGAAAACCTTAATTAGCTATTTCACATTTAAAAAAACATCCTTATTTTCTTAACTAAGAAAATGCATATGAAAATGTTTATAAAGTGCTGTGGAAAAGGCCGGGGTGCAAATTCTAAGAATACAAGAATGAATGTTGATTTCTTTAGCACAATTATCCCTTCCCCCCCCCCCCACTACAAAACATGAAACAACATGCAAGTTCTCCTATTTAAGCATGGTTCCTCCAACTGTATTCTGCCTTTACAGTCAAAATGAAGAAGAAGAAAAGAGATTGGATTTATACCCCGCCCTTCACTCGGAGTCTCAGAGGGGCTTACAAACTCCTTTCCCTTCCCCTCCCCACAACAGACACCAAGTGAGGTAGGTGGGGCTGAGAGAGCTCTTTCAAAAACTGCCCTTTCAAGGACAGCTCGTTAGAACTACGGCCTACCCAAGGTCATCCAGCAGCTGCGAGTGGAGGAGTGGGGGAATCCAACCCGGTTCTCCCAGATTAGAGTCCACACACTTAACCATTACACCAAACTGGCTCAAACCCATTCTGAAGAACATGGGATGCTACATAATACTACTTGCAGGAACAATAAGGAAATGCTGCCTCAGCCTTAAGAATAAGAAAGTGACCTGCTTGTCTAGAAAAAGAGCGCTATTACATTTTACAGCGTGCCTAACCAAACCCTGTGCGTTCCCAAGCAGCAGATAGGGGATTTCCGCTTGATTTCCCTTAAGTCTTGTTTGAAAGGTGTGATATTTATTCATAAATTTATTTATAAAATAAATTTATAGACCGCCCTCCCCTATACAAACAAGTTTAGGGCGGTGAACAACAATAAAACACATTCATAAATCAGTAAGACAGTTTGAAACAATGAGAGAATACGTAATTAAAAACATTGCCAGATGGCGCGAGAATACACTAAGCACCAAGAATACAGAGCATCACTGCCCCAGACATAAGACCATAAGAGAAGCCATTTTGGATCAGGCCAGTGGCCTATCCAGTCCAACACTCTGTGTCACAGAATGGCCACAACCCAGGTCCCATCAGGAGGTCCACCAGCGGGGCCAGAACTCCAGAAGCCCTCCCACTCTTGCCCCCCCAAGCACCAAGAATACAGAACATCACTGCCCCAGACATAAGAACATTCATTTGGAAGACTGTGTGCAGTTCTGGTCACCACACCTTAAAAAGGATATTATAGCTTTGGAAAAGGTGCAGAAAAGGGCAACTCGAATGATAATAGGGTTGAAACACTTTCCCTATGAGGAAAGGTTAAAGTGCTTAGGGCTCTTTAGCTTGGAGAAAAGACGACTGAGGGGTGACATGATTGAGGTTTACAAGATGGAAAAGAACAGTACAGAAAGAGGTACTTTTCTCCCTTTCTCACAATATAAAAACTCGTGGGCACTCCATGAAATTGCTGAGCGGTCGGGTTAGAACGGATAAAAGGAAGTCCTTCTTCACCCAAAGAGTGATTCACACATGGAATTCACTGCCACAGGAGGTGGTGGCGGCTACAAGCATGAACGGCTTCAAAAGGGAATTAGATAGGCATATGGAGCAGAGGTCCATCAGTGGCTATTAGCCACAAGGTATAGATAGCGGCTCTGGGGCAAGTGATGCTCTCTCTTCTTGGTGCTTGGGGGGCCCAACAGTGGGAGGGCTTCTAATGTCCTGGCCCCACTGCTGGACCTCCTGATGGCACCTGGTATTTTTGGCCACTGTGTGACAGAGTGTTGGACTAGATGGGTCTTTGGCCTGATCCAACATTGGTGTCTCTTATGTTCTTATAGGAGCTCTCAGTCTGGGGCAAGGGATGCTCTGTATTTTTGGCCATTGTGTGACAGAGTGTTGGACTGGATGGGCCATTGGCCTGATCCAACATTGGCATCTCTTATGTTCTTATAAGAGAAGCCATGTTGGATCAGGCCAGTGGCCCATCCAGTCCAAGTGTCACACAGTGGCCAAAACTCAGGCGCCATCAGGAGGTCCACCAGCGGGGCCAGAAATCCAGAAGCCTTCCCACTCTTGCCCCCCAAGCACCAAGAATACAGAGCATCACTGCCCCAGACATAAGAACATAAGAGAAGCCTCGTGGGGGGAGGCAGGAGGGGGGGGGGTTGAGTGCCAAGGTCATCCAGTGGAGGAGTGGGGAATGAAACATGGTTCTCCCAGATTAGAGTCCGTGCACTTAACCACTACACCAAATTGGCTCTATGGGAGAACGGGGTTTGATTCCTCACTCCTCCACAGGCAATTGCTGGTGCGACCTTGGGTCAGTCACAAGTTCTCTCATAAGCAGTCCTTGAGAGAGCTCTCTCAGCCCCCCCTACCTCACAGGCAGAGTTCCCTCTAAACTGGGTTAGTGTGAGCTACCTCACAGCTTTTTAGGCTCCGACTCACAGATTCTTGTCTTAGCTCAAAGGATGGCTCCAGAGCAAACTGATTTATGCAGTAGGTGAATCGCTGGCTCACAACTTTAATGCCAGTAGCTCACAAAGAAGAATTTCTGCTCACAGGACTCCACAGTTTAGAGGGTGCATTGCTCATAGGGTGTCTGTGGTGGGGAGGAGATTGTAAGCCGCTGAGAGACTCCTTTGGGTAGTGAAGGGTGGGGTATAAATCCAACCTCTTCTTCTCACATTGGAGAGGACAAAATAGGCGCAACTAATTCTCAACACAAACAATACTCTACAGCAGCAACCAGACCATTTCCCTTATCAAATTATGCAATCTGAGCCACGGCAGGCTGCAAGCAGATGCTCAAAAGCAACGCAAAGCTTCAGTTTGAGGCCTTCAGTGGGGATGAAGTTACAAGAAAGACATGTGGCTCAATGGTTATGCACCCCTTTGTCTGGAGAAGGCCCCAGTTTCAAGCTCCAGTTAAAAAGATTCAGATAGTAATTTATAAAGTATTGGAAACAGCGGAAATGGACAAATTAACTTTACAACTACAAGATAAAAAAGAAATCTTTGAGAAAACCTGGTCAAGATTATATAAATGGACTGAGGAATACCTTAAAAAATGTACAACATAATTATTAAGACTTAATCTTTATATATATATTATATGGTTAAATTGGTTTAGGTGCATAAAAGAATGATGCCATCTATGTAAAACTTAGTAGTTAAGTAGTTACAATGAGTACATGCTTCTTGTTTGTTGTGTGTTAGTTTCTTTGTATTTGTAGTTGTCTTTTTCTCTACTTTGCAGAAAACCAATAAAATATTTTAAGATTCAGACAGTAGATGAAAGTAACAGGAGACCTTCACAAGCAGTTTCATGAGGCGACTCTTTTAAGGATCAGCAGAAGTCTTAGACTGATTTCTTTAATCCATTTATACCCTGCATTTCTCTCTAGTAAGCACCCAAAAACAGACTCCACATCTTTCTCCTTTCCTCCATTTTATCCCCAAAACAACCCTGTGAGGTAGGGTTAGGTTGAGAGTGTGACTGGCCCAAGGTCACCCAGCAAGGTTCCATGGTAAAAACGGGGACTCTTAACTACTACGACCATGCTGACTCTCCAAAGCCTGCACCCCTTTTTGTGCTCTCCCCAATCCTGGGCTTCTGTATACAACTATTATCCCAGCCTGCAGCCACTAGGTCCTGCCTCGCTCATCCAGGCTAGCATCCTATGAACGTTTACCTGGAAGTAAGCCCCATTGAACTCAGCAGGATTTACTTGGGAGTCAACGATTGGGCAATTGCACTGCAAGATCTCCCCCATTCCCATGCATCCTCCTAAATGCCCATTGCGAGGCCGCCTCCTTCCTCCCCTCACTCCCGCACACCTGAAACGGCCCCAATTTCACAAAATGGGCAGCACCACGCGGTTGCCTCGCCAGCACCCGCACACGTGCTTCACTTCCTCCGAGCCACTTCCGCCCGTCAGGACGCACCAATCGCGGGGCGCGTAGCACCCAGCGCCGTCTCCCTAATGGCCGCGACGCTTCCGCCCCGCCTCTCCCCGGGACGCGCTTTCCAACTGGGCGGGGCGGGGCCGGCCCCTATTGGTCCAGCCCCTCCGCCTCCGGGGAGGGGGGGAAGCCCAGCGAGTGGCTGTCTGTCTTGAGGAGTGGGCGGGGCGGGGGAGGCTGCGCGCCCTCTGATTGGCCGGGGCGACCTGGCGGGGGGGGCGGGGGAGACGGAGCGAAGCCAGTAGTCGACCTAACTCTTTCCGATTCAGGCCGAGACTCGAGTGTGGCGCTGGGATCGTGCGGTGGTGCTCTCGGCTCGCTCGACATCCGGACAACTCCGCCGCCATTATGGTGAAGCTCGCCAAGGTGAGCCCCGCGGCCTAGCTGAGGGGGGAACGCGGGAAGGAATGGGGGGGAGCGGGCGTCGAGCAAGGGGCGCCCCTTTTTTTCCTGGGGAAGGTTCGAAAAGGCCGCTGAGGCGAGGCCCCCCCGAGCAGCCTGGCGCGAGCGCGGTTTCCAGGCTCCCCCGCCCGCGTCGTTCTGTGAGGGAAGGAGAGAGAAGGGAGGTGCGGTTTCAAGTTCCCCCCTCCTCTCCCTCGTATTATTTTTTTCCTTCTCCCCCCCTCATTCTCCCTCCTCTCTTGGCTGGTGAGGCGCGCGTCGCCTTTGGAACGTTTGGCCGTTTCAAGGCTCCCCCCCCTTTTTTTCCTCTCCCTTTGGAAGGGATTTCCAGTCGAGAGGGAAATGGGGGGGGGAGACCGAGCGAGCGCGCGGGCTCGGAAGAGTTTCTAGGCGCCCCTCGCGCGCCCCAGCGACCTGCTGGCGGGGAAAGGGAGGACGGAGCGCGCACGCGCGCGCCTCCCTTTCTTTTCACCCCCGTCTTGCGCGCGCGTTCTCCCTCCCCCCTCCTCTTTTTTCCCCCTCGCCACGTGACGCAGCCCGGGGAGTTCGCGAGCACGTGGGAGGGGAGTGAAAAGAAGGCCGCCCGCCATGGCCCTGCTCGCTGCTTTCCCGGCGGCGGCACATCCACCACCACGCGGGCCGGGCCTTGCGGAAGCCGGAGGGGCGCGCTCGGGGGATGGCGTCTCCCGCCGCGCGCGCTTGCGGTGGGGTGGCGGCGGGGAGGGGCCTGGCCCGGCCCTCCCACGTGGGCAGAGAGGCCTACCCTTCTGGCCCGCGTGCTGCGCGCGGCGATTCCGTGCCCCGAGGGAGCGAGTCCTGCGCAGGTAAGCTGGGAGCGCCTTGGTAACCCCCGGGCACCGCCTTCTTCGCCCGCCGCGCTTGGTTTCCCGCCCCCGGCTGCACGGCGAGGGTGCAGCGCACGTGGTGCTCTTCTTCCTTCCTCCCGTTTGCTCCACGAGGTGGGCCAGGCTGACTGGCTCCAAATCACAGAGGAGGCCGACGCAGTTTTGCCTTGCTTATATTGTATTATATTGCATTGTAGTGCATGCTAACTACCCTATAATATGCACTTTGGTACGCAGTAATACAGCACGCTCTAGTGTGTGTACTATAATATGGGGTCGTATAGCAAAGCAAAAAAAAAATCAATCCCCTAACTAACCTATAATATGCACTTTGATACGCAGTAATACAGTACTCTTTAGTGTGTGCACTATAATATGAGATCATATAGCAAAAAAATCCCCCTTTCACAATATAGCAATTATATATATATATAATTCCCCATTTCACAACGGTTCCAGTCCAATAGCACCACAGAGACCCAAGGATATAAGGTTAGATCCAGGCGGGGTAGCCGTGTTGGTCTGAAGCAGCGGAACAAAGTCTGAGTCCAGTGGCACTTTTAAGCAGCGTTCCCATTAAGCTGCGACAGGGTGAGCCAGCTCGCAGTTTTGTAGACTCTGGCTCACACATTTTTGTCTTCGTTCAGGATGGATGGCTCCAGAGCAAACCATGCAGCAGCCAAATCGCTTGCCTGCAACTTTAATGCCAGTAGTTCACAAAGCAGAATTTTTGCTCACAAGACTCCACAGCTTGTTCTGCTCCAGACCAACATGGTTACCCTCCTGAAACTAAATTTAGGGTTAGCTGTGGTTCTTTTCCTTTTCCGTTAAAGCTACAGTTAGTACTTCAGAACAATGAAGATAACTGGAGAAGCATAAAATCCGGGTGTTTTTTTTTTTAAAGCTTGCTTTCCAGTAAATTACGGGGATGAAGGCATGGGCAACATATGCTTGGTTTTATTCCTGCTTTAAACTTTACTTTCCCCCCAGCCATGTGCAGGGCAGCTGCAGGCCTTCAGTCAAAGGAACCATTGTGGTCGGAGTGTTGAACTAGGATTGGTGGGGGGGATCAAATCCCTGTCTGGTCTTGCAGTGATTTTGCACCAGTCACCTTTGCTGAACACAGCCTACCTCGCAGGATTGCTGTGAGGGAAAAATACGGAAAAGAGCAACCTGCACACACGACTCCAAATGCCTTGGAGGCAGGGTGGCATACAACCTGAGTGTGGTGTAGAACACTAGAGTTTTGGAGGCCCAGTGTTCAAATCCCCGCTCACCATGAAAGCTCAGGAGGAGAGAATGACGCAGGTTGCTTTGGGCCCCCATTGACGACAAAGGCATGGTGAAATTAAACATTTAAGAGGGATTGGTGGACAAACAAATGGCTAGGGTTGTGCTGTGGGCTTCTGAGAGGAAATAAAGATGCTATTAACCCCGCTGTAATTACTTTCTGTACTGCTGTATCCTAAAGGTGGGCAAATGTTTCTGTGCTCAGAGTCGTGAGATCATATTGCTTACCCCCTGTGCACTGCACTTAACCACGTACATTCTTAATTGCAGTATCTCCTGTGAAATGTTACCGTTCAGGTTGTCGGAGAGGTTGAATCCTCATTCTCACATTCTGTCTCTTTCAGAACGTTAAAACCCAGCCTAAACAGAAAAAAATGGCTCCCCCACCTCCGAAGGAAGTGGACGACAGCGAAGAAGAGGATTCTTCAGAGGAGGAGGAGGAAGAGAGCAGCGAGGAGGAGGCGGTGAGAATTTAGCACATGGCCACTCGCAGTTCAGCACATGGCTGCTCACACACTTTGGTGCCTTTTTCTGTCTCTCTGGGTACTTGTTTTTGCTCTCAGCAGTGTGGCTTCCATATAACGGGGGAAGCACGTCGGCATTTCTCCATTATGAAAAGTTATTTCTGGATAGGTCCCCGTGTTTGCTGAGGTGCTTCTGGGCATGCTTGCAGATCCCATCCCCCTCCAAACAAAAAGGTGAATGTGATGGGCATGATAAAGTGCATGATGGCCACATCATGGGTAGGTAACAGCGTTCCGTGCGCTTTGGTGTTTAGTTATGCTGGCCACATGACCACGGAAATGTCTTCGGACAGCGCTGGCTCTTCGGCTTGGAAACGGAGATGAGCACCATAACCCTAGAGTTGGATTAGACTGGCTTTCGAGGAAGGGAACCTTTACCTTTACAGCAGCCCCATCGCATATTATATATCGAGTCTCACTTGGGCAACTTTTCATGTACTTCATATGTAACTTAATAAAAATGGTAGCCAACCACCCAATAAATAATGCGCAATTTAGAAATACATAAAAACATTAAAGCAATTGGGAGATTAAAAATATTTAAAATCATATCATTATTTAATTCATTTCTATACCGCCCATCCCCAGAGGGCTCAGGACGGTGTACACCATGCGTAAAAACATACAATGTTTAATTAAAAAATTTAAATACTCAAATGAAAAGCAAAACGATACCAAAATTATGGAGGAGGGGCCAGGAACGGTTATTGGGGGTGTTCTAGTTGAAACTAAATTCTTCACCCGCTGGTGAAACACAGTGGGTGAAGGGAATCTCCCTGGGGGATGGAGTTGCAAAGTTATCTTGAAACTTCCTGTTCTAGAACATAACATAAAAGCCAGCGTGATATAGCGGTTAAAGTATCAGACCATGATCTGGGAAACCCCGGTTTGAATCCCCACTCGGCTGCGGAACTTTGCGGGGTAACCTTAGCCCAATCGCACATCCTCAGCCTGGTCTACTTCACAGGGTTCTTGTGAGGATAAAAACAGGAGAACAGCATAAGCCGCTTGGGGAGAAAAGTAGGGTTTAAATAGAACAGGTAAGATAATACATCAGGATTATTTGTCTACAAATCGAGTGTTGGCATTTAAATAATTTTCTAAATTCTCTGGTGCTATTCCCCCCACAGAAGGTGATGTTGACTTTTTCCAGTCAATGCTGTACATTGCTTAGCTGTTGTAATCAAGCTAAAAAAAATTCCAAGTCTGGTTGAGCCCTTCCAGGTAACAATACTAGTTCTGTAGTGATATACTAACCAACTGAGTTTGAGAACAGTTCCAAAACACACACAGACACAAAACCAGCTTTATTCAGATATCACGAGTCCAGAGAATTGTCATAAATTTTTGGCTTGTTTTTGTTCAAATCTATAGAAATCACATTTCAGTCCTCAGATATGTATATTCTTTCACATTGAAATGGTCACCTTTGATTAGATTATCTCAGAGGTGGACTACAAGATGTACTTTATATCCCTAAAATAAGGACAGCAAAGATGTAGGTTTAAAGATTGAGCCAGGTGGTCAGCTGTGTTGGTCTGAAGCCGTAGAACAAATTTAGAGTCCAGTGGCACCTTTAAGAGCAACAAAGGAGGCTCACCTTGAATAAACCTTTGTTGTTCTTAAAGGTGCCCCTGGACTCTTAATCTGTTAATGTAGATTTTAAGTTTGGTTCATCCCTCTTTGGCTTGGGAACAGAGGAGAGCATCACACCCCTAGAGTTGGATTCGACTAGCTTTCGAGCAAGGGAAACCTTTACCTTTTATCCCCACAGTGGGACAGTCTTGTTCAGGGCAACCCATTGGGATTCCCGACCGCTAGGATTTGTTGTCGGTGCTTTAAAGGCCACGCTGGCTCTCCAGATGTTGGCTTGCTAGTTCCAGTTTGGGAAATTCTGGAGATTTGGGGGTGGAGCCTGGAAATTTTTTTTTTGGGGGGGGGGACCTCATTAGGGTATAATGCCATAGAATCCACTCTCCAAAGCTGCCGTTTTATCCAGGGGAACCGTATCAAAATGACAAAAAGTAGTGAGACGGCAGCGATGTTCCTGTCCTGAGCATTCCCAGTGTGAGTTGTCATCTGTAGAGTGAACAGGGAAGTAGCTGTTAATGGTACGCGAAACAGTAAAATGAGCTGCTTGGCTGAACAGTTCAGTTTCTGGTTTGGCAAAAGAGAAGCATCCAAGAAGATGCAAAATGCGGCACAGGCAAAACTTTCACCCGCTGCTGCATAACCTCTTGGTGGGTTAACTTTAAATGTTTCTCTCTGCCTCCACGTTGGACTGTTGGGTAGGATGACTGACCGTTCGCTCTGCTCTTTGTGGCTCCCCCCAGATGATCCCGCTGAAGAAAGCAGTCCCTCCAGCAAAAGCCGCAAACAAAAAGGCCGCTACCCCGGCAAAGAAGGCAGCGACCCCAGCGAAGAAGGGAGTCGTAACCCCGGCTAAAAAGGTCGCTGTTACTCCAGCGAAGAAGACACCAATCCCTGGCAAAGGAGCAAAAAACGGGAAGAACGCGAAGAAAGAAGAGAGTGATGAGGAGGAAGAGGAGGTCGATGACGAGGAGGAGGAAGATAGCGAAGAGGAGGAAGGTGAGTCTGGTGTCAAAAGTACTTTTCTGAGTTCGTTGTCTTGCCTGTTCAACCCAAATAGAACGGCAGAGCGTTAAGTGTTATTTTAGCCATGATGTAAAAGTCCCAGAGTTTCTTTTGTCAGAGAGACAGGTTTGGGCGATGTGGGTTTTTCCATCGAGTAGCAATTGCTGTATAAGCAATTGGGACGTGCATGTTGTGTGACTGACCAACCATTCAGAAAAAGATTCGCAGGAGAAGGGGGAATATTAAGGCCTGTAATGGTTTTTTTGTGATTCACAATCATATCCCAAAATGTTTTGATATGGGGGGGCAATATAGGGGTTCCATTAATCACCGCAAACAATAAAGGTGAACGATAAATCGCTTGGTTACAGACGAGTCCGAGACAGAGCCTCCAGTGCCAGTGAAGAAGCCGGCAGCCCAGGCCGCAGCCAAGAAACCCGCAGCCCAGGCAGCGGCCAAGAAACCCACAGCCCAGGCCGCGGCCAAGAAACAGGATTCGGAAGACGAGGAAGATGACGAAGAGGATGAGGAAGACGAGGAAGAAGACGGTGAGTCAGTTTTTGTCGGGGCGGCTAGATTTGAGTCGGCGGTACCTTACAAAGGGGAGCTCTGACTTTTAAAAGCTCATACCCCTGAAATCTTGTTAGTCTCTAACAGTGCTCTCTCTAAGCTGAGTTAGTGTGAGCCAGTTCGCGGTTTTTTAGCCTCCGGCTCATGCATTTTCGTCTCAGCTCAGGAAGGACGGCTCCAGACCAGGCTAAGTTATGCAGCAGCCGAATTGCTCGCTCACAGCTTTAATGCCAGGAGCTCACAAAGTGGACTTTTTGCTCACAAGACTCCGCAGCTTAGAGGGAGTCTCTAAGGGGCTCCTGGGCCCAACTCCAGCTGCTCTGCTGCAGACCCACGTGGCTACCTCAACGAAACATTTGCTAGTCCACTGAAGAACCCTGGGGCGTGAAAAGAATGAGAGTCCAGTAGTGCCTTTGAAGACTAACAGAATTTGTGGCAGGGTAGAAGGGTAAAGCTGTGAGCGAGCCATTTTGGCTCCTGCATAAATCAGTTTGCTCTTTTGGAGCCCTCCTTCCTGGGCGAAGGCAAAAAAATGTGTGAGCCGGAGGCTAAAAAACTGAGCTAGCTCACACTCACTCAGCTTAGAGGGCACACTGGGCCCCAGCACAGATGATGAACTTCGGGACTTAATACTGATGCTGATCGTGATGTCTCGGATGCGTACTGATGTGCTGGGCCCAGGAATGCTCCCTGCTGTCGCTGCAGATCCCGTGTCTTCGCTGAATTTAGGGCACCACGGCGTCTGTTATCTGTGGTTAGAGTATCAGACCAGGATCTATGAGAGCCAGGTTCGACTCCCCTCTCTGCCATGGGAGCTTGCTGGGTGACCTTGGGCCAGTCACGCTCCCAGCAATGTTCCCTCTAAGCTGTGGAGTGTTGTGAGCAAAAATACCACTTTGTGAGCTACTGGCACTAAAGTTGTGAGCGAGCAATTGACTACTGCATGAATTCATTTGCCCTGAAGCCATTCTTAAGCTAAGACAAAAATGTGTGAGCTGGAGGCTAAAAAACTGTGAGCTAGCTCACACTAACTCAGCTTAGAGGGAACAGTGGCTCCCAGCCTAACCTACCCCACAGGGGTGTTGTTGTGAGGATTAAACTGGGGTTCCTCTGAGTAAGCCTGCTGCATTTAGCCGTGGTCAGCATCCTCTTGTCTAAGTAGAAGAAGAAGAGATTGGATTTATACCCCGCCCTTCACTCAGAGTCTCAGGGTGGCTTACAAACTCCATTCCCTTCCCCTCCCCACAACAGACACCCTGTGAGGCAAGCGGGGCCAAAAGAGCTCTCTCAAGAACTGTCCTTGAGAGAACAACTCTGAGATAACTTGTGACTGACCCAAGGTCATCCATCAGCTGCAAGTGGAGGAGTGGGGAATCAAACCTGGTTCTCCCAGATTAGAGTCCGCGCACTTAACCACTGCACCGGACACCATCACGCACTTCCTGGCTCCTGTTCTTAAGGGAGCAGGAGAAATTACAGTGACGGCAGCATGCATTCTGCAGCTGTGGTTGTGGGGTGTATCTAAATTGGCCGCCTTTTGGTTTCAGACTCCGAAGAGGAGGCCATGGATACCACCCCAGCCAAAGGGAAGAAAGCCGTTCTGGCAAAGGCCGCCCCGGTCAAAGCTCCCGCAGCTGAGTCTGAGGACGAGGAAGATGAAGAAGACGACGACGAGGAAGATGATGAAGAGGAGGAGGAAGAGGAAGGTGAGTTGAATGTCGTCATCTGCTTTGATCGTGTGACGAATTGGTCTAGTCCTTCAATCATCCCCTTTGTTGCTTTCCCTTTTTCTGGTCTCAAAAGCTGGAAATGATGATTTCTCGCTGAGCTGATGTGATAAGAATCACATATGAATTAACAACAAAGATAGTCAAGTCCTGATCCAGCTGTCTCTTTCGGCAAGTGCTCTCTGTCCTCCCCCTTCTGGGATTCTTCTGACAGCTGGATGTCTTCTGTTTTTTTTCCCCCCGTCCCATTCTTCCCCTCACCCCCCCATAGAGTCTGTACAAGAAACACCTGGAAAGCGGAAGAAGGAAATGGCCAAACAGAAAGGCACCCCAGATGCCAAGAAGAAGAAAACTGAAGGTGAGCGGCCAGTGAGATATCCCAAGGGGTCTTCCTCATAGTGACTAATTGTGCTTGAATTTGTGGTGTGGAGAACCGTCGATCGCACGTCCCTCCATGTCTCGTGGCGCTTTCCTATCTCCCTTGGAAGCACCTGTAGGTATCAAAGCCAGGGTCACTATTTTCTGCAGCTTCAGCATGTGTACTAGACCCTCCCTTTCCCTGTGGTTAGTTGTTTAGCTGATGGGGGTTATATTTCTTAAAAACCCTTATTATCAGGTTTTGTTGTACTTTTAAGGCCCTTATGTATCACTTTTGAGGCTTCTATTGGGGTTACTATATCTATATCCTTTGCTATACTTGGTTGTCTGCCGCATCAGGCTGTTGTTATTAACATGTATTAATGTGTTAAAATTTTAATAAATATTTCCAAAAAAAAAAAAAGTCTGACCCTCCCTTGGTGTGGTAAGATAACCTACTTTACCCTGAGTTGGTCTAACTTACTCCGCAGTCACTCACCGCAAACAAAAGGGAAAAAAACCTTCGTTGAAGAAGTTCCTTAGAGGTTTTTTAAAAATGGGTTCAGTGGAGTCTTAATGCACAGAAAAATAACAAAACTAGGTATCCGTCTACTCAACTCTTGCAGCAGCAACATTGGTTCTTACAGCGAAAACGTGGTGTTTCGGTGCATCCAAAGAGTATCTTCGATCAGCAAGGGTGTGGGGGTATAAGGGGATACGAAGGGGGTGTTCGCTTCCAACATATGCTATATTATGTAGAGACAGACAGCCATAACCTCCTGACCTTCCCCAGATAATCCAGAGGGCAGTCTCCAAGGCAGTTCATTAATTTATTGATATAGATTTATATATTTTGATTTATACGCAGGCTCAAGGCGGCATACAACAGTTTGGTGAAGTGGTTCAGTGCGCGGACTCTAATCTGGGAGAACCGGGTTTGATTCCCCCACTCCTCCACTTGCACCTGCTGATGTGAGCTTGGGCAAGCCCTAGTTCTGATAAGAGCTGTCCTTGAAAAAGAGCAGTTCCTGTCAGAGTTCTCTCAGCCCCACCCACCTCACAGGGTGTCTGTTGTGGGGAGGGGAAGGGAGAGGAGTTTGTAAGCCGCTCTGAGACTCCCAAGTGAAGGGCGGGGTATAAATCCAATCTCTTCTCCTCCTCTTATAATACAATAAAGCACAGATGCGGAAGCTCAATACTATAAAAGTTCACATAAACTATATATATAAATAAATGCAGGTGGCATTTGCTGTAAGATGATCCGATGTAGCTAGACCAGTATCCAAGTTGTTCTTAATGCCAGTAACGTGATGGTCAAAACAGTTCAGATTGTAATAGCTCAATCATCAGTGAGGGCTCCTAATCGAAGGCCTGGCGGAAGAGTTTCTGGACAGGAGCAAGCTCCCCCCCCCCAACCAGATTCACAGCTGAACTGTGTGAAGGAATTAACAAGCCTTGGAGACGACCTTGGCCAGTAAACTGTTAGTCTGTGGGTGGGTGGCTGACACCTGCAGAGCAGTTGAGAGTACAGTGAAGTGAGAGTTTAGCTGGAATGTTTTTTCTAAGACCGCATCTCTCTTACCGGCGCCTCTCAGGAAGCGCATGCTTTGATGTCTAGCGGCTGGGCTCGTTGGGGAACGGTGGTGGGGTTCGCGCCCTGCCCCAAGGTGTGCTTGTACGAGCCCTTTCTCGCGTGTTCCGTGCACATCCTAATGGGAAGAAAAGAAGTGCCGCTGTTAAGGCGATTTGCAGGGAGCGGCAATCCTGCTTCGTTTTTCTCATTGGTGGCCAGTGTGCTGGGTCTCCGGGGGGGGGGGGGGGCCCCAAGAAGGGGGTGTAAGAAGAAAAAAGCGCAGAGAGGCCTCAAGCCCGTCCATTCCACCACCACCACCCCTGCACACCGCAAGGATCGCCTGAGGCACCCCTGACAAATCATCCAATCTCTGTTCCAACGTTTCCAAGGATGGAGAACCCACGACATCCCTGGGCGACCGATTCTACCACTGCACTGCCCTTGTATATATATACACATATATATATGTTATTTATTTTGAATCCTACTGTCCGGCAGATGTTTCTTCACCCACAATTTAAGCCCATTATTATGAGCCGTGTCCTCCACTACCAACTGAAACAGTGCCCTGCCTTCCTCTAAATGACAGCTCTTCAGATAACTTCAGAAGAGTAATTCTATTCCCCTCCCTCTGTCTCCTCCGGGCTGTACGTCCCAGTTCCCGCTGCCTTTCTTTGAAAGGTTTACTCCCCAAACCCTTAATCATCCCCATGTTCTCTGCACCCTTTGTAAGGTGTCTTTGTCTTCCCTATTATTATAATTTATTACATTTGTAAATCACCCTATCCCAGCTTATGCCGTGTTGTGGGCCAATGTATGTGGGGGCATAATGCCATTAAAAACACAAAACGTTAAAGTTCTATGGACAATTTAATAAAGTTAAAGACCCAAATATTAAGTTTTCAGAACTGGACGCAGTACCCCTAATGGGGTCTGATCAGTGTACTGTACAGTGGTGCTCAGTGTTCCTTCTAAGCTGAGTTAGTGTGAGGTAGCTCAGTTTCTTAGCCTCCGGCTCACACATTTTTTTGTCTTCGCTCAGGATGGGTGGCTCCAGAGCAAGCGAAATTATGCGGCAGCCAAATGGCTCGCTCACAACTTCAATGCCAGTCGCTCACAAAGTAGAATTTCTGCTCACAAGATTCCACAGCTTAGAAGGGAGCATTGTTGATTTCACATTTCATGTTCTAGGCACTGCGATCCATACAGTATACAAGCTCACTCTGCATACATACTTCATTATGGGTGTCCTGCTACTCAAAGCCAAGCTACGGGGGGGTGTCTTGGCAGTTTTTGCCACACCATTCCAAAGAGGTTTTTTTGGGGGGGTCTTCCATGGGAGAAGATGGCTCGGGACCGTGTCTGCAGCAGTCTTAGCTGCCAGTATAAGTGCTTACTATGACCGTACCAAGGATTTGTTTCTCTGCAGACTGATGTATTGGGAACTCTTGCAGCTGGGCAGGGACTACGCTTTGGTCATTATTGACAGCGGTTAGTATAACTGTTTTTCGGTGCCCCTTTTAGAAACCGCCTTCTCCCTCTTCATGGGCAATCTGAACTCCAACAAGGACTTTGAAGAAATGAAGGCCGCCATCAGGGACTTCTTTGCCAAAAAGGACCTGCAAGTCCAAGAAATCAGGATTGGCAACTCAAAGTAAGAGTGTGACTGTATAAAACCTTATTTTGCTGGCTTGTCTTGAGTCTGCGAGATGGGCGCCTGTTAACCACTGACTTTGGTGTGGGTGTGTTGCTTGAAAGAGCAGGTCCAGACCGGGCTACTGGGGGGAGGGGGTACGGCTGAAGAAGAGGTTGGGTGAAGGCAGCTCAGTATTAGAGGACAGGTCCCCGGCCTTCTTGAGTCCCCGAGCCCCTTTAGAATTCTGACCCAGGACAGTGGACACAACCACAAAATGGCTGCTGCAGGGGGTGGAGCCCGGCCACAAAATGTCAGGGAGTGAGGAGTGTGTGTGTATAACTTCAGTAGTAACTCTTCAACATCTCATTAGAAGGTCTGCTTAGCGGGATGCCTTTTAATCTGCAATGGCCAATCCAGTGGAGCACCGGATCAGGTCCAAGGTTCTGGTTTTGGCGCTCAGGGACCTCCATACCTTCTGGACCTCCTCGCCCAGTATGCCCCTGGAAGAGTGTTACGCTCAGGGAATAGGAACCTCCTGGTGGTCCCCGGCCTGAGAGAAGTCTGGCTGTCCTCAACCATGGGCTAGAGCTTTTTTGGCCCTGGGCCCTGCCTGGTGGAACTCTGCCAGAAAATGTCCGTCCCCTGCAGGAGCTACTACCTTTCTTCAGGGCATGCAAGGCAGAGATGTTCCATGAGGCCTTTGGTTGAAGACAGCAACAGGGCACTTTTTGGCACTCTCGTCCCCCCTCCCTGGAGATGTACAATTTCCAGAGATTTTGAAGCTCGGGCGGAAAAAAACCCTGTGTTCTCTCCCCCCCCCTGGTTTTTTACCAGAAAAAACTGAAATTTTTGGGGAAATTGAAAAAAAATGCTACATTAACTCTTTTCTCTTTTCCATATTGAAAGTCATTTTTTTTAAGGAACATAAGATACGACTATGGACATTTTTACTTGGCATGAAATTATCACAACTTGCCTATTAAAAATATAGTGTATCCAAACAATTATTACAAACAAGAATACCCACCCACATGCAAAAACAAAACTGAAGCCTTTTTATTTTCTTCTGACAAGAAATGCATCTTGTTCTTGCATTGGAGAGTTCAGTTTGTGACCTAGGACTTTCTTGTCCTCAGTGGACAGAAATTAGATCAATCTGATACCATACGTATTTTTTAGAAAAGATTTGGAAAATATTTGAACACCTTGTCTTAAAATATTTTATTCATTGTGTTAAAATAAAACGTTCTGTAATCAATTTTTTTCCTTTTCTTTTTTTCAATTTTTCGGAAAAAAACAAAAAAGTATTCAGGGAAAAAATGGGGGGGGGGTGTTTTTTTCCCCGGGCCTTCACATCTCTACCCCTCCCCCAGGGAGACTGGGGGGCTGAAATTATCTCCGCCATCTTGTAATGTATATGTGCGCTGGTTGTATCTATTGTGGTTCATTGGTAGGCTTTAATTTAGATTTTAACTTGAGAATTCACAAGTTAGGATTATCCGCTTTCAGTCACGTCCTTTTCCCGCTTTCACGCATCTCAAATCCGCTACAGAGTCTAGTCAGGAAACTGTGTAGGTGCATCTAGTTCCGTATCAGAAATAATCCACGTTTCTGAACTGCAGGAAGTTCGGCTACGTGGACTTCTCCTCCGAAGCCGAGCTGGACAAAGCGTTGAAGTTGAACGGGAAGAAATTAATGGGCTTGGAAATGAAACTGGAAAAGGCCAAGAGTAAAGAGAGTCTGACTCAGAACAAGAAAGGTCAGTAGAGCTGTCTCGGCTGGCGCCGCTCGCATGGGCTAGGGAGCTGTTAACAGCAGCCCGCTTTCCCTTTGCCTTCTGTCACACCCAGCTCAGCACTCTTGGCGATGCATTTCTTGACCCCAGGGGGGGCTTACAGTCAAAGTGCTCTCTGTTTAAAGCAGACCACAATGAAGCTGTTCCCTACTGGGGCTTTCTTTCTGGGACAACGGCATCGCCTTTGGTTTCCCCAGAGCTGTTCATACAGGTGCCAGGGCTTGTCGTTTAGCGTACCTTGTTGTGTGGGAGGGACCGTGGCTCAGCAGCAGAGCATCTGCTTGTGTCATGCAGAAAAAGCCCCAAGTTCAATCCCCGGCATCTCCAGTTAAAAGGATCAGGTAGCAGGAGCTGAGAGAGACCTCTGCCCGAGACCCTGGAGAGCTGCTGCCCATCTGAGTCGATAGCACAGACCTTGATGGGTCTGATTCAGTAGAAGGCAGCTTCAAGTGTTCATCTGTGTGTGTCTTCTAGAGAGGGATGCAAGAACCATCTTTGTGAAGAACCTCGCTTACAGCGTAACCCAAGAGGACCTGCAGGAAGTGTTTGAGAACGCCATGGAAATCAGGCTGGTGTCCAAAGACGGGAGCAGCAAAGGGTACGTAGTTGGGGCCGCCATCATCAATGTAATTTCCTGGGAATTTATGACGTGTGTCCCATCTAGTGCTGCCACAGTGCACTAGAGCAGGGGTCCCCAACCTTGTTGAGCCTGTCGGATTCTGACAGTGTGGTGGCCACATTCACAAAATGGCTGCCACAGAGCCTGTTTGGTGTCGTGGTTAAGTGCGCGGACTCTAACCTGGGAGGACCGGGTTTGGTTCCCCACTCCTCCACATGCAACTGCTAGTGTGACCTTGGGTCCGTCACAAGTTCTCTCAGAGCTGTTCTTGCAAAAGAGCCGTTTCTGTCAGAGTTCTCTCAGCCCCACCTACCTCCCAGGGTGTCTGTTGTGGGGAGGGGAAAGGGAAAGGAGATTGTAAGCTGCTCTGAGACTCCTTCGGGTAGTGAAGAGCGGGGTATAAATCCGATCTCTCTTTTTCTTCCTCCACATGCAGCTGCTGGTGTGACCTTGGGTCCGTCACAAGTTCTCTCAGAGCTGTTCTCTCACAAACAGTTCTCAGAAGAGCTCTCTCAGCCTCAGGGAAAGGAGTTTGTGAGCCGCTCTGAGACACCTTTGGGTAGTGACAGTTCTTGTGCTATGGCCAGAGCGGTGTTTTTAAAAACCTGCACAGCCATTCAGAAGCCTTGCTGGGTAAAAGCCCTGTTTGCCCACACCCACTGGCTAAAAACACTCCGGTGGGTCCCGAGAAGGGCATCGGCAGCACCCACAGGGGCACCATGTCGGGGACCCCCATGCCGGTGAGACCGCTTTTGATAACCGCCACACCATTTACCGAAGGGGGAAACATTCGCTCAGAAGTCTCTCCTCCCGATTTTAGGATCGCCTACATTGAGTTTAAATCTGAAGCCGACGCCGAGAAAGCGATGGAGAAGCAAGGGATGGAGCTCGAGGGCCGTTCCATCGTCCTCGACTACACAGGAGAGAAGAGCCAGCTGGACGGCAGGAAAGGTACGAAGGGGGGCAGGTAGAGCCCCGGAGTGGACTCCCGGGCTGCCGAATGCACCACGGAGGAGCTGCTGTCTCTGGGAGCCCAGCCAGAAATGTTCCCTCTAAGCTGTGGAGTCTTGTGAGCAAAAATCCTACTTTGTGAGCTGCCGGCATTAAAGGTTGTGAGCGAGCGATTTGGCTGCTGCATAAATTAGTTTGCTCTGAAGCCATCCCTTCCTGAGCTAAGACACAGATGTGTGAGCCGGGGGCTAAAGAACTGTGAGCTAGCTCATACTAGCTCAGCTTTAGAGGGAACACTGCTCTGGACGTCTCTCCCTGACACGGCAGTGGTGTTGGGAGGCGAAGGGCCTCATCCTGCTTGCCCACCGCCACAAAAACCTATGTCTGTGTGTGTGTGACAAAGTAGACATTGAATGCTCCCTCTAAGCTGTGGAGTCTTGTGAGCAAAAATTCTACTGTTTCTCCCCCCCCCCCCCATTAATTTTATTTTAAAATAAATGGTTTACAAAGATAATCATAGATACATAAAATACAGAATATACATAAAGCAATCAATAAATAAGGTAATTTAAACCCCTGAAGTATTCAAGATTATAAAAATAGGTAATAATACATCAACATAGAGCTCGCACTAACTCAGCTTAGCGGGAACACTGGTCATGGCTGAGTTGGAGAAGTCCTGATCAGTGTGGAGAGACCTTGAAGGTCTATTCAGAACGTGGAATAAGCAGGTATCTCTTTGCAGGCGGAGAGTCCAGAACCCTCGTCGTGAACAACCTGTCCTACGATGCAACAGAGGATGCTCTCCAGGAGGTGTTTGATAAGGCGTTGGCCATCAGGATTCCACAGAACAACCAAGGAAGGCCTAAAGGGTAAGTAGGAAACCGACACCCGTGCCGTGGCTGGTTCAGGGAAGCAAAAGACTCAAGCAGGTAGAGCGACAGGACCCCATTCCCTTTTGAGGTTGTTCCCAGCCCTCGTCTTGCATTAGGAGAGCACGTTCTCCTCTTGACCCCGGTTCCTCTCTGCTCAGGTACGCTTTCATAGAGTTCACCACAGTCGAAGAAGCCAAAGAAGCCTTCACTTCCCACAACAACACAGAGATCGAAGGTCGAACAATCAGGCTGGAGTTTAGCACACCGGCGGGCCAAAACAGGAGCTTCAACGCCAGAGGGGGATTTGGTCGTAAGCAGACTTTGGTGTCCTTGCGGGGGAACGGTGGCCCACTTCTTAGCATATGGGGGATGCTGTTGGGTCTCTCTGCTTTCCATGCACCTCAGTGCTTGAGCATGCGTGTAAAATGCGCAGTTGTGGAGCCCCCTTGAAATCCAAAACACCCCCCCGGTAAAGCTACAAGTTGAACTGTTCTGTTTTTTTCCCCCCTCTGTTCAGAGCAAAGCAAAACACTCTTTGTCAAAGGCCTATCTGAGGACACCACAGAAGAAACACTGCGAGAGTCCTTTGACGGCTCCATTGGTGCAAGAATAGTCACAGACAGAGACACGGGCTCCTCCAAAGGGTATGCATAAGAGCCAAATGCTATTTTGTTGCGTAGAGAAAAATGTGGCTGGCTTGCATTGGGAAACCCATGTAGCGCAGAAGTGCTTTTGATTCGGAAAGCAGGCGTTCTTACCCTTCTCAATGAGCTCCTTCCTGCTGGAAATCCAGTGGCAGGCAATGGATTCGCCCGAGAAGAAGAGCCAAGACCGTGGTGGGTGACCGTGAGTGCCTCTGCCTGCTTCAGAGGAGCACGAAAGTCCCCCCCATGGCACAACTCTTGCGCGTCGCCTGCAAGTTCCGAGTATGCAGTGGTAACTGTGAGCCGCCTTTTCTCCAGGCAGCCATTCAGCACCCTCTTTGGTGTGGTGATTAAGAGTGGCGGACTGTAATGTGGAGAGCTGGGTTTGATTCCCCACTCCCTCCACAGGAGGCCGACGGCGTCTGTTCCCTCCGAATTCTCTCAGCCCCACCTACCTCACACACGGTGTCTGTTGTGGGGAGAGGAAGAGAAGGCAGTTTGAAGCCAAGGTTGCAAGGTTGGGTTTAGGGCTGTGAAAAAAAAAATTCGGCCCGATTTGGAATCAATTTCAGCCAGCAGAAAGACCTCCTGCGTGTCGGCAGTGCGTCTTTCTGCCAGCCGAATGCCAATTTCGGCCCTGTTATATCCTATAGGCCATTGGAGTCAATGGCGAAAACATAGGGTATATTTTGGGGGCTGGAGGAGAGGGGGTTTGAGGAAGAGGCTCCGAACTCGGAGGGTAGCTGCTGGGGCCTCTCCCGAAGATACCCACCAAATTTCAAGAACATTGGACCAGGGGGTCCAATTCTGTGGTCCCTCAAACAGGTTGCCCCTATCCGCTCCATTGTTCTCTATGGTGGGGAAAATTTGGCAGCAAGCCAATTCAGATCAGAGACACTGAATGGGCCATTTTTGGGGGTGCATTTGGTTCAGACGAACCGAATGCACATCCCTAGTTGGGTTGGCATGAGGAATCGCTGCATTTCATCATGGCCATGTTTCATAAGCAGAACCCCTGCTGGACCAGACCAGTGAGGGCCCATCTAGTCCAGCATCCTGCCCCAAGCAGTGGCCAGCCAGTTCCTCTGGAGGGCCAACGACAGGGCAGAGAGGCCGAGACTTTCAGGTTGCCTCCTGGCTCTAGGATTGGGAGGATTAGTGCCTCTGAATTCTCCCCCCCCCAAAAAAAAAAAAACAACCCCAAAACCCCTATGTTAGTTGGTGCTTACGTTTTAAAGCCTTAAAGAGCTGCAACAGCCTCTTCCATGCCTTGGTGTAGAATGGTAGCAAAGGGTCACTTCTGAATACGGGTGTACGCTCTGTGTGGGCGTGCACGTGCACAACAGACGGCCCACCTGCTGTGTCGTAACTCAGGCCGTCTCCTTTTCTCCTAGGTTCGGCTTTGTGGACTTCAGCTCCCCTGAAGACGCCAAGGCGGCAAAGGAAGCCATGGAGGACGGGGAAATCGATGGCAACAAAGTGACCCTCGACTTCGCCAAGCCTAAGGGCGACGGGCCCCGCGGTGGTGGCGGTGGCTTCGGCCGCGGAGGAAGAGGCGGGCGAGGCGGCAGAGGGGGCTTTGGCGGCCGGGGTGGGAGAGGCTTTGGAGGTGAGTGTGCTGACACAGACACAACTCGTTTTGCATTTTTAAGTCCTCTGAGCTTGGAATCTGCATCTTACGCTTTCTGAAATCTCTCTTAGGCCGAGGAGGCGGTTTCCGAGGAGGCAGAGGGGGCGGCGGCGACCACAGGCCACAAGGCAAAAAGATAAAATTCGACGACTGAGTCGGCTCGTTGCGTCTGAAAGGACTCTGGGGTTTTTAAATTCTGTCACCACGCAATGACGGAGCCTTTTGAGGACATTCCAAGATGCATTTGCAGTCCCTCGATTAAGAGCTACTGGGGGTGGGTGGGGGGAGAATATCCTTTCAACGAAGAAACAGCCATTCGACTGCCTGGCCACAAATATGAACTTTTTTTAAGAAAAGCAACAAGAGATGTTGGGAGTTGACCCGTGTCAGTGCATTGTCCCGAATTTATAACGTTTCCCCCCCCCATGTAAAAAAAGATAGCTTCCTTATACATTTCTGTAGTTCCTCCTCCTTGTTTATTCCTTGCTGTAAAAATGCAAAAAATGTTTTATCACTTGTCTTGGCACACTGTCTTGGACAGATTAAAGGGCCTAAATGGATTTGTGTGTGTCCTTGCGAATTTCCTTCCATGCCGGCTGGAGCCAGGAGGCTGTGGAGAGAAGAAAGTACACAACTGGAAGCGCTACTTTATTTTGTGTGTCCCTCGTCCCATCCCGCGCTACTAGAAATGTTTAGCAGGAGTTAACTTGTCTTGTATAATCTGGTTCCCGATTAGAGTCTTGGTTTGGTGCATCCTAACAGTGAAAATGCCTTACCGGGGGGCGACCCTTGGGGTATCTTCCTGGGGTCTCCCACACTTGGGCTCCTTGGAGCAGAAGGCGTGGAAATTGACGTTTGCAGAAGTTGTATTTGTCATGTTTATGCTGTGTGAGAGGCTGAGTAATTTTTAATAAACTTCTAGGTACTCTTAATTTTTTAAAAAGATACATAATTTTTAATGGTTCTTCGTCTTGAAATGTTGGCAAAGTCACCGGATGGATGGCTGGTTCCAGAGTGAAGAGGATTTGTGCATCTTGAATCGCCACACTGCGGCATAATGGTAGATCCAGTAGATCCCTGAAGACTTAACGAAATGGGCGGCTCATGCCCTGCCATGAATTCTTGTTAATCTTTTAAGGTGTGACTTGGACCCTTGCTCTTTTCTACTGCTACAGACAGACTGACTACACGGATAACAACATAACGGTGTTGAGAATTCAGCTTTCTTTTAGACAAAAACGCCTTGACCAAACCTGTGTGTAGAAGCAGGTGCTACTGGTATAAGGCTTCATTTTTTTTTCCAATTAACATTTTATTGGTAGGATTATAAAGTTTCGAGAAGTCATAACTGTCAATTACTTATAACATTAGAAATGTACATAAGGATCATAAGAAAAGTTAAACATTCAAACCAATACACCGATTACAAAAACAAACAACATCAACAACAAAAAACGTAAGCTTCAAAGAATAATACATACTACAATATACCTTTGAACAAAGTAACTTGTTTTAGCCTCAATTTGCAATTGGAGCCTGTACTGTTTGTTGTTTTAGATACAACCAAGTGTCTTCTGCCAACAAGACTATCTGTAGACATCCAATAATATATCTAACCATGTTAAACACAAAGTACAACCCACAAATCAGGTTTTACTAAAGCCTACTTGCTGTAATTTAGTTGAACCATTAATAAGTCCTCACAACCATTTAACATAGTTATCCCAGGATGCTGAGATGAATTTTTCGTCTGATAGGGCTTCTAGAATTGGAAACCATTTAGCTTCGAACCCAAAATGTACGACGTTCCTTTTATTTCTGTTAACTTTAGAGACATGTTTGATACAATGCTATATGCGGCTAGGCTATCTATTGCATCTTGCTGGAAAGATATCTCCCCACCTAACATTCAAACTTGGTACAAGAAGCTGTGGAATCAGTTCATTATGGAAAGCATCACAGATAAAGTTATAAGGCTTCATTACCTTGCATCATGTTCTGTCCCGGAGTTTGTGTTGACGCAAAGGGTCTCCGGCTTCTCATTGCACACAGGTTTGAACATGAGGGGCCTGTGGAGTCTCGTGAGCAAAAGTTTTACTTGGTGAGCAACCGGCATTAAAGTTGTGACTGAGCATTTTGGCTGCGGCATGAATTAGTTTGCTCCGGAGCCATCCCTTCCTGAGCCAAGACGACAATCTGTGAGCCAGAGGCTGAAAACTTGTGAGCTAGCTCACACTAGCTCAGCTTTTAGAGTGAACACTGGCTTTGATGAAAGCAAAGACCATTTTAGGCTGTAGTGATAGAACCTCAAGTGGTAAAAATTCTGAACTGCAGAGCATCCCTTGCCCCACACTGAGAGTAAAATGCTGAACTGCAGAGCATCCCTTGTATACCTTGTGGCTAATGGCCACTGATGGACTTATGCTCCATGTGCTTATTTAATTCCCTTTTGAAGCTGTCCATGCTTGTAGCCACCGCCACCTCCTGTGGCAGTGAATTCCACGTGTGAATCCCTCTGTGTGATCAGTGGGAATGTCATAGAAACAAAATTCTTGGCTTTAGTATGTTCAGCATTCAGTCTTAGGGATGGGATAGAGGATATTTGGGACCTCCAGCTGTTCCCATGTATGAGCCACTCCATGGAGAGAAGGGGGCTGTGGCTGAGCATCTGTTTGGCGTGCAGAAGGTCCCAGGTTCGAGCCCTGGCCATCGCCAGTTCAAAAATAGGACCAGGTGGTATCCCCCAGCCCCCTATGTATTGAAACTGACAATTCCATCCTTCGGAAGGGTCTTTTCTGTGGCCCGATTCCCTTCTGCGGTTATAGAGGGTCCTTACACAAAGGTGCCTATGGCTGAGCGTGCTTGTCCAAGTGGCACAGGCAAAGTAGAAATAGTCAAACATACATTGCTTGGGTGTAGTCTCTACAAAGAAATGCGAGCCAAATTTGTTCGACCTCTACTGGCGAAATTCATGGGTCTCCTGGACTCTTGAGTTAAGGAATTTACTTTTGACAGATTCTAACCCTCGCGAAGACTGTGCTGTGCGACGACAACAAAAATTCTCAAGTTACACTCGCTCCAGATTTTGGGCTGTAGCTGCTAGAATCCGCAAAGATTACCTAAAGGGGTGATGATGTAAATGTCCCCTAGATTTTGCATTCCCCAAGGATATTCTGTTCCCTTCTTTTAAACACTTCTTTCTTAAGTCTTTGTACATTTTACTATAATAGTCCCATACAAATGGCTGTCTTTTCTGTAAACTAGTTCGTTTCGATCTACGCTGGCCATGGGCCGTGATAACAATAAACAATGGGAAACTATGGACCAGGCGGGAGGTGTCATAAAAGACCTTTCTCTGCCTGCTGCCTGACTTTGCATAAATAAGGTGTCTCGTCGTATGTTCACCCCAAGAAAAGAAAAATCAGCTTGTGAGATTGCTAAAAAAAAATCAGGTCTCATTTTTGCCTGGTAGTTGTGAGGGTGCCGGGAAGCGGACTTAGGAAACCCCTGCGGCAAAAAAAAGCCGCTGGTGAGATTCAGCCATTTTGCAAGAGAGCGATTGTTGGACAGGTGCCCAGAGGCCGCTGAGAGGAAAATGGAAGATGCAGTGGTGCTGTAAATCCCTCTGTGCACCAGGGGGCAGCAAACACCACAAAGGAGCCTTGATGCACACACACACACACACACTTCACACACCCCTTGCCTTGCAAGAGCTATTTTGCATGGGTGGGGGACTGTAGGGCGTCTGGATTGAATGGAACTGCAAAGGCTTCTGGGGAAAGTAGTCTTGCAGCTTTAAATGAAGCCTCAAGTCAGTTTGGAAGGTGAGGGTGTCGTTTCCCAGCTGCAGGGACTGCCCTTCGGTTTCCAAAAAGCAGTGTTGTTGTAACGCTCGACTGGATGTCTGAACAAAAGGGATTGTTGACTCTCAAAAGCTTAGACCCCGAAACTTCTGTCCGTCTTTCACATTAGTGCAAGACCAGAAGGTCGGTAGCTCGGAAGTTCGAGACCCGAGTGCTGCGTGACGGAGTGAGCTCCTGAGAGCCAGTTTGGTGTCGTGGTTAAGTGCGGGGACTCTAATCTGGGAGAACCGGGTTTGATTCCCCACTCCTCCACATGGCAGCTGCTGGATGACCTTGGGCAAGCCGTAGTTCTGATAAGACCTGTCCTTGAAAAAGCCGTTTCTGTCAGAGCTCTCTCAGGCCCACCTACCTCACAGGGTGTCTGTTGTGGGGAGGGGAAGGGAAAGGAGATTGTAAGCCGCTCTGAGACACCTTTGGGTAGTGAAGGGCGGGGGATAAATCCAATTTCCTCCTCCTGTGGTGTAGTGGTACTGCGCGGACTTCAGTGGTTTGGTGTAGTGGTTGAACTGCGCAGACTAATCTGGGAGAGCCGGGTTTGATTCCCCACTCCTCCACCTGCACCTGGCTGGATGACCTTGGGCAAGCCGTAGTTCTGATAAGAGCTGTCCTTGAAAAAGAGCCGTTTCTGTCAAGAGCTCTCTCAGCCCCACCTACCTCACAGGGTGTCTGCTGTGGGGAGGGGAAGGGAAAGGAGTTTGTAAGCCGCTCTGAGATTCCTTTGGGTAGTGAAGAGCGGGCTATTAATCCAATCTCCTCTTCTTCTGCTCCCCAAGCAGGTTGGGGACTTTTGACACGGGCTCTACTGCAAGGTATCTGTCAGGTTTAACAGCCCCATGTCATCGCAGAGCATACATGCTTGCACGCTTTAACGTTCTGCCATCAGAGGTGCTTTTAGGGAGGTACCGCCAGATACCGTATGTAGACAGACTTTGTCCTTGCTCTCTAAAAGATACAGAATCCACGACACACACCATACTTCATTGCCACCTCTACAGGGACATCCGGTCTTGTTTTATTACTCCATTTCTAGAGGGTAAGAGCTGGCACTCTGATGACTCAATTGTTCACTTTCTTCTGTTTCATTCTAACTGCAAAATAATAGAGGCTGTTGCAAAAAATGTTATATTATGCAAGCAGAAGCTTGAATAGCCAAGGGTAAATGACTGATGCATCTTGGTATTTTCCCGTATTCCCATGATGTTTTGTGCTTTCATGCCAATAAAGGGGGGGGTGTGGTGTGTGTGTGTGAGCTCCCGTCTCTGGCCCCAGCTCCTGCCAACCTAGCAGTTTGAAAGGACAAAACTGCAAGTAGGTACTGCTTCGGTGGGAAGGTAACAGCGTTCCATGCGCCTTGGCATCTAGTCACATCGGCCACATGACCATGGAAAACGTCTTCGGACAGCGCTGGCTCTTCGGCTTGGAAACGGAGATGAGCACCGCATTCCTAGAGTCGGATTCAACTGGCTTTCAAGCAAGGGGAAACTTTACCTTTACCTAAGAACATAAGAGACGCCAATGTTAGATCAGGCCACATGACCATGGAAAACGTCTTCGGACAGCGCTGGCTCTTCGGCTTGGAAACGGAGATGAGCACCGCATTCCTAGAGTCGGATTCGACTGGCTTTCAAGCAAGGGGAAACTTTACCTTTACCTAAGAACATAAGAGACGCCAATGTTAGATCAGGCCAAAGGCCCATCCAGCCCAACACTCTCTATCTCACAGTGGCCGGAAATAC
>NW_015165392.1:46071-51084 GCF_001447785.1 Gekko japonicus
CCCCCCCTGTGACCCCCCCCCCAAGCACCAAGAAGACATCGCATCCCTTGCCCCAGAGCCCCTATCTATACCTTGTGGCTGATAGCCACTGATGGACCTCTGCTCCATATGCTTATCTCATTCCCTTTTGAAGCCATCCATGCTTGTAGCTGCCACCACTTCCTGTTGTGGTGATGCTATTGGCAGGGCTATTTTTGGGCAGGAACGCACAAGAACGGAGTTCCGGCTGGCTCCCGAGTTGGCCACGCCCAGCAGGAACTCATTAGCATAATAGGCCACACCCAACAGCAGAATCTCATTAGGATTGGCTACATTAGGGGTGTGTGGCCTAACATGCAAAGGAGTTCCTGCTACAAAAAAAGGCCCTGGGTTTCGACCACAAACCAGGTAAACAGAATAAGAAGCAAAAGGTGGGCGTGGCTGGATGACCACACTTCTGGTAACATGGGGGTGCGGCCTAATGTGCTAATGAGCTGTGCTGTCAGGGGTGTGGCCTGATATGCTAATGAGTTTCTGCTGTCGGGTGTGGCCTATTATGCTAATGAGTTCCTGCTGGGCTTTTTCTACAAAAAAAGCCCTGGCTATTGGACTTGAATCTAGTATGCTATTGGACTTGAATCTGGGTTAACTAGGGTTGCTTCAGCTAAGGCCATTGACCTGGGGTTGCCAGGTCCTCCCTGGCCACCACCAGGAGACGGAGGGTAGGGTTCCCAGATCCAGGTCAGGAAACTCCTGGAGATTTTGGGGGTGGAGTCTGGGGAGGCCAGGGACCTCAGCTGGGGTACAGTGCCCTAGATGCCACTCTCGAAAACATCCATTTTCTCCAGGGGAACTGATCTCTGTGGTCTGGAGACGGGGTGTAAATCCAGGGGGTCCCCAGCTCCAGTGTACCCTCTAAGCTGAGTTAGTGTGAGCCGGCTCACAGTTTTTAGCCTCCGGCTCACACATTTTTGTCTCAGCTCAGGAAGGAGGGCTCCAGAGCAAACTAGTTTATCCCGTAGCCAAATCACCTGCTTTAATGGCGGTGGCCCACAAAGTACAATTTTTGCTCACAGGACTCCGCAGCTTAGAGGGAGCGTTGCGCCAGGTCCCACCCAGTGTCCCCTCTAAGCTGAGTTAGTGTGAGCTAGCTCACAGTATTTTAGCCTCCGGCTCACACATTTTTGCCTCAGCTCAGGAAGGAGGGCTCCGCAGCAAACTAGTTTATCCCATAGCCAAGCTGCTCGCTCACCGCTTTGACGCCAGTCGCTCGCAAAGTAGAATTTTTGCTCACAAGACTCCACAGTTTAGAGGTCGCATCGGTCCCGCCTAGAGGATCGCATCCCAACTTTAACCACTCCCTTCCAGTCTTGGTCTTTCCCTTTTTTAAAAACACCTGCTGTGCAGCTTTATTAGTCTAGGTCTGTCCCCTTTTCCACTGTCTACAAACAACTGCAGTATCCCCAGTGTGTTCCTTGCTTAGGTACTGCACAAGGGCAAAATGACAATTCTGGCACTTCTGTTGGGCTTCCAGAAACATGGGGAAGAAGAAGAGATTGGATTTATACCCTGCCCTTCACTACCCAAAGGTGTCTCAGAGCGGCTTTCAATCTCCTTTCCCTTCCCCTCCCCACAACAGACACCCTGTGAGGTAAAAGAAGAAGAGGAGATGGGATTTATACCCCGCCCTTCACTACCCAAAGGTGTCTCAGAGCAGTTTACAGACTCCTTTCCCTTCCCCTCCCCACAACAGACTCCCTGGGAGGTCGGTGGGGCTGAGAGAGCTCTGAGAGAAACGGCTCTTTTTCAAGGACAGCTCTTGTCAGAGCTACGGCTTGCCCAAGGTCATCCAGCCAGGTGCAAGTGGAGGAGTGGGGAATCAAACCCAGTTCTCCCAGATTAGAGTCTGCGCACTTAACCACAACACCAAAAGTATTACATCCAAATACCCTGTAAACCCTTTCCCTTCCCTACTAAGAAGATAGATCAAGATGGGTGGGTCGCCGTGTAAGTCTGTCTGGACCAGCAGCAAAGAGCAAGAGTCCAGCAGCACCTTAAAGGCTAACAAAATTTGTGGCAGGGGAGGAGCTTTTGTGAGTCATGGCTCCCTTCTTCAGATTCTGTACAGCTAAACCTGGTGCCTTCTATAGAAATAGATCAAGATGGGTAGCCACATTAATCTGTCTGTAGCAGCTGAAAAGAGCAAGAGTCCAGGAGCACCCTAAAGACATAACTAAGGCCCAATCTGCATCTAGCATTTGCTCCGCTGTTTTATTTATTTATTTATTACTTCTATTTCTACCCCGCCTTTCCAGATATCTGGCTCACGGCGGCTAACATTAAAATAGCATAGACAACCACGTTAAAACAATTAATAAATACCGTACCAATTAAAACAACACCAGTTGCAATTAACCCAACAGAAATGGCGGTCATCCGAATCCCATCCAACAATAGGGGTAGCGTCCAGCGGAATCTCATGCCCGAGGGTGTTCTATAGGGTTGCCAAGTCTATTTACCTTGGCGGCGGGGGAGCCTCGCCGGGCTCTGGGAGCTGTTGGTGGATGTGTGCGCGCGCCGCCAGGACGTCACCGGAAGCGACGCGCGACGTCGACACGTTGAGGCCGTGGCCCCGATCGTCAGAGGGAAAACCATAGAGTTTTCCCTCCGATGATCGGGGCCACACACTCAACGTGATCGGCGTGGTTGCGTCACCTTTGGTGACACAGCCACGCTGCGCTTCGGGGGGCAGAGTTCCCCCCGGGCCCGATTCCGCGGCGGCGGCGGAAATCGGGCCTCCAAAGCGGGGGTTTACCCGCCACCCGCCCCCACGTGGCAGCCCTAGTGTTCTAAAATTTCAGACCAGACGATGTTCCAGGGGCACACTCATCAGTGGCAGCCCCTAATCGAAAGCCTGGTGGAAGAGCCCCGTCTTGCAGGCCCTTCGGAACTGTAAAAGGTCCTGCAGGGCCCTGATGTCATCCAGGAGCTCATTCCACCAATGTGGAGCCACCACTGAAAAGGCCCGGGCCCTCGTCACAGCCAGCCTGGCTTCTCTAGGACCCAGGAGGGCCAGATGATTTCGGGACCCTGATCTTAGTGCTCTTTGGAGAACATGTGGGGAAAGGCGGTCCTTTAGGTATGTAGGTCCCTGACCATATAGAGCTTTAAAGGTAAGAACCAGCACCTTGAACCATATTCGGTATACTATAGGCAGCCAGTGCAGTGTTTTTAGTGCAGGCTGGATATGCTCCCACATAGGGAGACCCAACAGCAGTCTGGCCGCTGCATTCTGCACCAGCTGCAGCTTCCAGATTTGGGACAAAGGCAGCCCCTTGTAGACAGCATTGCAGTAATCCAATCTCGAGGTGACCATTGCATGGATCACTATTGCCAGGTCATTGCGTTTGAGGAAGGGAACCTGATCACCTGAAGATGATAAAAGGCTGACTTTGCAGTGGCTGCTACCTGGGCCTCCATAGTTAAGGAGGCATCCAGGAGCACTCCCAAGCTCCTAACCTCCGGCGCTGGCACCAGCGGTGCCCCATCGAAGGTCGGGAGCAGGATCCCTACCCTTGGACCACTCTGACTAAGGCACAGGATATCCATCTTCGTCAGATTCATATTCAGTCTACTCAGTATAAGTCAACCAGCCATGGCTTTCAGTGTCAGGTCCAGATCTTCTCCCTTAATATAAGCTTATTGCGATTTAGAAATTTTGCGAGGTTGCTATTTAACACCTGTAAAGCTTTTTAGAAGTAAATTTAAATCTAACTCAAATTGCTGGAAGGGATGTGGCTGGTGGCCTTGCCCTAAAGTCCAAAATTTCTGGACTTCAGTCCTTTCTAAAATTTCAGAAATAGTAGGCAGTGATGTTCCTTTAACTCCTGAATCAATTCGATTAAATTTTTGGCCTGACCACTCCTTTTCTCCTTTGCGTGGGGATCTCATTTCTCTCCTGTTATTAGCCCAGTTATGGAAATCTAGGGAAATACCCTCACTTGGTTCCAGAAAGTGTGGGATATAGTTACTCTTTAGGATAAAATAGCTGCACAAATATTGTTGATGGAGACCCCAGGGTATAAAAATAATTTGGTGGAAAAGCGGTGTCCTTTTATAGACTATGTAGATAACAATTCCTCTGCGGAATGTAACATGTCTTCAAAATATCTGGAATTTATCTTGTTTTAGGCCTGTCCCTAAAATATGTAATGCAAATCTAGGTATTAGTCTGTGTATGTATATGTATATATGATGTAATTATGTTATGTTGTTGATGATATGGTTGGATCGGTTAATTAAAAAAAAAGTAATTGATCTTGTCCAGGGGAGACAAGGATCGGAAGTTGAATTTGACAGCGGCTTATCTAATGCTGATAAGAGACTGGAGCAAACATCTTCTTGGAGTACTGTTCAAACAGTTCTGCGCTATTCTGGCTGTCTGTTTTGGCAGGGCTTCCTTTTTTGCGGGCGTCACAGGCAGAAGGATGGCTTTGGATCTTGGTGTCAAGGAGAGGGAATTTTTACTTCTTATCATAGTGGGATGGACCGTCTTCCTCTGTGATAGTCTAATGGGAGGGGCTGTGGCTCACTGGCAGAGCATCTGCTTGGCGTACAGAAGGTCCCAGGTTCAATCCCTGGCATCTCCAGTTAAAAAGGACAGGCAGGAGGTGATGGGGAAAGACCTCCGCCTGAGACCCTGGAGAGCTGTAAAGAGGGGCTGTGGCTCAGAAGGTCCCAGGTTCATTCCCCGGCATCTCCAGTTAAAAAGGACCAGGCAGGAGGTGATGGGAAAGACCTCCAACTGAGACCGCTGCCAGTCTGGGTTGACAAGACTGACCATGATGGACACAAAGGTCTGATTCAGGCCCAATCTGATTCAGGCCCCACTCCTCCTCCACGTGCAGCTGCTGGTGTGACCCTGGGTCAGTCACAACTTCTCTCAGAGCTGTTCTCTCAAGGGCAGTCCTCGAAAGAGCTCTCCCAGCCCCACCTACCTCACAGGCAGTGTTCCCTCTAAGCTGAGTTGGTGTG
>NW_015165392.1:51133-55334 GCF_001447785.1 Gekko japonicus
GCCAAATCGCTCGCTCACAGCTTTAATGCCAGTGGCTCCCAAAGTAGAATTTTTGCTCACAAGACTCCGCAGCTTAGAGGGAACATTGCTCACGGGGTGTCTGTTGTGGGGAGGGGAAGGGAAAGGAGATTGTAAGCTGTTCTGAGACTCCTTCGGGTATTGAAGGGCGGGGTATAAATCCAATCTCTTCTTTTTCTTCTTATGTGCAAAAGAGCACCTTTGGAGACAATTCTGGATTCCTGGACAGCTCAGTGTGCTATCATGAGTGCTGCAGATGTTGAAATAGAATCAGCGCATAAGAGAATCATAAGAGTTGGAAGGGACCTCCAGGGTCATCTAGTCCAACCCCCTGCACAATGCAGGAAATTCACAACTACCTCCCCCCACACACACCCGCAGTGACTACTGTGCCACACCGGGAAGATGACAAAAAACCTCCAGGATCTCCAGCCAAACTGGCCTGCAGAAAAATTTCTTCCTGACCCCAAAGTGGTGATCAGCATTTCCCTGGGCGTGTAAACAAGGGACACCAGAACTAGAGAAGAAGAGATTGGATTTATACCCTGCCCTTCACTACGCGAAAGAGTCTCAGAGCGGCTTACAAACTACTTTCCCTTCCCCTCCCCACAACAGACACCCTGTGAAGCAGGTGGGGCTGAGAGAGCTCTGAGAGAGGAAGGGATTGGATTTATACCCTGGCCTTCACTACCCAAAGGTGTCTCAGAGCGACTTACAATCTCCTTTCCCTTCCCCTCCCCACAACAGACACCCTGTGAGGTCGGTGGGGCTGAGAGAGCTCTGAGAGAGGAAGGGATTGGATTTATACCCTGGCCTTCACTACCCAAAGGTGTCTCAGAGCGACTTCCAATCTCCTTTCCCTTCCCCTCCCCACAACAGACACCCTGTGAGGTCGGTGGGGCTGAGAGAGCTCTTGACAGAAACGGCTCTTTTTTCAAGAACAGCTCTGACAGAACTTATGGCTTGCCCAAGGTCATCCAGCAGCTGCGAGTGGAGGAGTGGGGAATCAAACCTGGTTCTCCCAGATTAGAGCCCGCGCACTTCACCACCACACCAAACTAAGCACTGATACAACCCTTCCTGTCCTCCCCTCTCATGATCTGCCTAAGTACACAAAATGAATTGGTGCACTTGGTATGTACGTCTTTAACTTTTCTTTTAATATTGTTTTATGACCTTATGAGGCATAAAGTATCCAGAACCAATCTAACTGCGTCGTATATTTTCCCTGGCCCGGACGTGGTTTTCTTCGTGATCTTCAGAACGCCCTGACCTGGCTGTCCCGGGCAAGCCCGATCTCGTTGGATCTCGGAAGCTAAGCAGGGTCGGGCCAGGTCACTACTTGGATGGGAGACCAGCGGGGAGGTCCAGGGGTTGCTACGAAGAGCCAGGCAATGGCAAAACCACCTCTGTTCGTCTCTTGCCTTGAAATCTTGGAAGCTAAGCGGGGTTGGTCCTCGCTGGTACTTGGATGGTAGACCACCAAGGAAGTCGAGGGGCAAGCAGTGGCAAACCACCTCTGAACATCTCCGGCCTTCAAACCCCGCCACACCCCTGACAGCACCGCTCATTAGCACAGTAGGCCGCACCCCCATGTTACCAGAAGTGTGGTCATCCAGCCACACCCACCTTTTGCTTCTTATCCTGTTGACCTTGTTTGTTGTCAAAGCCCAGGGCCTTTTTTTTGGAGCAGGAACTCCTTTGCATGTTAGGCCACACACCCCTAATGTAGCCAATCCCAATGAGTCTCTGCTGTTGGGTGTGGCCTGTTATGCTAATGCGTTCCTGCTGGGTGTGGCCAACTCAGGAGCCAGCCGGAACTCCATTCCTGTGCGTTCCTGCCCCAAAATAGCCCTGGATGGGAGACCACCAAGGAAGTCCAGAGGCAAGCAGTGGCAAACTACCTCTGAACATCTCCGGCCTTCAAACCCCTTCAGGGCGGCGGCCATAAATCCGCTGAGACTTGGAGGTCTCACCTAACTATTAACCCCGACAGAGACTGACCTGGATGACTCAGACTACCCCTGACCTCAGCAGATCTAAGAAGCTAAGCAGGATCAGCCATGGTTAATATTTGGATGGGAGACCACCAAGAAGGAAGTCCAGGGTTCCTGCGCAGAGACAGGCCAGGGCAAACTGCCTCTGAATGTCTCGTGCCTTGAAAACCCCGTGAGGGGTCACCATACGTCAGCTGCGACTGGACAAGTAAAAAAGAAAAGAGAGATCCTCACAATCCTCTGAGGGAGCCAAAGCTCACCTGGAGAGATTCATGCGCTGGTTGAGGACATGACTGTGGGTCTCTCTGGGCCTAGTCAGACACTCTGACCTGCTACACCACAGTGCCCTATCTAAGGCTCTTAAACTGCTGTTTGAACTTTTTAATGTGGAGTATGGCTACCATGCTGAAAAGGGGGATTAGATAGATACATGGCTACTAGCCATGGGGACTGAGGGGAACCTCCACGTTCAGAGGCACTAAGTCTCTGAACCCCAGAGCAAGGAGGCAACATCAGGAGAAGGCCTTGGCCTCTATGCCCTGCTTGTTGGAGCTCCAGAGGAACTGGTTGGCCACTGTGTCAGACAGGATGCTGGACTAGATGGACCATTGGTCTGATCCAGCAGGGCTCTTCTGAGGTTCTTAGGAAGGCCTCGGCCTCTCTGCCCTGCTGTTGGGCCTCCAGAGGAACTGGTTGGCCACTGCGTGAAACAGCTTGCTGGACTAGATGGACCACTAGTCTGATCCAGCAGGGCTCTTCTGATGTTCTTATGAAGGCCTCGGCCTCTCTGCCCTGCTGTTGGCCCTCCAGAGGAACTGGTTGGACACTGTGTGAGACAGGATGCTGGATTAGAGGGACCCCTGGTCTGATCCAGCAGGGCTCTTCTGATGTTCTTATGAAGGCCTCGGCCTCCGCCCTGTTGTTGGCCATCCACAGGAACTGGTTGGCCACTGTGTGAGACCAGATGCTGGACTAGATGGACCACTGGTCTGATCCAGCAGGGCCCTGCTGTTGGACCTCCAGAGAAACTGGTTGGCGAGGGGTTCCGGTGATGGCGGTGCGCTAGAGCAGACTCACCTCCAGCCGATAATGGGCAAATGGTTGACACCTGATGATGCATTTTGCTTAAGACCTGTAACCTTTCCCCCATGATTTACTTGCTTATGCCTGCTTGCATTTTCTTATCGTTGCCCTCGCCTGCCATTACATTCCCGAGGGGGGGGAGCCCATGCGGGTAGAGGAGTAGGAAGGCCGCTTAGTAATCTCCCGAAGAGGCCCCAAAGACGTTGTTCTCATGAGAAATGTCCCTGGAGGAAAGTCTGTGCCTGGCTAGATAGTGGTTGTATATCTTTCAGAACCACTGTACTAATGCTGACATTGAATGGGTGGAATTTGGGGTTGTAACTATACCTTGTGTTTCCCGCCTTGCACATCAGTCCTAACAAAGCGTTTGAACCCACAGCAACTCATATCTCTAAATAAAACATTCACTGAAGAAAGTATGTGTAGAGAGTCATTTGACTGGGAGCCTGACAATGGCTGAGTTTGGAGTCAGGGTGGATTTGCTAGAACACAGGCAGCCACGGCTAGTCTGCCTAGTGCTGCCTGCCCTCAGCATACTTAATTGATGATCCAAAGCTTGCGCGGGAAGTACTGATGGATGCTTCGAAGACTACGAGTTGAACTGATACCAACATTCTCCTTTTTGTTGAGGGTGTCTAATTTTGTACACAAAGCGAGCACTTACTTTTTCCATCTGAAGCAGATAAAAATCAATCAAATCCTGTGGCTCGTGCATGGCCTGATGCTCCTTATGCTTGTCGATCTCCTTCTTTGCAAATAAAAGCACATGCTCTAAGCACAAAAATGTTTTCTTCTGAGGACCTGGGAGATGTTTGACAAGCCATGGAAGAATTTCATAAAACTATGAAAAAGAAGAGAGAGAAAAACCTTAAAATCTTCTATCATGAGGAAGCTGAACGATGTAGTTAATAAACCAACTTTTAAACACATGAAGCTGGTTTTTATGCTGAGTGAGGCCACTTATCTAGCAAGGTCAGCATTCTCTACTCTGAGGGAGGGGCCATGGCTCAGTGGCAGGGAATCTGTTGGGCTCGCAGAAGGTCCAAGTTCAATCCTTGGAATCTCCAAAGGGCCATGTGGTCAAAAGGTAAAGGTTCCCCTTG
>NW_015165392.1:57996-72409 GCF_001447785.1 Gekko japonicus
CTAGCTATGGGGGGGGGGAACGTGCAGATCTGTCCTTGCAGAGGAGGGAGAGCTTGTGCCTGAATAAAACTTGGTCTTAAAGGTGCCACTGGACTGTTTTGGATTGCTGGCTATTGGGGGGGGGACGTGCAGATCTGTCCTCGCAGAGGAGGGAAGAGCTTGTACCTGAATAAGACTTGGTCTTAAAGGTGCCACTGGACTGTTTTGGATTGCTAGCTATGGGGGGGGGGAACGTGCAGATCTGTCCTTGCAGAGGAGGGAGAGCTTGTGCCTGAATAAAACTTGGTCTTAAAGGTGCCACTGGACTGTTTTGGATTGCTGGCTATTGGGGGGGGGGACATGCAGAGGAGGGAGAGCTTGTATCTGAATAAAACTTGGTCTTAAAGGTGCCACTGGACTGTTAGCTATGGGGGGGGGGAATGCGCAGATCTGCCCTCACAGAGGAGAAAGAGCTTGTACCTGAAGGCAGGCCGGGGGGGGGGGCCCTGCAACTTACCTGGCTGCTGCTTGCTCCTCGTGGCCCGACTGAGGGCTGCTGGGAGCATGGGGTGGGGTTTGTTGCATGGGCCCAGCCCCTGGGCTCCTTACTGCCAGAGCTCCGCTCCTGTGTGCTCCCGCAGGAAATGACCCCTGGCCACACCATAGATTTATACAGAAGTAAGCTTTGAGTTCTGTTTCTCTTCACCTTCACTTATCATGTTACATTCCTAAGGGGTGTGTGTGTGTGTGTGTTGTTGGAGCGCATGGGAGTAGAAGCCGTAAGTTTCCTGAAGATGTGCCCCATGTTGGTTCCCGGACTGACCTTGGAGGATCTCTCTCTGCCAGCCTGGTTTAGATACGGCACCATATATCTGTGTTGCCATAGTAATGTCAGGGGTAGGTGTGACGTGGATGAATGTGGAATTTTACGCCTTTACCTATATCTGGTAATTTCCTGCAGATTTCTTTAGTCCTAACAAGAGCTCTTGAACCCACTGCAAGCATACCTCTAATAAACATTTCACTGCCAATAGTGTGTGTGTGGAGTGTGACTTAGCAGGAGACCTGACAAATTCGAAGAAAGGCCAATTTGGCCAGAGATCCTGGAGGGTTTTTTGCCATCTTTTGGGCGTGGAACAGCGGTCACTGGTGTGTGTGTGTGGGGAGAAGTATTTATGAATTTCCTGCATTGTGCAAGGGGTTGGACTAGATGACCCTAGAGATCCCTTCCAACTATGATTCTGTAGGGTTCGCACATCGTAAGTTTTGGGTTTGCTGCTGATTTGAGAGAGATTCCTACAGGAGTTTGAAGTGCAAACAGGGACAAAGTCGATATGAATTCAATTGTATTTTTAAGTTGAGACGAAGGCTCGCACGTTCTGATTTACACTGATGCCTGGTTTATGCGGCCGGTATTCCATCGAGAGGCCATTTACAGACCACTCGTGGTGGCAGTTCTCATCCGGTTTGTGAGCTCAGCAAAAAAAACCCTTTTTTAACCCCTCTTGGGATGAAAGGGGTCGAGTCACTTCCCAGGCATGAAACGAATGCCCCCTGCTTCTGCTAGAGAAACTCTTGAAAGTGATAGAGCAACATACCAAAGGCAGATACTTGAAGGCCAATGTGTTGTGGTAGTTACACTATGTGGACTAAACTGCCTTTTGCCAGCTTCGGCTGGTTAGCCACTGCGGACTTTCCTGTGGTGCCAGGCCCCAGTTACATCTAGATTCGGTTATTGCAATGTACCATATGTGGCGTTGCCCTTGAAAAGGGCGCGGAACCACAATTAAGAGCCAGTTTGGTGTCGTGGTTGAGTGCGCGGACTCTAATCTGGGAGAACCGGGTTTGATTCCCCACTCCTCCACTTGCAGCTGCTGGATGACCATGGGCAAGCCATAGTTCTGGCACAGCTGTCCTTGAAAAAGAGCCGTTTCTGTCAGAGCTCTCTCAGCCCCACCTACCTCACAGGGTGTCTGTAGTGGGGAGAGGAAGGGAAAGGAGTTTGTCAGCTGCTCTGAGACGCCTTTGGGTAGTGAAGGGTGAGGTATAAATCCAGTCTCCTCTTCTTCCACACCCAGTAAATGACAAAAAACCTCCAGGATCCCTGGCCAAACTGACCTGGAGGAAAATGGCAGAACTATGGCTCGCCCAAGGCCATCCAGCAGGTGCAAGTGGAGGAGTGGGGAATCAAACCCAGTTCTCCCAGATTAGAGTCTGCGCTCTTAACCACTACACCAAACTGGCTCACTACACCAAACTGGAACAGGGGTCACTGCGGGAGTGGAGAGGGACGTATTTGTGAATTTCCTGCCTTGTGCAGGGGGTTGGACTAGATGACCCTGGAGGTCCCTTCCAACTCTATGATTCCAGAGAACTACAATTTTTAAAGAAACAGTGTTTGGAATCTCAAAACCCCTGCCTGTACACCAATGACCAGAGCCTCCTTGTGTATTTTTTTTACCCAAAACTTTATTTAGAAACCAAAATATTCATTGATTCTATTGAATTTCTATGTATAGCTCCCCCGCCCCAAATGTCCAATCGACACAGAGATATCTCCACCCTCCCACTCATTCACACCCTGCGTGTTCTACAGTATATACTATAAATAGACATTCCGCGATACTGCAGACACGGATAAATTAGAGGCGGACTGCTCCTTGCAGGCCTTGACATAAATAGAGATTGCAGAAGGATTCCACCGCAAGCGATGGGCGTCGGGCACTGCCCTGGTGACGGTAGCGTACCTGCCCTTCCATCGGAAGCATAAACGGGCAGCCGTAGGGAAAGTTACTTTGTGGGGAGGGAAGGAGGGAGCGGTCCTTTCTTTTCCCTGCTCCTCCAACATAAATAAAGAAGTTCACAGTAACAGCGTCCGCTTCCGGAGGGCCGAAGTCTATCTGAAGCGCGATGCCACAGCAAGAGGATTCGAAACCGTTCCCAGCACCAGCCCTGCGGGGCAGCTTGGGCAACTGTCCATGTAGAGAGGAGGAGGTGGGACGCCGCTCCTTGGGAAGAGATGCCCGGAAGGATTGGGGGGGGTGCCCTCTCCCGGCCTCGGTTCCCCTTCCACAACCAGCCAGGATCTCGTTTCTGGTCGGCTGTAAGATTCCTCAGCGGTCCATTTGGAATGGATGAAGCAACTAGCCCCTCAACACCCCCCCAACTGTAAAGGTAAAGGTTCCCTTGCTCGAAAGCCAGTTGAATCCGACTCTAGGGTTGTGGTGCTCATCTCCGTTTCAAAGCCGAAGAGCCAGCGCTGTCCGAAGACGTTTCCATGGTCATGTGGCCGGCATGACAAAACACCAAGGCGCACGGAACGCTGTCACCTTCCCACCAAAGTGGTACCTATTTCTCTACTTGCAGTTTCTTGCTTCCGAACTGCTAGGTTAGCAGGAGCTGAAAAAGGAGCTGGGGCCAGAGACGGGAGCTCACTCCGTCATGCGGCGCACTCGGGTCTCAAACTGCTGAACTACTGACCTTTCACAGCCTGCAGTTCAGCGTCTTAACCACTTGAGCCACCGCAGCTCCCCCAACTGTACTCCTTCATAAATATTCAGGGATGTGCTCCATACAGACAGACAAGTCTATCACTTGTCATGTTCACAATTGGGTTGCCAACCTCCAGGCAGGGCCTGGACATCTGGGATTATGCCTGATCTCCAGATGGCGTAGTTCAGTTCCCCTGAAGAAAATGACTACTTTGGAGAGTGGACTCTCAGGCATTATATCTTGCAGAGGGTCCCTGCCCTTCCAAAACTCCACTCTCCCCTGACTCCCCCCCAACTAGGGATGCCAGCCTCCAGGTGGGACCTGGGGACCAGTGTTCCCTCTAAGCTGAGTTAGTGTGAGCCAGCTCACAGTTTTTGAGCCTCCGGCTCACACATTGTTGTCTCAGCTCAGGAAGGATGGCTCCAGAGCAAACTCATTTACGCAGCAGCCAAATGGCTCGCTCAACACGTTAATGCCAGGAGCTCACAAAGTAGAATTTGTGCTCACGAGACTCCACAGCTTAGAGGGAACATTGCTCCAGAGCCAACTCATTTATGCAACAGCCCAATCGCTCGCTCACAGCTTTAATGCCAGGATTCGTTAGCAGGGCAAGTCCTGCAAAAAAAGGATATGGTGACACGGTTCCCCAGGCTCCGTGCGGCGATGGATCCACGGCTGCCTGGCAGTTGCTCCCCATCACCACCACCAGGGGGCAGACTGGTCCTTGCGCCCACTAGGACCTTTCGGGTCTTGGAAGCTAAGCAGGGTCGGCCCCGGTGAGCACTTGGATGGGAGACCACCGAGGGAGTCCGGCGTTTCTATGTGGAGGCAGGCAAGGGCAAACCACCTCTGACATGTCTCTTTGCCTTAAAACAAGTCCAGCTCACCCAGGCCCAAGCCTGTAGCTACCGTGGGGCATTTCGGTGCCCTGCCCCTTAATTAAAAGCCTTGCCCCCCAAATAGCCAGGCCAGAAATCTTATTTTTGCGTGTTTCCCAAAGGCTCATGGGAATGCTTCTGAAAGACACACCATGACCTAGGTGGTCTACAGCAGGACTGGGCTGGCAGAACGGGGGATTGTTGGAGATGTATTGAAGGTGCCCCTCTTGAGTGCCTTTCTAAGTGTTCTTGCCCTGTAGGAGGGAACGCAAAATGCATTTAAATGCTCGAAACAGGCTCAGAGCCTTGCTTTTTTAAAGACAGGCATTCAGATGAATTTAATTAACTAAGTTAAAGTAAAGGTAAAGGTCAAGCTTTCCCTTCCTCGAAAGCCAGTCGAACCTACGAACTGGGTTTCCCCCCCCCTAGGAACTTACGCGCTTGCTTCCCTGTCCCTCGAAACAGGCTCGGAGCCTTGCTTTTTTAAAGACAGGCATTTAGATGAATTTAATTAACTGTAAGTAAAGGTAAAGGTTTCCCTTGCTCGAAAGCCAGTCGAATCCGACTCTAGGGTTGCGGTGCTCATCTCCGTTTCAGAGCCGAAGAGCCAGCGCTGTCCGAAGACGTTTCCGTGGTCACGTGGCCGGCATGACTAAACACCAAGGCGCACGGAACGCCGTTACCTTCCCACCGAAGTGGTACCTATTTATCTACTTGCAATTTCTTGCTTTCTAACTGCTAGGTTGGCAGGAGAACTGTAAGTTAACTGGCCCCTTAAAAACTTAAGTGCCCCCACTACAGGCATTAAAAGTTGTGAGCGAGAGATTTGGCTGCTGCGTAAATGAGTTTGCTCTGGAGCCCTCCTTCCTGAGCAAAGACAAAAATGTGCGAGCCGGAGGCTCAAAAACTGGGAGCTAGCTCGCACTCACTCAGCTTAGAGGGAACACTGCTCACCACCTAAAAACAGGTCTAGCTCACCCAGGCTACCCCGATCTCATTAGGTTTTGAAAACTAAGCAGGGTCGGCCTCGGTTGGTGCTTGGAGGGGAGACCCCCAGAGTTGCTCTGCAGAGGCAAGCAAGGGCAAACCACCTCCGCTCATCCCTCGTCTTGAAAACCCTACAGAGTCACCATAAGTCGGCTGCAAAGTTCCCTCTAAGCTGTGGAGTCCTGTGAGCAAAAATTCTACTTGGTGAGCGACTGGCATGAAAGCTGTGAGCGAGCCATTTGGCCGCTGCATAAATCAGTTTGCTCTGGAGCCATCCCTTCCTGAGCGAAGACAAAAATGTGTGAGCCAGAGGGTATAAAACTGTGAGCTAGCTCACACTCACTCAGCTTAGAGGGAACACTGGTCGGCTGCAACTTGAGGACATTTCCCACCACTACCTGAAAGGGCTTCCTTCTCTCTCCTCGTCTCCCTGGACCCAGGTTGCCACACAGGAATGAAAGAAGTTGACCTGCCACACCGGCAGGGCTCGTGTTGGCCTAAGTCTCAAAGAAAGACTGCAGTACATGTTCTCCCCCTATCCTTTATCCCACCGCCTCAAGCACGCCAGGAAGCCCTTGCCCCACTTTTCAGCTCTGTCAGACAGCCGCATGGTGCTGAGGCGATAATCTACCCTGTCCAGTGAGAGGGCCCGCCCTGGGTCCCGGGGCAGGCTCCAAAAACCCCTTACCCTCACCAAACGCGTTACAAAAATGCTTCTCACCCACACCGCGGAATATAAAACAATGATGTTCTGCCAGGCCTACGGCTGAGGAGAGCAACGGCCTGCATTGCGGCTGCGTGGCCTCCTCTATGACCGGCCCCTGACCCACCCAGGGGAGAGATGAAGAAGAGATTGGATTTATATCCCGCCCTTCACGACCCGAAGGGGTCTCAGAGCGGCTCACGGTCTCCTTTCCCTTCCCTTCCCCACAACAGGCACCCTGTGAGGTAGGTGGGGCTGAGGGAGCCCTCCCGAGGACTGCCCTTGACAGAACAGCTTTGAGAGAACTTGTAACCGCTGTTCCCTCTCAGCTGTGGAGTCCTGTGAGCAGAAATTCTACTCTGTGAGCGACTGGCCTTAAAGCTGCGAGCGAGCAATTTGGCTGCTGCATAAATTAGTTTGCTCTGGGGCCGTCCTTCCGAGGCGAAGAAAAAAAATGTGCGAGCCGGAGGCTCAAAACCTGTGAGCTGGCTCACACTCACTCAGCTTAGAGGGAACACTGCTCGTAACTGACCCAAAGTCACCCCAGCAGCTGCATGTAGAGGACTGGGGACTCAAACCCGGTTCTCCCGGATTAGAGTCCGCACTCCTAACCACTACAAACAAACCACTACAAACAAAAACTTCATTTTAAGCCCTCGATTAATGTTTGGTTTTATGGTAATCGATAGTCAGTAATTTGGAATTCATTTATTTTGGTGAGTTTTAAATTTTTGTTCACCGCCCTGAGCCCTTCGGGGAAGGGCTGTCTATACAAATTTAATAAATAACGTTAGGCCGCTTGTCCAGAGCTGGGGGGTGGGGAGGTAAAGGGTATGAGTGTGGGGAATTCAAGTCGGCCAAGGATGGAGTTGCAACAGCCCTATCTTTAAACACAACTCTTGTGGACCTGTTCCACACTAACCACTATACTTATGCCCGTGGAGGGCTCCTGGCACGGAGGCAAAGTGCCACGGTGAACGGAATGGATTCCCACAATCGGGTTCAGAGGCACCCACTGTCGTCTCTCGGTTTTACAAAAATATTTGTTGGGGCGGGGGAGTCCCTCCAGGCGGGGGAGACGCCTCTGTCGACTCTCCAAGCCTTCATATTTACACACCCTGAGAAATGAAACCAAGGTGGAAGAGAGAGGGGCTGTCCCATTATCCCCAAAAGAAATGTCGGAGACTGACCTCGGTTTCACCCCCAGGGGAGAAAAGAAGTACCGGGAATCTCACTTTCTTATGTCGGTCGAAAAATCGTATGGATTCGCTCGCCGATCGGCACGTTGCCAAGACGCCACAGGGCCCGGCCCGGCTGAAAGGGAGCCGCGTCCTTCCCGAGGCCGAGCAGTGCACAGAACAGGCAGAACACCCTGGCGAGGAGGACTCGAACACGGGCCGGCTGCCCGTCTCACATGAGCAAAGTCGTTCCGGAATTCCTCCTCCAGAATCTCTCCCTCCTCGCCCCCCCCTCCAACAATCAGCATGTGGGGGAAAGACAGGAAAGATAACGGTGCTGGAGCGTTTGGACTTCAAGCCCCAAGCCCCAAACCATCCCATTCAAGACTACTTTTAGTTACACACCACATACACACACACAAAAAGGGGGTTTAGCTTTGGGGCCAGCCCTCAGCGGAAAAAGGACGCCACAAGGGAGAGACGAGGGAGAGACGAGGGGGGGACTCCGTCCCACCTCCTGCCTGCGCAACGCCATGAAAATTCTCCCCCACCAAGAAATCCGGAGGAGCAAACGTCTTCAGGGTGTCCCCTCTCGTTCCACCTCCTTCCTCCCATGAGTGGCCTCCACTCATCCTCGTCCAGGCCTTTCCCGCGTCCTCCGTCGCCTCTCCGTTCTGAGAGAAACCAAAAAGCAATCCAAAAGATACCCTTTTCTAACCCTTCTGTCCCTATAGAAACCCCCCCAAACACGGTATCCCCCGCCTCTTCACATTGCCAGAACAGAGAAGTCCGGGAGGCTGACCCCACAATCGTTATCCTCCATCATCGGCCCCGGAGACCCAGGGGTCTTTTCACAGGACGGGGGAAAGAGCTAAAGAATGTAGAGTTTCCTGGAACACGTCAAATTACTATGGACCAAATCCCACATGCGGAGTAGCTCCGGGGGCAGGAGTTTATGGACCACCAGCATGTTCTGGAAGAAGCACGGCTCCTTGTTCATCTTGCTGTTCTTGTTTTTCACGATGCCGAAGGTCTTGAAGCCCGCGTGGGCCACCGGCGTGACCTTCAAGACCTCCAGGCACATGCCGAGGAAGACGTCGTCGATGGGGTACAGCTCCAGGGTCTCCGAGACCCTGTGGAGCTTCTGGGCCAGGGGGCTGTCCATGACGAAGCCGCCTCCGCCGGCGTAGGGCGGGTAATGCGTCTTGCTGTACAAAGCGTTGGGGATGTAATACTTGTTCTCCTTCTTGCGGATCGGCCTGGCCTTGTGGAGGACGTCGCCCACGAAGAGGTCGCCGGCCTTCTGGTCCCCCAGGTACTCCAAGATGTTGTCCGGGCTGACGAAGACGTCGTCGTCCCCCTTGAAGACGTACCGGACGTTGTCGCAGTAGATGCCGAGCCACTTCAGGAAGTTCACTTCCTTGAGGGTGAGGTTGAAGAAGCTGTCCAGGAAGTCCCACTGCAGGATGTCGCTGTAGATGTGGTTCTCGTATTCCAGAAGCTTCTGGTAGTTGGCCCGTTCCTCTTCCTTGGAGGCGACGCCCAGGAGGAAGAGGGTGCGGACCTTCTTGCCGCCCACCTCCTTCTCGCGCCCCCACGTCTTCCGGATGGCCTCCCGGCGGTCGTGTTGGGTGATGATGGACTTCACCACGATCAGCAGGTAGATGTCCCCGCTGCACTTCTCCGGGTGGTTGATCAGCAGGGGGAAGTAGCGGCAGTGCCGGTAGAGCAGGAACTGCTGGAAGTTGGGCTCCAGGCCTTTGAACCAGTCGTCCTTGCTGGAGTTGAGGTTGGCGGTGCAGTTGGTGGTGGTGACGTCCCAGCTCCTCGCCTGCTTCTCCGTCGCGTCGGCCGTTTTGGTCAACGGGTCTTGTTCCTTCTTCCAGAAGTTGTTGGCCACCGGGAGGACGTTATCTCTCTTCTGAGCGTTCATAGGCTCCGGGGAAAGCTCCTTCTGCTGTTGACTCTGAAGGAACTGGTTCGCGGTCATCCCCCTCTGCAGCACCGTCACCGCGATGACCAACACGAAGGACAGCAGGACGCTCTTGTAGACGGTCTTCTTCCTGCGAAGGAAAGGGACAGCGAATGAGTCAAGGTTCGTCCCCCCCCAAGGCAAAACACTCCACACCGTCAACCTAGTGGGAGTGGATACCGGGGTTTCCCAAATCTCAGCCTATGTTTGGTGGAAGTCAACTATGCATGGGGAGGGACCGTGGCTCAGCGGCAGAGCATCTGCTTGGCGCGCAGAAGGTCCCAGGTTCAAACCCCGGCATCCCCGGTTAAGATCAGGTAGCGGGTGACATGAAAAACCACAACCTGAGATACTGAAAGAGCTGCTGCGAGTCTTGAGTAGGCAATACTGACCTTGATGGACCAACAGTATGATTCAGAAGAAGAAAAGAAGAAGAGATTGGATTTATACCCTGGCCTTCACTACCCAAAGGAGTCTCAGAGCGGCTCACAATCTCCTTTCCCTTCCAAGGAAGAAGAAGGTCGGACCAGAACCAGCGTGTTGAAATTAAATCAGAAGAGTTTTTGGCCAAACATGAGGAAGAACTTCCTGACAGTCAGAGCAGTTCCTCAGGGGAACAGGCTTCCTCAGGAGGTGGTGGGCCCTCCTTCTTCAGAGGTTTTCAAACAGAGGCTAAATGGCCATCTGACAGCAATGCTGATTCGTTGAACTTAGGCAGATCATGAGAGGGAGGGCAGGAAGGGTTCCATCAGTGCTTAGTTCTTGTGGCCCTTTCTTACAGGCCCAGGGAAATGCTGATCTCCATGTTGGAGTCAGGAAGCAATTTATCTCCAGGCCAGTTTGGCTGGAGATCCTGGAGGTTTTTTGTAATTTTCTGGGTGTGAAACAGCAATCACAGGCGATGTGTGTGTGGGGGGAAGTATTTGTGAATTCCCTGCATTGTGCAGGGTGTTGGACTAGATGACCCTGGAGGTCCCTTCCAACTCTGTGATTCTATAATATTGTTTAAAATATTTTCTTGCATACACACAAGCTTACCTTCAGCCATGCAGTGAAGATCCTTGTACTCTGATGGCAGCTACTGCTGAAAGCAGTGTTTATAAAAATCGATTCAGCCGTGGGGCTGAGAGAACTCTGACACAAACTGCTCTTTCAGGAGCAGCTGTGCCAGAGCTTGTGACTGACCCAAGGTCACATCAGCAGGTGCAAGTGGAGGAGTGGGGAATCAAACCCAGTTCTCCCAGATTAGAGTCCGCTCACTTAACCACCACACCAAACTGGCTCTCTTGTGAATGTGCTGCACTACACCAAACTGGCTCTCTTGTGAATGTCCTGCATTGTGCAGAGGGTTGGACTAAGTGACCTTGGAGGTCCCTTCCAACTCTACGATTCTAGAGGGGGGGCACAGAAATGAACGGGGAAGTTCACACTTCCCACCCAGCATGAGTTTGCAACAGGGGAGTTCAGACATCCGGAAATGGGGGGTGGAAGCGCTAACATCTGTAAAGACCGGACTTTCCCCGGTGCCTGAGAACTCCGATTCCAAGGCAGGTCAGAACAGGATGCCAACGACTGGGGAACGGGAGGCAGATGTCGCTCTCGGACCATGCACTTTAAACCCGGAAGGGAACAGCAACGACTTCGATCAAACCACTCGTCTGACCGCAGCCGTAGAGAACCTTTTCTTTCTTTCTTTTTTTAAAAATTAATTGGTACAATTGAACATTTTCCAACTGTGTTTACAAAGTTATAACATGTTGAATAAATCGCACTGCATGTCTCATTACAATGTAAAGCATATAACTGCATTAAATCTTTGTATCATAACTTGGGTACTAGGCGGAAATATGAAACTATTTTAATAATCAGATAGAGGACATTCTAGTAACAGTTCGTAACCGCCTCTATGCAACACTAGACATTTTTCAGAAGAGAAGTTAGAAAAAATCATATGAACAATCAGAAAGGAAAAACGAAAAGAAAAGAAAAGAAAAGAAAAGAAAGAGAAGAATTTTTTAAAGTTTTTATGAGACCTGTTATCAATTAAGATTATATCCATTTATGATATTGGGGCCATTTTAAAATGTTCCTCCTCTTGTCCCCGGCACTTGGGCTTCCTCGGAGTATGTGTAGCTCCGCCTCCCCGAGCAGCCATTTTGTGCTTGGAGCCCCCCCCATCTTGTGTCAGAATTCCAGAGGTGCCCACAAGCTCAAAACGGTTGGAAACTCCTGATCTAAGGCTTCAACGGGAGGCCCGGCTCACCACGGCCGAGCCCCTGAACCTGTTTCCCAAGGCCGAGGCTCAACTCTGTAGCTACGTGTGCTTCTCATAACCAAGAGGGCACTCGTGAGTTCACGCCATGCACCATTCCTTCTTAGGGTTGCCAAGTGTATCTTCGCCGGGAGCGGGGGGCTTCCGGCCAGCGTCTTGTGCTTGTGCGCACGTCACCCGGAAGTGACGGGAGGACGCCAGGCACGCTGGGGGCGGGGCCATGGCCATACAAGGGAAAACCACTTCTGGGTGACGCGCACGTCGGGGTGGAGTTCCCCCCAGGGCCTGGGGGGACTTGGGATCCCTATTCCTTCTCCACAGGCTAAACCAAATAGGATTAGGGAGCATTGCAGGGTAGAGCTCCGACTTCTCTGGAGACTTGAAGAAAATTTAGAATTTCACTGAGACCAGAGGAGAGAATAACAGCCACATGTACGTCATGTTAACGACGAAAGCCACATGTGACGGGAACCACACATGACCCACAGTTCTGAGTAGAAACCCCCTGCAGGCTGTCTCCACCCAGAGAGGGCTGTCTGTGGCAGCGACAGACTTCGGTGGAGGAAAGGTTCCCTCTCCTCGGCTGGAGCTAGGGTTGCCAGCTCGGGGGTGCAAAATTCCTGGAGATTGGGCGGCAAAGAGAGCCAGGTTGGTGTCGCGGTTCAGAGCGCGGACTCTAATCTGGGAGAACCGGATTTGATTCGCCACGCCTCCACTCGCAGCTGCTGGTGTGACCTTGGGTCAGTCACAAGTTCTCTCAGAGCCGTTCTCTCAAGGGCAGCTCTCGAAAGAGCCCTCTCGGCCCCGCCTACCTCACAAGGTGTCTCTTGTGGGGAGGGGAAGGGAAAGGAGTTTGTAAACCGCTCCGGGACTCCTTCGGGTAGTGAAGGGTGATATATAAATCCAACCTCTCCTCTCTCAAAGTCCAAGGACAGCAGAGTTTGGAGGAGCAGAGGGCCCTCATCAGGGTACAACGCCACAGGGTATAATGCCCTCCAAAGCAGCCATTTTCCCCAGTAGGAACCGATTCCTGCAGCTTAAAAAGGAGTTGTATTTCCTGGCAATCTCCTGGATGTTGGTAGCCCTCGCTTTACCGGGTGGCATCCCTTTTTCTACCGGCTGCTCTCTCTCACTCGCCTTCTGCAAATCCCCCACATTCCAGCCACCTGGGTTTTCTTCATGCGGGAATGGAAAGAGAGAGCGCCCACAGTCAAGTTTCTGTTTGCGGAGGAGGACCTGCCCTAAATAGAAGGTGGTCTGTTTCCCCAGCTTGGGGACTCCGGCCTCCAAAACGGAGTGGGTTGTCATCAGGGACTCTTTGGCGCTCCTCTTAACAAGCATGCAGTGTGGAGGCCGCCTGAGAAACGCGCCGTGTGGAAAAAGGTGGATTCCCCGGCCCCTCCCTTAGACGAGAACGGCAGAGGGGTTTTCCCCCCGCTTCCCAACGGCCAGGGACTTCTATCAACCGCCACTCTCCCCTTCCCAGGACTTCAGCAGAGAAGAAAAGAAGAAGAGATTGGATTTATACCCCATGGCCCTTCACTACCCGGAAGGAGTCTCAGAGCGGCTTACAATCGCCTTTCCCTTCCCCTCCCCACAACAGACGCCTCTGTGAGGTAGAGGTGGGGCTGAGAGAGCTCTTTCGAGGACTGCTCCTGAGAGAGCAGCTCTGAGAGAACTTGTGACTGACCCAAGGTCAGGCCAGCAGCTGCGTGTGGAGGAGTGGGGAATCGAACCCGGTTCTCCCAGATTAGAGTCCGTGCTCCTAACCACGACACCAGACTGGCCCCCAGGAATACACAAGTCACCCTTGCCGAAACAGACAACCTTCCATTGAAGACCTGTGGTGTTTTGCAACAGGACTCGGCCGGAGGACCCTGGAGAAAAGGCACAAGGAGAGCTTGGAGCCAGATACACTGCCTCTGTACAGGGAGGTTCTATTCATGGCTAATAACCAACAGAAGTCCTCCGTTAAATTTATCTAATCCTTTCTTTAAAAAAAAACCCAAACATCTAAACTGCTTGATTCGAGCCTGAATTATTCCTAAGAACTAAAATGACTCCACCACGGACGCTACCGCACTTTGGCCACATTAGAATCATAGAGCTGGAAGGGAGCTCCAGGGTCATCTAGTCCAACCCCCTGCACAAGGCAGAAAAGTCACATATACCCCACACCCCCATGCCCAGAAGATGACAAAAACCCTACAGGATGTCCAGCCAAACTTGCCTGGAGAAAAAGTGCTTCCTGACCCCCAACGTGGCGACCAGCATTTCCATGGGTGTGTAAGAAAGGGCCACAAGAACTAAGCCCTGAGGCAACCCTTCCTGCCCTCCCTTCTCGCGATCTGCCTAAGTTCACAGAACCAGCATGGCTGTCAGATGGCCACCTTAACCATCGTGAGAAGGCAAGACTCACTGGGAAAGACAACCATGCTAGGAAGAAGAAGAGATTGGATTTATACCCCGCCCTTCACTACCCAAAGGAGTCTCAGAGCGGCTTCCAAACTCCTTTCCCTTCCCCACCCCACAACAGACACCCTGTGCGGAAGGCGGGGATGAGAGTGCTCTGACACAAACGGCTCTTTTTCAAGGACAGCTCTTATCAGAACTACGGCTTGCCCAAGGTCATCCAGCAGGTGCAAGTGGAGGAGTGGGGAATCAAACCTGGTTCCCCCAGATTAGAGTCCGCACACTTAACCACGTCGCCAAACTACTACACCGAAGAGCAGAAGGCAGCCGGGAAAGAGGGCAACCCAACAGGAGATGGATGGACTTCAGCCATGGCATTCGGGGCGCAAGACACCGAGCAAGGCCGTTAACAGCAGGGCATTTGGAGGTCACTAAATTCATAGCGGTGGTGGAAGAAAAGTGACTTATGGCAACCCCGTCTGGTTTTCAAGATACAAGACAAACAGGGGGAGGAATTTCATATTACCCTTCTTAACCCGT
>NW_015165392.1:72726-76176 GCF_001447785.1 Gekko japonicus
GCTCCAGGCATTCCAATGGGGTTGCTATAATGCTGTTTTGCTGTTGTGTTATAGCGCTATAGCGCTATAGTGCTCTAAAGTGAACTTTAAAAAAAGCCGGAGATCGCCCGCGCAGGCGAAAAATGGCGGGAAAAGGTGCTTCGGAACCGGGAGAGGAAACTAAAGATTACTTGGAAGCGGTTGACAGGTTAAACGCTTCAGCTTTCCTAAACGGGACAGAAGCGTTTGTGTCTGAAATTACAAATATATTCCGATAGGGAACCGGTTCTAAAACGGTTCTGTCTGAAACGACAGACCAGAAACCGTTTGGGAACCGTCCCTCTTCCGGAATATATCGTCTGTCTGAAATTCCTCAAGGTTCCCCGTCGCCTGCCTCTGCGTGGCGACTCTGCATATCAACCCTGGACTTCCGTGGAGGTCTCCCATCCAAATACCAACCAAGGCCATCCCTGCTTAGCTTCCGAGATCTGACAAGATCAGGCAAGCCTGGGCTCTCCCCGTCAGGGCAATAATTCTTGGGCCTGCCGTAAGTCAGAAGCCATTGGACAGCACTTCCCACACATGCACTGCTGGGCCTCTTGCAGTAATTCATTGGAGACCGCACGAAAAAGGGACGTCTTTGCATCAGGTCCGCCCCTCTCTCTTACCAGTGTTCAAGTGGGTCGCCGTGTCAGTGGTGGAAGAAAAGTGACTTATGGCAACCCCGTCTGGTTCAATTCGGGGCAGTGTTCCCTCTAAGCTGAGCTAGTGTGAGCCAGCTCACAGTTCTTTAGCCTCCGGCTCGCGCCATTTTTGTCTCAGCTCGGGAAGCAGGGCTCCGGCGCAAACTCGTGCACGCGGAAGCCCAATCGCTCGCTCACAACTTTCACGCCAGTAGCTCACAGAGGAGAATTTCTGCCCACAGGCAGTGTTCCCTCTAAGCTGAGTTAGTGTGAGCTAGCTCACAGTTTTTTAGCCTCCAGCTCACACATTTTTGTCTCAGCTCGGGAAGGAGGGCTCCAGAGCAAAGTAATATAGGCAGCAGCCAAATGGGTAGCTCACAAAGTAGAATTTTTGCTCACAAGACTCCACAGCTTAGAGGGAACATTGCCCACAGGACTCCACAGCCTAAACGTGTACACTGAAACGTATGTCTGAAGAAGGGTGCATGCACATGAAAGGTTCGTCCCAGAATTAAGCTTTGCTGGCCTTAAAGGTGCCATTGGACTCAAACTCTGACAAGAGATCAGTTCGCTTGGAGGAGGAGAAGAAGAAGAGGAGGAGATTGGATTTATACCCCGCCCTTCACTACCCTGAAGGAGTCCCTGAGCGGCTTACAATCTCCTTTCCCTTCCCCTCCCCTCCCCTCAACAGACACCCTGTGAGGTAGGTGGGGCTGAGAGAGCTCTGGCAGAAACGGCTCCTGAGAGAACAGCTCTGAGAGAACTTGTGACTGACCCAAGGTCACACCAGCAGCTGCATGTGGAGGAGTGGGGAATCAAACCCGGTTCTCCCAGATTAGAGCCCGTGCACTTAACCAGTACGCCAAACTGGCTCTGGAGGAAATGACTGCTTTGGAGGGTGGACTCTACAGCACTGTACCCTGCTGAGGTCCCTCCCCCTCCCCAAACCCCGCCCTCCACAAGCTCCACCCCCAAATCTCCAGGAAATTTTCACAATCCACAGTTGGCAACTCCTGGCTCTGCTGGCTGCACTTCCTCCCAGCCACCAGCAGGGGAGGGGGAGGGGTGTAGAGTTGCCACCTCCAGGCTGAGAGACTCCAGGAGATTTGAAAGTTGAACCCGGAGAGGGGAAAGACCTTGGTGCTTGGGGGTGGAGTCCACAGTGGGAGGGCTTCTAATGTCCTGGCCCCACTGGTGGACCTCCTGATGGCACTGGTATTTCTGGCCACTGTGTGACACAGAGTGTTAGACTGGATGGGCCTTTGGCCTGATCCAACATTGGCGTCTCTTATGTTCTTATGTACCTCAGTGAGACGTAATGCTGCAGAGTCCCACCTACCCCAGCTGCACGCACTAGTGGCCAGGGCGCTTGGAGGGGGGAGCTCGGAGAGAGCTGTGACGGGCCCAAGGCCACCCAGCTGGCTGCATGTGGAGGAAGAGTGGGGGGATCGAACCCGGCTCTCCAGATTAAGAGTTCTGCCGCTCTTCACCACTGCACTGAACTGTTCCGGGTGTCACAGGCTGCGAGATGGTGACCTGCCCGAAACTACCCACCACGTTTGTGGCAGAAGGAAGGATTCAAGCTTTGGAAGTCTTGTAGGCAGCAGCGGAATGCTGACTCAACAACCCTGCCCCTAAATGCCCCCCCCACCAGATAGGAGGGATGAGTCAACTGAGGCCAATATATTTTTATTACACTTTATTACATTTTATTACACTTCCTTCCATCCAAGGGATTCCATGTGGTTCTTGGGAGGGGTCATCCACTGAGTTGCCAGAGCCAGGTTGGGAAATTCCTGGAGATTTGGGGGTGGAACCTTGGGGAGGGCCGGCACCTCAGCGGGGTACAACGCCACAGAGTCCACCTCAGCGGGGTACAACGCCACAGAGTCCACCTCAGCGGGGTACAACGCCACAGAGCCCACCTCAGCGGGGCTCTACGCCACAGAGCCCACCTCAGCGGGGCTCTACGCCACAGAGCCCACCTCAGCGGGGCTCTACGCCACAGAGCCCACCTCAGCGGGGCTCTACGCCACAGAGTCCACCCTCAAAAGCAGCCATTTTCTCCAAGGGAACTGAACTCGGTCATCTGGAGACCAGTTGCAATTCCAGGAGATCTCCAGCCACTACCTGGAAGTTGGCAAGCTGCCAATGACAACTCTAAGCACCGGTTTGGTGTCGTGGTTAAGTGCACGGACTCTAAACTGGGAGAACCGGGTCTGATTCCCCACTCCTCCACTTGCAGCTGCTGGGTGACCTTGGGCAAGCCATAGTTCTGATAAGAGCTGTTCTTGAAAAAAAAAAGAGCATTTCTGTCAGAGTTCTCTCAGCCCCACCTGCCTCACAGGGTGTCTGTTGTGGGGTGGGGAGGGGAAGGGGAAGGAGTTTGTGAGCCGCTCTGAGACTCCCTTGGGTAGTGAAGGGTGGGATATAAATCCAATCTCTTCTTCTTCTTCTAAGAGTACCTCAGTCTCAATACCTTGTGGCACTTGATAACTGCTTTGAAACCTGAGGTAATCTCCATAAATTGGGGGGGGGGTCTTTAAAATTAGCTCTGGACCGCAATAACTGCGCTTCATTCGGGGGGGGGGGGCTCCCCGGTTGCAACCCGCTAATTCCAGAACCACCACAGACAACCTAGCTTGTTTGTTCGCAAAAGACCAAAGCCATAATTGCTACATTCAAATTAGTCCAATTTATTTATTTACTTCATTTATAGCCTACCTTTGTCCCCAATGAGGACCCGGGACACAAGGTAGCCTACACCATTCTCCTCTCTCCTCCATTT
>NW_015165392.1:76343-76449 GCF_001447785.1 Gekko japonicus
GCCCTGCTGGATTAGACCGGTGGTCCATCTACTCCAGCAACCTGTCTCGCACAGTGGCCAACCAGTTCCTCTGGAGGGACAACAACAGGGCACAGAGGCCGAGGCC
>NW_015165392.1:78202-79373 GCF_001447785.1 Gekko japonicus
GAAAAATGGCGGGAAAAGGTGCATCGGAACCGGGAGAGGAAACTGAAGACTACTTGGAAGCGGTTGACAGGTAAAACGCTTCAGCTTTCCTAAACGGGACAGAAGCGTTTGTGTCTGAAATTACAAATATATTCCGGTAGGGAACCGGTTCTAAAACGGTTCTGTCTGAAACGACAGACCAGAAACCGTTTGGGAACCGTTCCGCTTCCGGAATATATCGTCTGTCTGAAATTCCTCAAGGTTTCCCGTCGCCTGCCTCTGCGTGGCGACTCTGCGTATCAACCCTGGGCTTCCGTGGAGGTCTCCCATCCAAATACCAACCAAGGCCATCCCTGCTTAGCTTCCGAGATCTGACAAGATCAGGCAAGCCTGGGCTCTCCCCGTCGGGGCAATAATTCTTGGGCCTGTCGTAAGTCAAAAACATTGGACAGCACTTCCCACACATGCACTGCTGGGCCTCTTGCAGTAATTCATTGGAGACCGCACGAAAGGTCTTTGCGTCAGGTCCACCCCTCTCTCTTACCAGTGTTCAAGTGGGTCGCCGTGTCAGTCTGAAGCAGCACGGCAACGTTGGGAGTCTAGTGGCACCTTTAAGACGGACAGCGTTTAATTTGGGGCAGTGTTCCCTCTAAGCTGAGCTAGTGTGAGCCAGCTCACAGTTCTTTAGCCTCCGTCTCGCGCCATTTTTGTCTCAGCTTGGGAAGGAGGTCTCCGGAGCAAACTCGTGCACGCGGAAGCCCAATCGCTCACAACTTTCACGCCAGCAGCTCACAGAGGAGAATTTCTGCCCTCAGGAAGTGTTCCCTCTAAGCTGAGTTAGTGTGAGCTAGCTCACAGTTTTTTAGCCTCCAGCTCACACATTTGTCTCAGCTCGGGAAGGAGGGCTCCAGAGCAAAGTAGTATAGGCAGTAGCCAAATGGGTGGCTCACAACTTTAATGCCGGTAGCTCACATAGTAGAATTTTTGCTCACAAGACTCCACAGCTTAGAGGGAACACTGCCCACAGGACTCCACAGCCTGAACGTGTACATTGAAACGTGTGTCTGAAGAAGGGTGCATGCACATGAAAGGTTCGTCCCAGAATTAAGCTTTGCTGGTCTTAAAGGTGCCACTGGACTCAAACTCTGACAAGAGATCAGTTTGCTTGGAGGAGGAGGAGAAGAAGAAGAAG
>NW_015165393.1:0-33553 GCF_001447785.1 Gekko japonicus
TTGATTCGTCCAGTTTTGTTGAGCAATCTCGGAACTTTCTTCAGGTAGAAAAGGGGACAGGACATCGGTGAAAAATTCGGCCCGGAAGGCAGCGACAAACCTTCAAGGTCTTTATTCCACAAGGAGATTCCTCCCCCCTCCATTTGCTTACCTGAAGTCTGGAATTCCTGAAGCCGTACTGATACCAGCCCCTGTGTGAAACACCACATAGGAAGAACCCCGGATCAAGCTGGCCAAATCATGGATTTTTCTCTCCAGCTCGTCCTGCTGGTCAAAAAACTGAACAGAAAACAGGGAGGAGAAAGGGAGGAAGACTGTATCAAGCAGGTCAGTCAGAAGCAGAAAATCTTACCGAATAATTGCGGTTTAATTTAATCTCATTGTTTTAATGCTGCCTTTCCACCCAATCAGGGTTCCCAAGGAAGAGCACGTAAAAACATTCGAACAAAAACAATTAAAATCATAAAATATTTCAATAAAAGCACATCAGCAACACCGGAACCAAGGCAAGAAGACCAATAACTGTTATCAGGATATGGCAAACAGAACAAAAACGTCTCCACCTGCTGGTGGTGATAGAGGGAGGCAGATGAGTCTCCATGGGGAGAGAGTCCTAAAGTTTCAGTGCCACAACCAAGAAGGTACTTTCTCAGGTCAGCACCCATCTAGCCCCAGATGGCGGTGGCAACTGAAGCAGTGCCTCCAAAGATGACCAGGGTGAAAGAGTAGGATGACTGGCATTACTGTATACACTGTGAGCAAACACCCCCCTGGCAAATCTGTAGTGTACAGCCAAATCCAGGCACAGAAACATGCTTGACTCCCCCAGATGTCTGAGTACAGAAATATCTTTGGATTCTCCAAGCATTCCAATGGTCTGTGTAATGCAGGCATAATTATTTTCAATTAATTATATCCTCCCAACAATAAACCCTGTCCTGTGGCTAAGAAAAAAAGGATAATAACATGTGCCCCATAATATTCTTCCAACAATCCTTTTTCTGATCTTGTGGAATGGGGGTGTTTCGAGACATGGATCCATCTTTATGATTGTTCAGCGATATAGTACTTATAAGCAGTGTTCCTTCTAAGCTGAGTTAGTGTGAGCTAGCTCAGTTTTTTAGCCTTCAGCTGACATATTTTTGTCTTCGCTCAGGAAGGATGGGGCTCCAGAACAAACTAATTTTATGCAGCAGCCAAATCACTCTCTCACAACTTTAATGTCAGTAGCTCACAAAGTGGAATTTTTGCTCACAAGACACCACAGCTTAGAGGGAGCATTGCTTGTAAGCTGATTGTAGTGTTAATGCCATAGTTATGATGCAGTTAATTAAATCACTATGTTATTTCTGTGAAGCTCACTGTTGTAGTATATTAAAGATAAAGGTTCCCTTGCTCGAAAGCCAGTCGAGTCCGACTCTAGGGTTGCGGTGCTCATCTCCGTTTCCAAGCCAAAGAGCCAGCGCTGTCCAAAGACTTCTCCGTGGTCATGTGGCCGGCATGACTAAACACCAAGGCGCACGGAATGCTGTTACCTTCCCACTGAAGTGGTCCCTATTTATCTGCTTGCAATTTCTTGCTTTTGAACTGCTAGGTTGGCAGGAGCTGGGGCCAGAGACGGGAGCTCACTCCGTCATGCGGCACACTCTGGTCTCAAACTGCTGAACTACCGACCTTCCACAGCCTGCAGTTCAGCGTCTTAACCACTTGAGCCACCGCAGCTCCATATTACATTATACTGAAATAATAAAAAACTGAATTAAAAAAACCATCTTTATGATTGTTTTAATTACCACCACCACCACCACCTTGGAGAAAGAAAGAACGACAAAATATAAAGCATTAAATCCTGGCATTCTTTCACAGCTACCTCCACCGTTTCTTTCGGTGGTGTGATGGAGAGGAGGGTGCTTCTTTGAGCCATGTAACTAAGCATCCTGAATGAATATTATTACTATTATTTAAGCAACTTTAATTATTAGCATTGTTAGTCTTGCTGAGTTCTGGTTCCCACCCCACCCCGCTTCCCCTCTTTGGAGGAAGGGCCGGATTGCAAAATGCAACGAATAAGACCCTTGCCTGGTTCTCCTCCTCCTGGTACTCTTTTTTTTTGGGGGGGGGGGACATTCCTTCCGCTCTCCCCAAGCTCCGGCCCCTCCCGCCCCCCTCCGTGGGAGCTCGCGGGGTTTCCATGGAAACCGAGGGGTCAGCCTCTCACCTCCGGCAGGCCACATTTCCCCTTGTCCCCGTAAGGCGACAGCCCCGCCGCGTAATTCACGGACATCTCCCGGCTTCTCGTCGAGGGCTTTTTTGTCAATAAAGTTGGGCTCCTCTCCGACTTCCGGTGAGGGCGGAAGACGTCTTCCTGTGACCACGCTCGGTAATGGTAGTGCCGGCGAGCGCCACGTTTGTTTCTGGCAAGAGAAAAGCCCTCCTACCCCTTTCCTTGTTTGATGTAGAATCTTCTGGCCTGGCGATCTCCGCATGCGCAGTAGAATAGGTGGCCAAGGCTCACGTGGTCAGGGTCCATTTTTGTTTCTGGCAGGGAAACGCCCACAAGTCCCTTTCGCGTCTGAGTTCATCCATAAAACCTCCTGCTCCAGGAGCAGTCTGTCCTTGTTGGCAGAAGAGGTGGGAGAGCAGGGTAGGATTCCACCTCATCTGTCCTATCCTGCGGGCTGGTTTCTAGCAATGCTCCCTCTAAGCTGTGGAGTCTTGCGAGCAAAAATTCTACTTGGTGAGCTCCTGGCACTAAAGCGCGATAGGTAAAGGTTCCCTTGCTGGAAAGCCAGTTGAATCCGACTCTAGGGTTGCGGTGCTCATCTCCGTTTCCAAGCCGAAGAGCCAGCACTGTCCGAAGACATTTCCGTGGTCATGTGGCCGGCATGACTAAACGCCAAGGCGCACGGAACACTGTTACCTTCCCACCGAAGTGGTACCTGTTTATCTACTTGCCATTTCTTGCTTTCGAACTACTAGGTTGGCAGGAGCTGGAACTAGAGACGGGAGCCCACTCCGTCATGCGGCACACTCGGGTCTCGAACCGCTGAACTACCGACCTTCCACAGCCTGCAGTTCAGCGTCTTAACCACTTATTTGACTACTGCATAAATCAGTTTGCTCTGGAGCCCTCCTTCCTGAGCCAAGACAAAAATGTGTGAGCTTAAAAACTGAGCTAGCTCACACTAACTCAGCTTAGAGGGAACACTGGTTGTTAGGGATGCCAGCTCTGGGTTGGGGAATACCTGGAGATTTTTGGGGGTGGAGCTTGGGAAGGATGGGGTTTGACAGGGCTTTATTTTTTTTTTAAAAAGGGCTGCCAGAACTCTTAAGAGGGAAATGAACTTTTAAACATTTTAAAAAGAATGTTGTCAAAGAGACTCTGGAACTCTGTCCCAGCGCATTCCTCCCTGTAAAAAAGCCCTGGGGTTTTGGAAGGGGAGGGCCATCAGCAGGGTAGAATGGCCGTAGAGTCCACCCCCCAAAACCGCCATTTTCTCTGGGGGAGCTGATCTTGGTTGTCTGGAGATTAATTGTAATAGCAAGAGATCCACAGTTGCTAGCCTCCAGGTGGGGCCTGGGGAATCTCCCGCTTGTACAACTGATCTCCAGCTGAAAGAGATCAGCTCCCCTGTACCATGCTGAGGCCCCTCCCCTCCCCAAACCCTGCCCTCTCCTGGATCCGCTCCCAAAGTCTCCACGTATTTCCCAATTCAGACCTGGCAACCCTATCCAGGTGCCCCCTGGAGGTTGGCAATCCTACAGATTTCCCGGGAGCGGAATGGCTCATCCATGTGCAGAAGCAATCTACCACTGAACATCTGTTGTTGGGAGAGAAGGCGCCAGAGGCTGTGTGGGCTCCCCCGCGGAATCAGACTTGCAACTGATGGAGTCAGAATGCAAACAGATCAATCAACAGCTGTTACCCATGACACCAATATGGAACCTTCATGACCAGCTTCAGGGAAGATGGGCCTGTCAATGGGCGCTGCCCATAAATACTAACTGGAAGCTCCTTGTTTAGAGGCACCACTTTTCTGGTTACCCGTTTTCTGCAGGAATGAACTATAGCCTTCTTTAGCCTGCATGCGATCTACCCAGGCATTTGCATGGCCACCGCTGAATAAAAACTGTATTTTGGAGTAGAAAAAAAGAGGACCCTTTAGTGTAGTGGAGCACAGACTCTAATCTGGGAGAACTGGGTTTGATTCCCCACTCCTCCACATGCAGCTGCTGGTGTGACCTTGGGTCAGTTAAAAGTTCTCTCAGAGCTGTTCTCTCATGAGCAATCCTTGAAAGAGCTTTCTCAGCCTCACCTACCTCACAGGGTGTCTGTTGTGGGGAGGGAAAGGGGAAGAAGATCGTAAGTTGCTCTGAGACATCTTGGGGTAGTGAAGGGCGGGGTATAAATCCAATCTTCTCCTCCTCCTGTTTATCCACTGTTATTAGCTATGCTAGCCAAATGGAACCACAATGTCCAGTGACAGTCTACATTTATATGGTGTATTTTTTTAAATCCCATTTTCCCTCCAAGTTGGTCAGAGCATGTTCATGGTTTTCCCCTTTTCCATTTTACCCTCACAACAACCCTGGGAGGTGGGTTATTCTGAGAAAGAACGGTTGCCTGGTAAATTTCATAGTAAGTGGGGATTTGAATCCAAGTCCTCCCTCTTAATCTAACATCACATACAGGCTTGACCACCACCTGCTGGAGACAGAAAAAACGGGAGGTAGACATGAGGTTTCCTACTTGGAAATGTTTCAGAGGTGCTTGCATCACAGCATGCTGGACAGGTGAAATGCTGGCTATCTTCATGCCATTGGGTATTGTTATGAATTGCCTTTATTGGTTTCTTGGATTATTTTCTTTTGTCCCCTGTCTTGGGTCTAGGGATGCCAAACTCCAGGGGGGACCTGGGGACCCTCTGGAAACTACAGTCATCTCCAGACTACAGAGATCAGTGGCTGCTTTGGAGGGTGAACTCTATGGCATTGTCCTCCACTGAGGTCCCCCTGTCCTCCCCAGGCTCCATCCCCAAATCTCCAGGAGTTTCCCAACCTGGAGCTGGCAACCCTAACTGAGCCGTACTCTTGGTTTATCAAGGTACATCTTGTCTGCTCTGACTGGTAGCGGCTCCCCAGAGACTCAACTCTTACACACTACCCAATCCTTGTAATTGGAGATGCCAGGAATTTAAACTCATTTGCATATGCCTTAACTCATTTTAAACATGCCTGCCCTGTGTCAGGGTGTGTGGCATATGCAAATGAGTTGCGCAAATGAGCTCCTGCAACTCTTTTCCTAGGGAATGACCCCTATCTGAAGAAGTGAGCAGTGACTCAGGAAAGCCCCTACCCTACCACAAATTTTGTTAGTCTTTAAGGTGCTCATGGACTCTTGGTCTTTTCTGCTGCTACAGACAGACTAACACAGCTCCCCATCTTGAGGCCAGTAAGAGTCTTTGCACAGTGTAACTTTACCTGCAAAAGGTGGTAACTTAATTCCCAGGACTGAAACCTTCCTCCCTCTGCGATTGGTTTCTCATTGGAGGGGATATCAGCCAAGAGGCGATGATACGCTGAAGGTGCTCTTAACCCCCAGCTCCAGTAAGGAGATACTTTTGAACATATTCTGTCTGGGCTCTGTTTTGAATGAGGGGCTCCCTGTTGACAATGGTAGAGGTGGAGATTCAGAGCTTATCCAGAATTTAGCCTGGGGGGGAGGATAACGCCGTAAAGAGTTGATGTAACGAGCCATCCCCAGACAACTTCTGAAGTAAGTATTTTAATTTTTCGCTTTGGGAATAAGGGTTTTTTTCCTCTTCCACCAGGATAGTCAGGCATATTTTAAAGGGTGTGTCTGCAAGGAAGGGAAGTGAATCTCTCTTGGCTAACAAACCAAATCAGGCACATGATGGAGAGGCTTTCCAAAACTGGAGGTGAGTTCCCCTGGATAAACAAACCGGATCACACAAATTGAGCAAGTTGAATAAGAGGGGGAGAGATGCACTCCTCGCCTCGGTGCACCTTTGGTCTCCTGGCAAGGTTGTACCGATGGCTTCTAATTAGGCCATGTGGGATGGGGAAGACGTGGTTGGTGATCTCTGGGGGGTAGAGAGTAGAAAGTACTTTGCTTCATGTCCCAAGGTGGGTTGTGGCCAGAGAGCTCAGGCAAACTGCCAAAGCTACCGCTTCCTTCTGAAGCAGAGAAAGGAAGGCTACGAGACTGAAATCGCAGTGGCACTGCAAGGCCTTGTGAAGGGTGGGCCTGAGGGCTTATGGCACCCGAGGCAAATTACAACTTTGGTGTCTCCCAATGTACATTTTTTTGGCCCTCAACTTACGGTGACCCACTAGGGTTTTCAAGGCTATTTCAAGGCTATCAGTGGCTATTAGCCAAAAGGTATAGATGGAACACTCTGTTTAGGGCAGTGATGCTCTGTATTCTTGGTGCTTGGGGGGTGGCAACAGTGGGAGGTGTTAGATCGCGCCTAACAAAGACCCGGAGAGTGATTTCAACCAAAGTGATCAGCTTTATTGGAGATACAAACAAGCGCTTGAATTCAGTCATAACCAGAATAACTTAACATTGGGAGCTAGGCTCCTTTTAAACATTCCCGGGCTAATGTAGCCACGCCCATTTACAATTAACAACCAATGAGGTGGTGCGGATAAGGACCAATGAAAGTTCTTCCCGTTCGGGGAATTAGTCCTTTCCTGATTGGCCGCTGTTGTCGAGCAACCAATAGCACGTTAGTGCGGAGGAGCCTTCAACTGGCTCGAAGCTTAACATGGGAGGTGAATGAGGCGATTCATATAAGCCTTTCAATATACTACAGGAGGGTTCCGTGGCAGCAGTCAGCGAGCGAGCGATATCGAAGGTCGAGCTCAGTGCGCAGTGTGGTGCTGGTGGGCGCTGGGCTGGCTCAACAGGATCCCACGTTTGTTGCCAGTGTTAAATCCTGGGTTCTGGATGCTTTGCAGTGATCAGCTCTAGTTCAGGAACACAACAAGGACGCCCAGCAGGGTTTGAGCCCTGCTTATAAACATGCAAACACCGCACCACACACACACAAACTCCCAAGGATAGGCTATTTACATTATGCTGCTTATCTATAGGTCAATTCCAGGATCCTGGTCAGCTATTGTTCTTGGGGAGCAAGCTCACCCAGTTCAAGGTCCACAGTCAGGGATGGCTTAGGCTCAATAAATAACAAGAGGAGTGGGGAATCAGATTAGAGTCTGCCACTCTTAACCACTACACCAAACTGGCTCTTATGTTCTTACAAGAAGCGGGACCTGCAATACTCATGGGGGGGAGTATTCCCCTCAGCTCCTGGGTAGCTGAAGCAGCAGGAGCTCCACTGGGAGGAGGAGGAGGAGGCGGCTGCAGGTGAGCCCAGCAGATGGTCTGCCGGGCCCATCAGGCTTCCCTCCTCCTGCCAACAGCAGCAATGTCCACAGCCTCCGCGGCCACCAGCAACAATGGTGGGGAGCCCTGCGTGGCTCTGCCAGTTCCTAGTGATAAGTGCATTCTCTGCGCACGCGCAGGGAACGCTCTTTTACTTTGGGGGGATTTAAGTATCCCCCGTATAGTTTTTTCAGCATTTCAGATTTTTCTGCACACCTGGAAAGCCAATGCTCCCTCTAAGCTGTGGAGTCTTGTGAGCAAAAACTTTACTTTGTGAGCTCCTGGCATTAAAGTTGTGAGCCAGTGATTTGCCTGCTGAATAAATTAGTTTGCTCTGGAGCCCTCCTCCCTGAGCTGAGACAAAAATGTGTCAGCCAGAGGCTAAAAAACTGTGAGCCAGCTCACACTGACTCATCTTAGAGGGACCACTGCTGGGGAGTGCCTGAAGTGTGCAGGAAAATCTCCTTGCCCCCTGTGTTCCTCAGATGTGTGGATTTAGATATCCGCACAGAGGGGACAACTTGGCTATTAGATATATAGATGTGCTTAAGGCAAGAGACATTCAGAGGCTGCCTGCCTGCGTCATGACCCTGGTCTTCCTTGGTGGTCTCCCATCCAAATACTAACCAGGGCCGACCCTGCTTAGCTTCTGAGATTGAATGAGATGAGGCTGGCCTGAGCTATCCAGGATAGGGCTCCAATGGACATATAATGACATAATGAGACATCAGATAGCTTATGATGAGAGCCAGTTTGGTGTAGTGGTTAGGAGCGCGGACTCCCCACTCCTTCACTTGCACCTGGCTGGATGACCTTGGGCAAGCCGTAGTTCTCATAAGAGCTGCTCGTGAAAAAGAGCAGTTTCTGTCAAGAGCTCTCTCAGGCCCACCTACCTCACAGGGTGTCTGTTGTGGGGAGGGGAAGGGAAAGGAGTTTGTAAGCCCCTCTGAGACACCTTTGGGTAGTGAAGGGCGGGGTATAAATCCAAGTCTCCAGGCGTTTCCCAACCTGGAGCGAGCAACCCTTTCCCCCCATCCCCCCGCCAGTGGCCAGGAGTCGCACAGTCGAGTTCGACTCTTCGCGACCCCATGGACCAGATCACGCCAGCCCTTCCTGCCCTCCGCCGTCCTCTGAAGTTTGCTCAACTTCATGTTCGTTGCATCTATGACACTGTCTAACCATCTCATCCTTTGCCGTCCCCGTCTTCTTTGACCTTCAATCTTTCCCAGCATCAGGGTCTTCTCCAGTGAGGGCTCCCTTCTCATTTGGTGGCCAAACTCTGACCCCTCTAGTTATCTGTATCAATTACTTTCTGAATCTGCCAATGATCATGAGCTTCCCAGCAGAATCTCAGTGGCTTGTTACCCCCACAGTGCAGTTTTATGGGGAGCCACCTTGAAAAGTACTGAGACTGATGCATCGTAGAGTAAATTTCAGCTCATATTTTAGGAGGAGGAGGAGAGGAGATTGGATTTATACCCCGCCCTTCACTACCCAAAGGTGTCTCAGAGCGGCTTACAAACTCCTTTCTCTTCCCCTCCCCACAGCAGACTCCCTGGGAGGTAGGTGGGGCCGAGAGAGCTCTGACAGAAACTGTTCTTTTCCAAGAACAGCTCTTGTCAGAACTACGGCTTGCCCAAGGTCATCCAGCAGGTGCAAGTGGAGGAGTGGGGAATCAAACCCCTAATCTACCAGATTAGAGTCCGCGCACTTAAACTACTACACCAGACTGGCTTTACTTCGTGATTTCAGAAAAATAGGAGATACAGACGCTAGCCCGCAGGCTGCTTATATTTCGATAAACAACCACACCCCTAACACACACCCATGATAGGCTATATACAAGGTTTACACTCTTACAGGCTCTCTGTAGAATCCCTACTCGCCGGTTGGCGGGTTTTAGGATCCTAGGGCTCTATTGTCCCTGGGGACGAAGCTTCGCTAGTATGTTGGGCCACGCGGCGGCCCGACCATGTGTGTGGTTCAGCTAGTACACAACACACCTGAACCTGAAAGATGACGGCTTACGGGTGCAAAGAACCCTGCACATTTCTTTTTGCCATCAAATCAAGGCATGAGACGTTCAGAAGTGGTTTGCCATTGCAGCCATGACCTGGATAGCCCAGGCAAGCCAGATCTCGGAAGCTAAGCAGGGCCAACCCTGGCAAGCATTTGGATGGGAGACCTCCAAGGAATACCAGGGTCGGGAGGCAGAGGCAGGCTATCCAGCCACTTCTCCGAACATCCTCCATGCTCCACTAGGAGTTGCTAGAGATTGCCATGACTTACGGGCACACACACACAAATGCAGAAATACCAAAATAAAAACCCATAAAAAATAAGTGGTTTGCCATTGCCTCCCTCTGTATCATGGCCCTGGTATTCCTTGGTGGTCCCTCTTCCAAGTGCTAGAGAGCCAGTTTGGTGTAGTGGTTAAAAGCAGGGACTCTAATCTGGGAGAAGAGGGTTTGATTCCCCACTCCTCCACATGCAGCTGCTGGTGTGACTTTGGGTCAGTCACAAGTTCTTTCAGAGCTGTTCTCTCAGGAGCAGTCCTTGAAAGAGCTCTCTCAGCCCCACCTACTTCACAGGGTGTCTGTTGTGGGGAGGGGAAGGGAATTGTAAGCTGCTTTGAATAAATAAACAAAGCTGCTTTCAATAAATAAATAATAAAGCTACAAACGCAGCAGCGTTACTTTACCAGGTTACTCAGCTTACAAAGCTACACAGAGGCATGTTGCAAGTTTAGAAGAGAAATACTTCTCTCTTTATTTGAGAAGTACACTTTGGATAGGAAAGAGTCGGGACAGGATAGAGTACTAATTTACTAGCTAAAGAATGGAAGCGGATGGCGAGAGGCCCGTCTGCCTCTTGGCGCCAAGAGAGGACAGCATGTCATCCCTCTTGGTGCGTTCATCGTCCTCATCTGAGAGAGTGAACAGAAAGAAGGAAATTGTCCCTGAGAACACAATTTCAAAGGGGACAGTGGCAGAAGCGTAAAGACAGGAAGAAACGTCAGTGTGCCTATCTAGCCATCTAGTCTCTCTTGCCACGAAGTCTTGCCATGAAGTCTGGAGGACTTCGCACCTGGAACTTCCAACAGAGGGCAATAGCAAAGCACCTCTGAATGTCTCTTGCCTTCAGACCCAACGGTGTTGCCCTTAAGTCAGCTGTGACGTGACAGGGAAAAAAATCTCTGGGCATGTGAGGAACATATTTGTCCTGAGCATCTGGAGCAGGCGTTTTATCTTGCCCTGCCTCAGTAACTGGGTCGGGCCTCAGGGCTTCCATCAGAGTGTGAGCCCCAGTGTCTTTCCATGTAGGCAGGAGGCACTGAACTGTCCACCTTCCCTTTTCCTTTGCAGAGCATCCAAGGCCAAATCGGAGATGAAGAGCCTCAGAGCTCGGTTTAAGAAGTCGGATGTGAGTAAAAGCTGCCTGTGTGGATGTGGAAAACCAACATACAACAAGTACCGTGCACAGATGATTATAACATATCATAAATAATTTTATATTTTTGAAAAATATTTTTACAATAATTAATCATCTTAATCACAATTCACAATATAAGAGATATCAAAGATATCAAATATCATCTCCAAGAATCTAAAAAGCTATTGCACAACCTTATAATTAATTATAGTCCTCCTCTGTTAAATAAAAGTTTTAAAAGGGAGGACTCCTTAAAGTCTTTTTATAACATGCGCTCTGTTGTGGGGAGGGGAAGGAGACTGTGAGCCGCTCTGAGACTCCTTCTGTAGTGAAGGGCGGGGTATAAATCCAAACTCCTCCGCCGCTGCCACCTCTTCTTCTTCTTCCCCACTCTTCCACATGCAGCTGCCAGTGTGACCTTGGGTCAGTTACAAGTTCTCTCAGAGCTGTTCTCTCAGGAGCCGTTCTCTCAGAGATCTCTCAGCTCCACCTGCCTCACAGGGTGTCTGTTGTGGGGAGGGGAAGGGAAAGGAGATTGTAAACCGCTCTGAGACTCCTCCGGGTAGTGAAGGGTGGGGTATAAATCCAATTTCGTCTTCTTCTTCTTATCTGTATTTAACTGAAACTAATCATCATGTTGAATGCAGATCAATGGACTGGGTTCAAGGGTTCCCTTCCCTAAGAGTATTTCATGAGGAAGAAAAAGAAGTGAAGAGGAAATTGAATTTATACCCTGCCCTTCACTTGGAGTCTCAGAGCAGTTTGCAATCTCCTTTCCCTCCCCCTCCCCACAACAGACACCCTGTGAGGTAGGTGGGGCTGAGAGAGCTCTTTTGAGAATGGCTCCTGAGAGAACAGCTCTGACAGAACTATGGCTTGACCAAGGTCATCCAGCAGGTGCAAGTCGAGGAGTGGGGAATCAAACCTGGTTCTCTCAGATTAGAGTCTGCGCACTTAACCACGACACCAAACTGGCTCTAAACTAAATCCACTTAGGGACACTCCTGAAATTCTCCCGTTTCAAATTTCTCACTGAATTCTGAAGTTCTGAATTATTTTCTATGAGGCGGATTCTTGCCTTGCCAAGGGGTGCGCCAGTGGCATTAATGAGGGCTGAACTGGGAATGACCTCGTTGAATGCCAGAGTCAATGTCATAATTCTATCCTATTGGAGAAAATGTTTAGAATGACCCCAGGATTCCCTGGGGGGTTTAAGTTTTAGTTTGCACTTGAAAGCCTCCAAGAGATTAGGTGACCAGTTGGCCTCGATTCAATTGAAATTTTCAATTCCTGATGATCTTTTAAGGAATAAAACCCAAGCACGGGAACTGGAGGAATGGGTGTTCAGAAAGGATGGGCTTATGGATCAGGATGTGATGGCACATTATCTTACGGCGCCATTATTCAAGCTTTTTAAAAGGGATCACTGTCGGTCCCTGTATTTAGAGAAGTTCACCAGCCTGGAATTAAGATCAGCTTTTACAGCTTTTAAGATTTCAGTCCATGCCCTCAAAGATCAGGACCGGATGTTTCTTTGGTATCCCTGCCCCCCTTTACCAAGCCCATCTTGGAACAGAAATTCCCCTCTGCATTGCGTGCTGCTTTCACTTCCTTTGATCATTGGATTTTATAGTACTCTCCAGACTGCCTGCTGCTTTCGCTTTCTTTGATCATTGGGTTTTATGGTACCTTCTGCATAGATTTATGGTTGTTCAGGGGTGACTTTGCAGTCAGTATGGCGTTGCCCCGGGCAGGGGTCATTTAATAGAAAAAGAGGTGCAGGAGCTCATTAGCATAACTCATTAGCATAACTTATTTGCGTATGCCACACCCCCTGACATCACCGGAAGTGTGTCAGAAGGCAACACCCACTGCTCAGGCTCCACTGGACTTACGGTTGCCAAGTTGTACCTTCATCTGGAGTGGGGGACTCCCAGTTTGCTCCTGGAGAGCGCGCGTTTTCCCTCAGATGACCGTGGCCCTGCCCACAGCGTGCCCGGCGTGGCCGCGTCACTTCTGGGTGATGTGCATGTTGCGTACTTTGGGGGTGGGGTTCCCCCCGGGGCCCAATCCGCCCCCCCCGGGGACTTGGCAAGCCTACCCTCAATGCAGGATGGTTGCCAATTCCTGCTTCGGCAATTCCTTGAGATTTGCAGGTGTGGGCTGGAGCGGGGGTTCTGCAACTTACCTGGCTGCTGCTTGCTCTGACTGAGGGCTGCTGGGAGCAGGGGGTGGGGCTTGTTGCATGTGCCCTCCCCCTGGGCTTCTTACTGCCAGAGCTCCGCTCCTGTGCGCTCCCGCAGGAGATGACCCCTGGCCCTGGGGGATTTTATGTGGTCTTGAGCTGCACCTCTCCTCAGTGTTGAGAGAATGTGGAGCACATGCCAGATGCAGAATCGCCCAGTGCCTAGTGTTGCAGTTTGGTGCCCAAAATGGGCCCGTTATTCTGAGCTGTGCTTGCTGGGTGACCTCAGGCTTTGGGTTGGGAAATTCCTGGAGATTTGGTGGCGATGCCTAGGGAGGGCAGAGTTGGGAGAGAGGCGGGAGCTCAGCAGGCGTGTGACACCATCCTCTGTGCCCCTCTGAAGTGGCCATTTCCCCCAGGGGAGCTGAGCTCCAGGGAGAAATTGTAGTGCCAGGCCGTGCCTGGGGATTGACAGCCCTCCTGCTCACACTTGCAGGACCCGGCAAGTGCAGGAACAGCCACAGGACTGGCAGCGTGCAAAGAGAGAAGAGAGCTGTAGCAGGAGAATACTGATTTAGAAAACCAGAAGCGGTCCTGCTTTCTACATCTACTTCACAAATGGTGGAGGAGATGGGCGGGGGGCCCTCAGTGGTACAGCATCTGCTTGGCATGAAGAATCACCGATATCTCCAGTTAAAGGATCTGGCAGTACGTGAGGTGAAAGACCTTTGTCCGAGTTCATGGAGAGCTGCCGGCAGTCTGGGTAGACTGACTTTGAGGGACCAGCGGTCTTATTCAGAACAAGTGACCTGGCCATTGAATGATTCCCCCCCTCCCACACACACACACACACACACACACACACACACACACACACACACACAGAGGTCACCTGGCACCGTGACCTATCCAGCGACTTCCTTCCGGGATCGGGAGGGAAGGAGGGAGGGAGGGGAAGTATAACATCTCTTTGGTGTAGGGGTTAAGTGCGCGGACTCTAATCTGGGAGAACCGGGTTTGATTTCCCACTCCTCCACTTGCACCTGCTGATGTGCCTTGGGTCAGTCACAAGCTCTGGCACAGCTGTTCCTGAAAGAGCAGTTTGTGTCAAGAGCTCTCTCAGCCCCACCCACCTCACAGGGTGTCTGTTGTGGGGAGGGGAAGGGAAAGGAGTTTGTAAGCCACTCTGAGACTCCAAGTGAAGGGCGGGGTATAAATCCAATCTCCTCCTCCTCCTCCTCCTCCTCCTCTTCTTCTTCTTCTTCTTGTTTCTTGGTGGATGGTATGGGGAAGAAATTAGTTGGGGGGGCATGCAACCTGGAGGGAAACTGAGGCACAGGCAAAGCAAAGGAGGAAGAAGCCAAACATGCAGAAGTTTAGTAGATGGTGAACCCTTTCCTGCGAAGAAGAAGAAGAGAAGGAGGAGATTGGATTTATAGCCCAAACTTCCCTACCTGAATGAGTCTCAGAGTGGCTTACAATTCCGAGCCCTTCCCCTCCCCACAAGAAGAGGAGGAGACGATTGGATTTATACCCCACCATTCAGTTCCCCAAGGAGTCCCAGAGTGGCTTACAATCTCCTTTCCCTTTCCCTCCCCACAACAGACACTCTGTGAGGTAGGCGGGGCTGAGAGAGCTCTCCCGAGAACTACCCTTGAGAGAACAGCTCTGAGAGAACATGTGACTGACCCAAGGTCACACCAGCAGCTGCATGTGGAGGAGGAGTGGGGAATCAAACCTGGTTCTCCCAGATTAGTCAGCCCTCCTAACCACTACACCAAGATTAAAACAACCGGCCAAGCTTGACCTGTTGACTTAAGCCACCCTCAAAGGCTTAAGAAAGGAAGAAAACTGGCAGCCTGGCAGGAGGCTTCCCGAGCTCTGTCGTGGAGAACCTTCACGCCCAAAGTCCCACAAGTTATTATTAAATAGGAAAGCAATAATATGTCCAGTTGCGTCCGTGCACCTGGCCAAATGCCCCGATCCAGGATCTCTGCCTGCCAGGCCCCCACGGCCAGCCACTCGACAGTGCAAGCCGAGAGCCACAGGAGGTTGTATGCCGCTATTCCCACGGCTGTGGGGTGGCAGACCTCAACCCGAACCCCAGCTTGGGCAAGGGAGAGAGGGCGGCCAGATCACATGCCCTACTGCCCACGTGGCAGCGGGAGACTGAGGAGGCATGATTCCAAGCAGAGCTGAGCCCCACCACCTATCCCCCCCCCCCAAGAAAAGAAGCAGGGAGAATGATGAACCCCTCCCCATTTCTTCTCCCTGGGAGAATGCATCCCCTAGTTCTCCTTCCAGCCACTAGAGGGAGCCCGTCCCTCTTTGGCGGGGCTGCGAGTGGCTTGCTGCGGGCTGCCTTCATTCTCAGCATCAGGACCAGAAATCTCCATCCTTTATCCTTCTCCAGCATCGCCAGGCCAGGTGTGGGGCCAGTCAGTTGCATGGATGGCTGCGCGGTATCTCCTGGGAGGAACCATGAAGCAGATTTGCTTCTGCGCCGCCTCCTCCTTTGCAGTAAGTCTCCCCCCCCCTCCGATTCCCATACCGGGCACCCTCCTCTTCAGTGTAGCTCCTTTCCATCCCGCTCCTCCTCTTCTCCTCCCCCTCCGTAGAATTTCACCAAGCCCTCCTTCTTTACCCCCCACCTTCTCCTCCTTTCGTTCTGCTCTAAAACGTGCTGTTCAGCACAGTGGATCTGAAAGGCCCCCTTCCCTTATTGTCTCATAGGTTAGGGGGCTGGCTAGTGTAGGGGAGCAGGCAGGGGGGGCTGCACTCTGTATGTGCTCAGAGGCACACTTGCCAAATTACAAGCACCTGGACAGGAGAAGAAAACGAGGTGCAGAACTGGGCGGTGAATTAATCCCTGCATTTGGAAAAGAACACGCCTGTTATTTCAGAAGATGACATTTTATGTTACTGAAAAGTCCCAGGTGGCATGTAGTGTCTCCCTCCCTTCCCCCAGATTTATCTTCACAAGAACCCTGGTGAGGAGGTTAGGCTGGGAGAAAGTGCCTAGCCCACAGTCACCCAAGCGAGCTTCTATAGCTCAGAAGGGAATGTACCCTGATGTCATCCTGCTTCTAGCCCAGCACCCTCCTGATGAAATCTCTCCTCCTTCCCATTCCCTCTTCTGGGTTTCTTCTGTCCCTTCCCTACCCCTCAGAGCCTTTGCAGTTCTTGCCCCCTTCTGCTGGAGGGCCTAGTCAAAATGCAAATCATTTCATTTTCGTAGTGGCTAGGGTTCACTCTCCCTGCCCTTGGGATACTCTTTGGGGAGACGAAGTGGGATCTGCCTCTGACCACAACGACCCCTTGTACCTTTCCCATCCTTTAGGAGACTTGGGAGAATGCAGGCAAGGAAGGGCAGAATAAATCCTATCTCCTCACAACAACCCTGTGAGCAGTGTTCCCCCTAAGCTGAGTTAGTGTGAGCTAGCTCACAGTTTTTCAGCCTCCGGCTCACACGTTTTTGTCTCAGCTCAGGAAGGACGGCTCCAGAGCAAACTGATTTATGCAGCAGCCGAATCGCTCGCAACTTTAATGCCAGTCACTCACAAAGTAGAGCTTTTGCTCACAAGACTCCACAGCTTAGAGGGAGCGTTGCCTGTGAAGTAGGCCAGGCGGAGAGAGGAAAGAGTTGTGTGTGGAGATCATAATGGTGGTGAATGATTTCAGAAGAATTATTCTTGAGTACACTTCTGCAGTCACTCCTCCACACACAGTTACTGGTATTTCCCCCTATTCAGAGTATATTCTTGCTTATCCCTGGCAGCCTTAGACTCCCCCCACCCTGGATAATAATCCTGACCTACCCTGCAGGGGTTGCTGCAACATTACAACAAAAACAACAACATAGTGTTATTGAATGTCTAAATAACCCCAGGTTGTTATGGGGGTTATTATGGGCTGGAATCTTCCCCTGGCAATCTCACTATGCCTACCCCACCCAACCCAAACTTTTCATCTCCTGGAAAAGAAGACAGCAGAAGGTGAGGTGAGAACTTGAGGCCCGGGGAAACCAGGTATTGTGTCCCGCCCCCCCCCCCCCTTGACCTGGTAGATTGCTTCTATGCTGGATTCTCTTGTTTGGCCTAGATTTTAAACCCCAGATAAGGAGATTTAAGGCTGTGGCCTGTTTTGATGTCAGAGCTGTGTAGCTGAGAACTGATGTGGGTCAGCCACCCCTGCAGTCGATGCCACAAACCTGTAGGTCTGGCTGAAGTGTGTGTGTGTGGGGGGCTACCTCCACAAAGAAACTAGGCTTCAAGACTTCGTTTGTCTTTAAAACGAAAATTTTCTCATCTAGAAACGTGTACTTTAAAAAAAATGGAGATGGTAAATATTTGTTTTGTGAAAAATCTAATACTGGAATCAAAGAGAATTCTTGAGAACAATATACTTGGTATGTGACTGGATTTTTAGCAACGTAGTGATGGTGTTGAAATAATACTTGGATTTTGGGTCCCTGGCCCCGGAAGGGACATGTGCTGTTCCTTCTACAAAACCCTCTGAAGGTGACTTGCCCCAGCCCTTTTGTGCCATTCTTGTGATCTTCTGCTGATCTTTGCTCTGGAAAATCCAGCCTCGACTGGCTTTACTTGCTGTGTAATGCTTTTCCGAATCAAGATTTAGAAAAATCCCCACCATTCTATACACTTGTCAGGGATGCTCTCGGCTGGTCCTGCATTGGGCGGGGGGTTGGACTAGACGGCCGGTCTGGCCCCTTCCAGCCCTAGGAGTCTATGATTCTATGAACCCTCTGTGCCACACCTATAACTATGCTACCCTTTTGAAGAAAGAGATAGTATTGTAAGGAAGAAACATGCCTCTGAGCATGTACAGAGTGAATGTGTCTGCAGCTGCTGCCCGTATAGTGGGAAAGAAGGGGCAAGGCTGTTTCTCAGGCTAGGTGGCCAGACTTGGAACATATCTAAAGCAGGGGTCCCCCCCTCCAAATGTTTTTGGGGTTGCAGGCACCTTTGACATTTTGAGAGGGGGTGTTAAGGGCCGACTGAGTTGGGGAATCCATGGAGATTTAGGGGTGGAGCCTGAGAAGGGTGGGGTTTGTGGGAGGGGGAGGACCTCAGCGGGGGTACGGAGCCCCAGAGTTTACCCTCCAAAGCTGCCATTTTCTCCAGAGAAGTTGATCCTTGTTGTCCGGAGATCAGCTATGATTCTGGGAGGTCTCTGGGTGCCACCTGGAGGCTGGCAAGTCTAGTGCCACCTCAAAATGGCTTCCAAATGGAATGCCTCCCGCCTTACGTCCCCTGGGAAGAAGGAAATCCTGAAGGGGACCCCCACACTGACTGAGAAAGGCCCCAGTTTCTTACCAGAGCCACTTTGGTATGGTGGTTAAGTGTATGGACTCTAATCTGGGAGAACTGGGTTTGATTCCCCGCTCCTCCTCTTGCACCTGGCTGGATGACCTTGGGCAAGCCCTAGTTTTGATAGGAGCTGACCTTGAAAAAGAGCAGTTTCTGTCAGAGCTCTCTCAGCCCCATCTATCTCACAGGATGTCTGCTGTGGGGAGGGGGAGGGAGAGGAGTTTGTAAGCCGCTCTGAGACTCCAAGTGAAGGGCAGGGTATAAGTCCAATCTCCTCCTCCTCCTCCTCTTCTTCTTTTTCTTCTTCTTATTCTTCAAGAGCCAGTTGGGTGTAGTGGTTAAGCGCACAGACTCTAATCTGGGAGAACCGGGTTTGCTTCCACACTCCTCCACTTGCACCTGCTGGATGACCTTGGGCAAGCTGTAGTTCTGACCAGAGCTGTCCTTGAAAAAGAGCAGTTTCTGAGCTCTCTCAGCCCCACCTACCTCACAGGGTGTCTGTTGTGGGGAGGGGAAGGGAAAGGAGTTTGTAAGCAGCTCTGAGATACCTTTGGGCAGTGAAGGGCGGGGTATAAAATCTCTTCTTCTTCTTCTTCCTCTTCTTCTTGCTATAGTGGAGGACTTTTTTGTTTGAACAAGGGAAGCTAGTAATGAGACCTGCCTTACAATGGTCCTGCCTGCTGTCTGAAAAATTCAGCAAGGGCCAAAGGAAGCACTAGTGGGCCCCATAACGCCCATGGGCACCATATTGGGGAACCCTGTTCTAAAGACTCAGCAGCCTCATCCTTCTCTTCCTTGGCGAGAAACTGGCCAAAGAGGAAAAAATAAACAAGGCCCAACTAGCAGCCAGGATATCCCCCCCCCCCCGGACAGTTGGAAATCCTGGGTCAGAACAATAAAGTAATCTATCCAATCTATTCTCTTCTCTTCTTCTTTTAAAATATCTGAAAAAGGGAATCCCTCAGAGTCCAGCAGCACGGTTTGTGTAGATTCAGTCCTTTTCCTGCAAAGGCTTCTGGGACCAGCGCCTCTATTCAACATCTAAGAACCTCTTGGTCCTTGGCCACATGTACAAAATCCAAACAGACTATGAGTGCTCAGTGTTCCAGCTGAACAGATGATGTGAAGTATCAACACAAACCCAGGAAGAGATTATCAGTAATCTGACAGCGAGAGGGAAACAGCAAGGTTGCTTGAGGTCCAGCACATTTTTGGGCGGGTGGCGAGAGCAGGGTCTGTGGCAACTGAAGCGAAGCTGCAGGTGGCAATTCAGAGCCTCCCCGTCATGCTGATTGTAGAGTCGCCAACTCCGGCTTGGGAAATTCCTGGAGGTTTGGGGTGGAGCCTAGGGAGGGTGAGGTTTGGAGAAGGAAGGGACGTAATGCCATATTGTCCACCTTCCAAAGCAGCAAACTGATCCTTAAGTGCCAGTTTGGTGTAGTGGTTAGGAGCATGGACTCTAATCTGGGAGAACTGGGTTTCAGTCCCCACTCTTCCACGTGCAGCTGCTGGTGTGACCTTGGGTCAGTCACAAGTTCTCTCAGAGCTGTTCTCTCAAGGGCAGTTTTCTCTCAAAGCTCTCTCCGCCCCGCCTACCTCCCAGGGTGTCTGTTGTGGGGAGGGGAAGGGAAAGGGATTGTAAACTGCTCTGAGACACCTTTGGGTAGTGAAGGGCGGGGTATAAATCCAGTCTCTTCTTCTTGTGTCCTTTGGAGATCTGTTGTCCTTCCAGGAGATCTCTAGGCTGTGCCTGACGACTGGCAACCCTGGTTGAACTGGAATGGGGGAATCAACACTTTACAGAGTGGCCTACAGGGAGAGCTGTGCCAGTGGTCCATTTCTATCTGCTCAAAGCTGAGTCAGACATGCAGAAGAAATAGGACTGCCAACCTTCAATTGAGCCCAGAGACCTCCCAGATCTTCAGAGTACAGAATTCAGCTCCCCTGGAGAAAATGGCTGCTTTGGAGGGTGGACTCTGTGGCCTTGTGCCCCACTGGGGTTCCTGCCCTCCCCAGGCTCCACCCACAAATATCCAGGAATTTCCCAACCTGGAGTTGGCAACCCTAAAAAGTACCCTAAAAAGTACCCGTGCTTATTGGCTTAGTCAGCTGCAGCTGGGAAGAAATATGCATTTGTACATTTCCTTTGAACATTTCTTTGTACATGTGGGGTGTTATCAAAAGAAAGCCCGAACGGAGAAACCGATTTCCATTTAGCTGAGAATCTCTCGGTAGCTATTCCTTGGGAAAAGATAATTCATTCCCAGCGGATCCCAGTTTAGCCTTCTCCTTGGCATGCTAACTTTCCACAGGCAGGGGCTTCATCTCATACAGGCCAGAGAAGTCGAATGCATGTAATGGGCTAGTCCAGGCAGGGCTATACCACATGGTATTTTAAACAAATTGCTCAAAGGGGATCAAGGTGGGCAGCCGTGTTGGTCTGAAGCAACAGAACAAAGTTAGAGTCCAGTGGGGGCACCTTGAAGACCAATAAAGTTTTATTCAAGGTGTGAGCTTTCGTGTGCAAATCACACTTTGCCAGGTGATGAAATGGAATTAATAAAGTGCGGTAGCCCGATCACACGGTCCCCCGAGTCTTTGTGCTTAGGCTGTTAGCTGGCGATCACACGGCAATGCTGGAGCGTGGCAAAGAAGCGGCGCTGCAAGCGTTTCACGTTTGTGCGCATGCGCAGTTCCACGAAGCAGCACTGCTTTCAGTTACGTGTTTGTGCGCATGCACTTACGAAAAACATCCGGTTTGCGACCGGACGTGGACAGGCGCCGGATGCCACAAGATACTAGCGCTCCCGCGATCAGACACCCGCCCCTGCCCCGCGTTTTCAGGATACTAGTGCAATTTCCGAGTTACTTTTTAACTGCGCATCTTCGGCGGGATGCCACGGGTTGGCCACGGGTGCGCTACGCTTCCCAGATGTTGTGGCGTGATCGCGCCCCAAAAATCCGCCTGACATTCGTGCCTTTCACGTGGCAAATCCTCTGTGTGACCAGGGCCAGAGTTGTATATATAGGGGTGGCTTGTTAAATTAGCATGCAAAATAGTGAAGACGTTTATTAACAGATCAAAAGAATGACAAGCTCACACCAACTTTGTTGGTCTTAAAGGTGCCGTTTGGACTCTAACTTTGCTCATAGGAGAGTTTCTGAAAAGGGCAGCATTCAGGTGCTACTGCCCTATCATCCTATATGCAGAAGATCTTTGGATCGCTGCTCAGGACAGAGGCGGTAAAGAATGGGACGGGCACCTATAAAGGAAGTTCCGGCGATTAGCCATGCCGGTCTGTGGTAGAGCAGCTAAATTCAAGCCCCTTAGAGACCAGGAAGGTTTTTTTTGGGGGGGTATAAGCTTTCAAGAGACAGAGCTCTCTCCCTCAGACACCTTCATCTGAAAAGGAAGTTATTCTTCTGGTTGCCTTTCAGAGTCAAGACTGGAGCAAGAATGACGAGAAACTCCTGCAGGCCGTGGAGTACAACGATGCGGAAAGAGTTGCCTCTCTCCTTCTCCGGAAGGGCCTCGTGCCCACCAAACTGGACTCGGAAGGAAAATCTGCGTAAGCCACTCCCGTTTATTTGCAAGAGTCCCAGCCAGGGGGAAACAAAATGGAAAACTAGTCCCCCCGAGGGTTTATAAACCAGATTGGCAGCTCTGGGTTGGGAAACCCCTGGAGATTTGGGGGGGTGGAACCTGGCAAGGGCGGGGTTTGGGAAGGGGAGGGACCAGTGCTCCCTCTGAGCTGTGGACTCTCGTGAGCAAAAATTCTACTTTGTGAGCTGCTGGCATTAAAGTTGTGAGCGAGCAATTTGTCAACTGCATAAATGAGTTTGCTCTGGAGCCCTCCTTCCTGAGCTGAGACAAAAATGTGTGAGCCGGAGGCTAAAAACCTGTGAGCTAGCTCACACTAACTCAGCTTAGAGGGAACACTAGGAGGGACCTCAGAGAGGGGTCCAAGGCCACGGAGTCCATCCTTCAAAAGGGCCATTTTCTCTGTCCCCCTGGAGATCAGTTGTAAAAGCAGGAGATCTCCCGGTGCCACCTGGAGGCTGGCAGCTCGACTTATAATCAACCCCCTCACAAAGAGAGCTGCAGAACTGCGGAGGGGGAAATCTGGGGTATGGGGAAATTTCAGAATTGTTCCTCCCGCCATGATTTCTCATTTATAATGTAGACGGTCAATTTGTTCATGCATAAATAATGTCACAAAAAACATACCCTTTCTGGGGGGGGGGGGAGTCTTGTGCCAGGAGAATAAGAACAATGTGGAGGTAAAGAATGACTGGTTCCATTTGCACCAATGGGAAGAAAGACGAAGCAGGGAAATAATTCTGATTATGAATATAATTGCAGGTGCCTGTCTGTTTGATAAGGCCCCGTTAGGCCTAGTATTGATTTTTTTTTTTTAAACCTTGCTCATTTTCTGTTATGGCTTTTCTGTTATGCTGTGATGTGATAGATGAATTTTTGTAAAATTTCTTATCAATAAAATTTAGAAAAAGGGACTCTCATAACAACTAACATAATAACATAGAAACATGGAAGATGAGCAGGAACTCTACAAGTATATTGTGATGCTAACACTTGTGGTACTAACATTTTCACTAACAGAAATAAGATCTCCACCTCTTGGGTTCTTTCCTGTATCCCTAGTTATAGCTCCCCTTCCTAATTTTCTTTGTAGTTTGTAGTTTAATGCAAAATAAAAAAATATCCCTTCGGGGGTGTATAGGAAAATTGATTTCTAAAGCCTTCATGTATCCCTTGTGATGTTATAGAGTTTCATGTACCCCTTGTGTGATTCCTGGAAGTTTCACGTTCCCCTTAGGAATGTATCTGGCTTGACCATTTGTCCAGATTGCCCCCATAAATCCAGATGCCTCAGTGAAGCATGGCAGAGATGCACGTAGGCTCCTGGATGGGAGGGGGACATGGATCAGTTTACTGCAGAGGCGGGTCTATGAAACCCCACCTTCCATTTGTACCCCGCTCACCCTCGAAGGGCTCTGAGCGGCTTACACGGTGCATGGTGCAGAGACCTATGCAGAAACCCTGACTATGGCCACAGTACGTCTGGGGTGGGGGGAGCCCTACCAGGTACCCTCCCGACTCCGATCGTTCGTTTATCCGGCGAGTGGGCGACTCCTTCCAGTTTTTCTCCAGTGTGTCTTCTGCAGCCTCCACTGTTCTTTCGGCTCTCTGGTGACTCCTCTCAGGGGCTGTTGGTTATGGGCCCTGGTGCGCAGCCGCGGTGGGCATCACAACGTCCTTACGGCTCCGGCCGGCCTCCTGCTGGCCACGTCATAAGCTGCCGAGCCAACCGCCTCCTTGGGATGTCGCTGCCTCTCTTCATTTATAAGTTATAAGTTCAGCAAGGATGAGAAATTCAAAATTACCCTTGCAAGGGAAGTGACGTGTGCACATGTAATTATCAGAGTTTTCCCTTCATTCTTGTAATGCTAGAACTGGGGCTCACCCAATGTAGGTGATGGGCAGTAAATGCAGGACAGATCATGCAGCCTTCTTCATGCAACCAAGTGGGCTGTAAGGTTGCCAGGTCCCCCCTGGCCACCGGCAGGGGGTGGAGGGCAAAGGGTTGGGAAACTCCTGGAGATCTGGGGATATAGCCTGGCAGGCCTATAGCCACGGTGGGCCTTTGGGGGGCACTGCCCCCTTTCTTAAAGGCACAGTCTGCCAAGAATTTCTCCTGTAAATGCTTTTTTCAATCATTTCAAAACACTTTTTAAAAGGTGTGCACTCCTTTAAGCAGAGTGGGGGTGCTGTAGTTGATTAATTCCTGCACTGAGCAAGGGGGTGGGAGTAGGTGACCTCTAGGATCCCTTCTAACTCTGTGACAAGAAACTGGTCTCCTTTAAGAGAGTTTTTTCTGCCTGTTAGCTTTCCTAACCATAGAGGTCATCACCTCTACCTGCCGGCTTGTTCTCAGAATTGCTGCGTAGGCTGGCAGAAGTGATCGACTTGCAGCAGCTGAGAACAGCCATCTGAAGTGGTTGACAGCTTGCAGTTTAGAGATCTATCCGGGTCACAGCTTTCTGTTGGCTTAATGGCCTTTCTTTCTGCACAGAGAACTTCAGCCCCACCAGAAGAAAAATTGCCCCACAACATCCTGGCTACGGGCCTGGATCCTGGGGAGGACAGAGACCTCAGTGGAGTACGATGCCACAGAGCCCACCTTCCCAAGCAGCCCTCTTTCTCCAGGGCAACCGACCTCTGTAGTCTGGAGATGAGCTGTAATTCCGGGGGATCCCCGGGCCCCACCTGGAGGAGGCTGGCACCCCTAAGAGGAGGCCTCACACAAAGTTCTTTCATGCTGGAGATGTGATCAACTGTGTCAAAACCAGGTCGGGGGGACCCAAACACAACGCATTAAAAATCGTAACGTCGTTTGCCCCACAGTTTGTCATTTTCTAGTTTGTTTTCACATGCCATAGATAGCTGTTTGTCCAGTGTGTACGTCTACTAATGTATGCACGAGCAGGCTCAATCAATCCATCTAATTTATTGCGGCAGGAGCCAGTAAAACAGTACAATTCTGATATAAAAGGGATTAAAACAGTAATAACATGGGAATAATATAAAAACATTAACAGGAGAGAGTTAATAAGATTAGTAAAGTAAAATAGTGTTAATAAGAGAATCATACAATTTTTTCAGCTAAAATAAGTTAACGTTTCCTAATAGCTAGGTAAAGGTAAAGGCTCCCTTGCTCGAAAGCCAGTCGAGTCCGACTCTAGGGTTGCGGTGCTCATCTCCGTTTCAAAGCCGAAGAGCCAGCGCTGTCCGGAGACGTTTCCGTGGTCATGTGGCCGGCATGACTAAACGCCAAGGCGCACGGAACGCTGTTACCTTCCCACCGAAGTGGTACCTATTTATCTACTTGCAATTTCTTGCTTTCGAACTGCTAGGTTGGCAGGAGCTGGAACTAGAGACGGGAGCTCACTCCACCATGCGGCACACTCGGGTCTCGAACTGCTGAACTACCGACCTTCCACAGCCTGCAGTTCAGTGTCTTAACCACTTGAGCCACCGCAGCTCCTAATAGCTAAGTAACAAAATTTTGCCACAGCGCAAGTCACTGAGCTCTGAACGTCTTCTAAGAGGAATTTACGAAGGACTTCTGGCCTAAAGTCAAGATAAGACTGCAGAGGGCTAAATCTAGACAGAAGGGGTAGTATAAGATGGTCTCGTTCCTCCTGATAGAATCTGCAGAACAGGAGGACATGAGTAATTGATTCCACCATATTAGCCATGCATGGGCATGTACGTTCATGCATTGGGACTCGAGTGAATTTACCTTGCAGTACAGCGGAAGGGAGCGCCTCAAAGCGGGCTCTGGAAAAGGCCCATCTATAGGGTTCATAGGTAATGTTAACTAACTAAGGGGCAACAGTAAAATGTGGCCAAGATTTTATGTTTCTGTCGTTCTCGGGTAGCAAAGCTTCTTCATTTTGTGATTCAATACCACGAAGCCTCTGCACGACCGCTGTTCTTGCCTTGTATAGGCTTCCATAGAAGAGATATTCTGTGAATAGGCCAATCTGATTTAATTTATTAAGAATTTGTGTGGACCAGGCAGGGTAAGGGTCCGAGGCTAAAAAGTAAGGTATTCAACCCTTTGGGTTGTAATGAATTTCTAGCCAGAGCATTATAGCCTGCTCCCAGACCTTTGTTTCAACTCTGAGTAGCCCAGCCTGTTGCCTAAGTGTTACATTAGAGGTACTTCTAGGAACGCCAAATAGAGATCTAAGAAATTTAGATTGAACCTTTTCAAGGGTCTTTAGACTAGCAGAAACTCCGATTTGTGAGCCATACAGGAGTTGAGCCAATGATTTTGCCTGGAAGGTTTTTAAGGCCGTGGGGAGAAAGCCTGCACCTTTCCTTCTAAATAATCTAAGAATGGCATTTGCACTTCTCTCTGCCAGGTTAGCTGATGAGGACAGATGTGCTGAGAGCACAAGCAGGCTCTCCGTCACTATTGCCTACAGAATTGTGCCATGCTGTGAAAATCTTCTGCTAAGCTAGGAGCATACACTTAGTGGTGGACCCCTGGCTCCATGGCAGGGCATCTGCTCGGTGTGCAGAAGGTCCCAGGTACAGTCCCTGGCATCTCCAGTTAAAAGCAGCACAGGTGATGTGAGAAACCTCAACCTAAGACCCTGGAGAGCTGCTGCCAGCCTGAATAGACAATATTGACCTTGGTAGAACCAGGGTCTGACTCAGTAGAAAGCAGTTTCTGGGTATGTTTGTTGATTTTCGCCTGCTTCCAATAACGATCTTCCCAGCCAGGATCCCCTGATAAGCTTCCGAAAGGAGGTAGGATGCCCCGAAACAAAGGCCCTTTCTGCACCCGTTATTTTGCCTCGGTTTCCGAGTGCATCCTGTTCTTCTGTTCTGCATCCCCGCCCGCTTTCACTCCAAGGTTGTGTCAGGGCTTTTTCTTGTTTCTGCACTGGTTGTACAGGAATCGGCATTCAGACCGCTTCCAGCACACTGTGGCCCCACAGCTACCAAAACTCCTTTTGCAGCGATGCTTTGTTCTCATCCACTTTGGAATCACTAGTTCTCTCTGAAGCAGAATGGTTTCTGTGGGCATTTAAGCCCTGCCCGCTGCCCTCCCCCCATTTCCACTTCTCCCTCTTTAGGGGGGCACTCCCTCCCTGTTCTGTTTCCTCTCCCTCCTGCTCCAAAGACAAAAGAGGACGTCTCCTCCTGCTCAGGCAAACTTTAGAAAAGCCAGCTTAAGAAGGAACCAGTAAATATAAAGGACCAGGGGATTCCCTGCTCCCAAATGTGTCAGTCTTGCATGTGTGGGCCTGGATTTCCCCCTCCCTTTCTCTTTCTTTTTGCAGAGGCATGAAGGGGTGTGTGGCTAGGTCTGCAGTTAAAAGTTTCGAAAGATGGTTGCCTTTCTCTTTATCTTGGACAAAGCAGCCAGTTAGCTCAAAAAATGCGGGTTTTGCTTGTAGATGCAGAATGCATACAGAAAACACAAATAGACCAGAGAGGAAAACTCCAGTGCAGAGATAATGTGTGCGGCTGCGAAAGTCAACCCTTAAGGCTTGACTCCTCGGATTCTCCGGATTCTGCAGAATGAGCCATAGTCTGAAAACTAGTGACATAAAGGATGTTCCCTATCACTAAAATTTAAGACTTTGAAGTACTTTCCCCATGAAGAAATTTGGGGGAAGAGGGTCTCATAAGTATGGGGGGGGGAGAGATGACAAAATGGAGCACATGAGAGAGGTTTATAAAATTATGCACAGTGTAATGAAAAAAGAGAGAGGATTTTCTCTCCTTTCCCCTCCTTTTCCCCTTTGAGAGCTAGTTTGGTGTCGTGGTGAAGTGTGCGGACTCTAATCTGGGAGAACCGGGTTTGATTCCCCACTCCTCCTCCACTTGCACCTGGCTGGATGACCTTGGGCAAGCCGTGGTTCTGATAAGAGCTGTTCTTGGGAAAGAGCAGTTTCTGTCAGAGCTCTCTCAGCCCCACCTACCTCACAGGGTGTCTGTTGTGGGGAGGGGGAGGGAAAGGAGTCTGTAAGCTGCTCCGAGACACCTTTGGGTAGTGAAGGGCGGGGTATAAATCCAATCTCCTCTTCTCTTCTTCTTCTTTCTTATCATGCTAGAACTGGGGAATTCCCCAGCAATGCTGCTGATGGGCAATCGATTCAGGTCGTGTCAAACTGATGCTGATGGGCAATGCTGCTGATGGGCAATCGATTCAGGTCGTGTCAAACTGATGCCGCAAAGGCCTTACTGGGAGACTTCTGCTGTGCTGGGAATTTGTCCTGCAGGGCCCTTTGCGGATGTGTTGATCTGGCCTTTGGGCAGTAACAGCAACTTGGCCTTGTTCTGCAGGTTCCACCTGGCCTCCATGAAAGGGAACGTGGACTGCTTAGAAGTGATGCTGGCCCATGGAGCAGATACCATGACGACCGACAGCTCAGGTGGGCTTCGCTCAAAGGTTCCTCTCCGCCTTTCTCCCAGGGAAAGAGGACCTGAGCTGATTCTGTTTAGCCCAAGGCCAGAATAGACTTCATTCATTGTTATTTATTCCTTCATTGGTATCCTGCCTTCCTCCCCTCATCCAGTTTATCCACTCAACCTTGCAAGGTAGGCTGAGAGACTGTGACGGGCCCAAGATTGCCTGGCGAGCTTTCAAGGCAGAGCAGGGATTCAAAACCCGGCTGTCCCAAGTCGTAGCCAAGTCCCATCTGGTATGAAACAAAATAATACTGGGCCTTCTCTTTCTTCCCCGTCCACAGGTTACACGGCTTTGCATCTCTCGGCAAAACACAGCCACCCACAGTGCATGAGCAAACTATTGCAGGTAAGTGCCTTCTCTTGGGTGTGCAAGAATTGGAAATGCTCCAAAACGCAGGGCTCCAAAAGAATTGCACGGCTACAGGCAGCACAGCAGCATCCAGAACTCATAGGGTTAAGCATAGTGGAGGGCATGTTGAGGGAGGGGATGAATGAATGAATGAGTAAATGTTTAATTGCAGCCAAAGACCATTAATCATAGGAATACAAGGGGTGGGGATGAGAAGGGGATGGGATCCATGTCATAATGAGTTTTCGTAGATGCAGCAAGCTGTGATCTCTCAGCCCTTCCCCCCATATGCATAATGCTGTCCCACCTCGCAGGAGTGTATGCAAAGCGCTTTGAACACTCTTGTATGAATGCAGTGTGTGCATTTCGCACAGCACCTTACGCACTCAGACTAGGCACCGTTTAGGATGAGCTGGTGCTGTACAGTGAGAAAGAGTCATCTGGTCCAACCCCCTGCACAATGCAGGAAAATCACAAATACCTCCCCCCCACACAACCCCAGTGGCCACTGTTCATGCCCAGAAGGGGGGGGGGATCCCCTGGGATCCCTGGCTAAATTGGCCTTGAGAAAGTTGCTTCCTGGCCCCAAAGTGGCAACCAGCATTTCCCCGGGCGTGTCAGAAAGGGCCACGAGAACTAAGCCCTGGTGCAACCCTCCCTGCCCTCCCTCTCATGGTCTGCCTAAATTCACAGAATCCGCATTGCTGTCAGATGGCCACCGAGCCTCTGTTTGAAAACCTCCAAAAGGAGGAGAGCCCACCACCACCTCCCGAGGAAGCCTGCTCCACTGAGGAACCGTGTTGCTGCTGTTACTAGTTTGGTGTAGTGGTTAAGAGCACGGACACTAATCTGGGACAACTGGGTTTGATACCCCACTCCTGCTGGCGCGACCTTGGATCAGTCACAAGTTCTCTCAGAGCTGTTCTCTCAAAAGTAGTTCTCAAAAGAGCTCTCTCAGCCCCACCTACCTCACAGGGTGTCTGTTGTGGGGAGGGGAAGGGAAAGGAGATTGTAAACCGCTCTGAGACTCGTGAAGGGCGGCAGGGTATAAATCCAGCCTCTTCTTCTACTGATGTTACAGTTGCCAACCTCCTAGTGGGTCCTAGAGATCTCCCATTATTACAGCTGATCTCCACGTTACAGGGATCAGTTCCCCTGGAGAAAATGGCAGTGTTTGCAAGGTGGTCTCTATGGTATTGTACCTCCCCTTCCCAAACACCACCTTCCCCAGGTGCCCTCCAAAATATCCAGGTATTTTCTATCCCAGAGTTGGCAAGTGCTCTTCTTTTTTTCCTTCTTTCCAAAACTTGAAATCCAAAGCTGAAACCATTATTTTGCCGAAACGTGGCCCTTCACATATATTCTAAAGCACTGAACTTTTGAAAACCTGCACACAACTGAACATTAGATTCCTATCTGATGTGATTTGCATTCCCTCGGCTCCGTTTAAAAAAAAGAGGGGGGGAGAGAGTGCAGCAACCTTCTCTGTACATTTGAGACATCTTGATGAATATCTATTTGGGGGAGGGGGAGCCAAATCTCAGCCCAGCAAAGAAAAGTTGACCTTGAGTAACCTTAATCAGTTTTACTTTCAGCCACGGATACATTTCTTGCTGAAATCATGAGCATCACATTCAAATTGGAAAACACCGACCCTCCCCTTTGCAGTGTGGTATTAAGAAATAGAAATGCATCCTGAGTGTATGGCCTCTGCCACATTATTTTTATTATTATTATTATTATTATTATTATTATTATTATTATTATTGCCTGTGTGTCCCTATTGCTTCTGGGGGGGAGGTTCCCCCCACAAGTGTGTGCTCCCTCTAGTGGAGTATTCAATATTAGATAGCTGAATTACTTTGTTGATTTAAACTGCAGGTTTTTATGCCTGACATACAGTACTGTAATACTGAATCAGCCACTAGAGGGAGCACAACACTGGTGGAAAAGAAACAAAAGAAGCAATAGGGACACACAACAAAAATAAGAATGCAGGAGAGCCCTATATGGGTTTACTCAGAAGTAAGTGCTGCTGTGTTTAGTTGGGCTTATTCCCACGTAAGGACTGTAGTTAATTGCTTATTCCTAACTTGTTTGGTTTCACTCAGGCATCCTGCCCTGTTGATGTGGCAGACAGCAACGGACGGACCGCGCTGCATCATGCAGGTGAGCTCTGTCCGCAACACAGAATGCTTCCAAAATTTTCCTCTGCCCAATTTTGCCCCAAAAGTTGGAGTTACAAATTACCTAGACTTGCTTCTGGTGTGTTAAGACTCTGGTATTTAATTTTTTTTACTTCCAAATATTGTACCATTCACTACGCATGCACAGCTTGTCACAGTTCTCAGGCATTTCAGTTCATGTGTATCTTTTCCCCCTCCACATTACCAGTGTACATGGATAAATTACTACCTAAAATCCAAAAAGACAACTCAGAGGGTTCTAGATCAAATCAAGCCGGGACTCTCCTTAGCACAGTGATGGCGAACCTTTTAGAGACCGAGTGCCCAAACTGCGACCCAAAACCCACTTATTTATCGCAAAGTGCCAACACGGCAATTTAACCTGAATACTGAGGTTGTACTTTAGAAAAAAACCACTCACACATTAACATAAGATGATCCAAAGTACGGAAAGCAATCCCAAAGGCTTTCATTTACTTAAAATTATTTGGCAGAGAATTCGACACTTTATGATGGTCTGGGCCTGGCTGGGGCGATGGCACGTGTGCCCGCAGGGAGGGCTCTGAGTGCCACCTCTGGCACCCGTGCCATAGGTTCGCCACCACTGCCTTAGAAGTTAAAATGATCAAACTGAGGCTATCGTACTTTGGTCACATTATGAGAAGACAAGAGTCACTGGAAAACACAATCATGCTAGGAAAAGCTGAAGGCAGCAGGAAAAGGAAGGCCCAACAAGAGATGGATTGACTCAGTCAAGGAAGCCACAGCTCTCGGTTGCAAGACCTGAGCGAGGGTCTTAAGATGTTTTGGAGGATATGGATTCACAGGTGTAATGTATTCAGCCTGACATGCCCGGACTTGCCCGGGCTGGCCAGGCACAATTCCTCTGTAGCTTCAGTCGAAAGACAAAGGATCCGAAGGATCCTAGCCGGCCCAAACAAAAGAGCTAGCTTCCCAGCCGGGAGACCAATGGTCGCCCGGTTACTGTAAATAGCCTATCGGGAGTAGGGGGTGTGTTTAGGTGTGCTTGGTGGCGGGTTTTCTGAATGCATATAAACCGGCCTGCGAGCCGGTCAGTTGTCTTTGTCCTGAACTAAATAAAGGTATGCTTAGCTGAAATCACTCTCCGTCTGCATACTTTTCAACAGGGTTGCCATGTTAGAAGCAACTTGACAGCACTTAACACACACACACACACACACACACACAATCCAATTTGATGCATGCGATTTTTGCAAAGTGCTTTATCCATGTGCAAGATGCCTAAACATGGGAGCATCAGGAATCGTGTTTTTCCTGATGTGCTTTTCCACATCAGCAAAACACTACATCATTGTACTTACAGCTTCCTCGAGTTTGCTCATTTGCAGTGTTTTGTCCATGCTTATGTTCACATCTGTACTGGAGGTGAAGGGAAAGAACACAAATGTGCGGAAGGAACCGGAGCAGGAAGCTGAGGCTAAGTGCACATGCTCCAGTTCCAGGGTTACTTTTAGACATTCTCCTAGTTAAACCTGAATTAAGGAGGAGAGGAATGCAGCACAGAAAGGAACTGTGGAACAACAAAGGAATGGAACTAGGGAAGCTGACTCATTCATCCGCTGCAGCTTCCGTTGGGGAGCACAGGCAAAGCTCATTGAAAAGTACTGAGACTTACTAGTGATTTCAGCTCTCATACTTTATTTCAGCTCAGAACAAGACGAGAGTACCCAGCTCGCAGGCTGGTTTATATGTGCACAGACCCCGCTCCCCAAACACACCCACACACAAGTGATTGGCTGTTTACAGTGGCCGAGAGTTCCATAGGCTTTCGGCCAGGCGCCTAGCCTGCCGATAGGTGCCGGCTAGGATCCGCTTGTCCCATTGTTACTGAGAGCAAAGCTCGGTCGCTTCGCCTGACCGCGTGGCGAAACGGCCGCGCACGCGGTCTGATATGGATATATTACACTCATGTTTCCCTGAGATACTAATTTTCTATGTGTGGGGATTTTTGTGAGTGTGGAAGTACTGAATGAGGTGATTCCCCCATGTGATACTACCTGGAAACAGATTCATCGCCTGTAGCCGAATCTCATTCTGCAGTAGAAGTTGCAAATTGCCCCTTGTGTCATGGTCATGTATACGGTTGCCAGGTGCCCTTGTTGGGGACGTCAAACAGCAATGTCGCTGTTTGGGGGTGGGGTAGCAGAAGCCTCAAAAACTGGGGGAAACCCCACCGGGACCTGGGGAGTGGGGACTGGCAACCCTATCTTTGTAGATGTGTGTCGAAGCACCCCCATTGCAACAGCAGTTTTTATCCCTTCTGTTTTTCAGCGCTCAGTGGATGTATCTCTTGCTTGGAGATTCTCTGTGACTTTAAGGCTTCCTTGAACACCAAGGACCAGGTAAGGCACCCTGCGCCGTCCCCCCCCCAACTCAAGGTAAACCTCCCGTTTCCTCTTCTTACTGTCAGAGCAATGTCCTCAGTAAGAGGCCACAAAAAAGCCAGAGAATGGAATGTTCCCTGCAAAATTCAGCTTTTTATGAATCTTGACGCTCTTTAAAAAAAAAACACACAAAGCTTCTAGCCCTCATGAACGTGAAAATTCTGTTTGAGGTTTTCTCAGAAACCCTGCTGAATAATGTTCCTAGGGGGGCAGCGGTTC
>NW_015165393.1:33563-42323 GCF_001447785.1 Gekko japonicus
CGGTTCAGTGCTACAGATATTCTTTCAGCATCTTGCAGAGGGAGAATGTATAGTGCCCCCTCAACACTGCAAGGTGGGGGAGAGCAATGGTGCAATTATCCTTCATTTTCACAACATTTATATAGTCTCAGCCACACATTTGTCCTATTATGCCACCTCTATAACCTTGATCTAAAGGAGAGTTGCGAAAATATGCCCTTTATTGTTTTTTGTTACTGTGAGAGTGTTCGTTTCTATTAATTTTTGTCACCAAAGTTCCAGATTCATTTATTTCATTTCGGCAGTTCTATTTTCTTTTTTTCTTTTCTTTTCTTTTTGGAGGCTAAGCCATCGATGCAAAAAGACATCAGTTTAAAAAGTGATATTGCTACAGAAATGACATTAGTAGGATCAGAGGGAAAAGGGCTGTAATTTTGTACCAAATCAGGAACTGGAATTTTCACACTGAAGCAGTGTGGTCACAAAATTTTGGTTGCATCTCTAATGCAGAGCTTTCGTTATTTCTTCATAAAAGTCCAGAGTATACCCAGTTCCACAGTCAAGACACTACTGACATTGGCCAGGGAATAACACGACTATCTTCCTCTCTGAAAGAGAACTCTGATTCACAAAAACTGATGCTGGAATAAATATTGTTTGCCTTTCAGGTGCCACTTGACTTCTGTTTGCTTTTGCTTTTGTTGTTGTTTAGTCGCACAGTCGAGTCCGACCCCATGGACCACATTACGCCAGGCCCTCCTGTGTTCCATCGTGCTCCGGAGTTTGCTCAGTTTCATGTTCGTTGCATCTATGAAACTGTCTAACCATCTCATCCTTTGCCGTCCCCGTCCTCTTTGACCTTCAGTCTTTCCCAGCCTCAGGGTCTTCTCCAGTGAGTCCTCCCTTCTCATTTGGTGGCCAAAGTATTTGAGCTTCAGGATCTGGCCTTCCAGGCGCCATCGCTTTCCTCCCAAGGAGCAGGCGTCTTTTAATTTCATGGCTGCAGTCACAGTCTGCGGTGATCTGGGATCCCAGGAACGTGAAGTCTGTCACTACTTCCACAGCTTCCCCTTCTATTTGCCAAGGAGTGATGGGGCCGGATGCCATGATCTTAGTTTTTTTGATGTTGAGCTTCAAGCCCACTTTTGCGCTCTCCTCTTTTACTCTGAGCAAGAGGCTCTTTAGATCCTTTTCACTTTCAGCCATTAGAGTGGTATCATCTGCATATCTGAGGTTGTTGATCTTTTCCCCAGCAATCTTAATTCCCGCTTGTGATTCATCCAGGCCAGCATTTCGCATGATGTACTCTGCATATATATTAAATAAGCAAGGTGACAATATACATCCTTGTCGTACTCCTTTTCCTATGCTGAACCAATCAGTTGTTCCGTATCCGGTTCTAACTGTCGCTTCTTGGCCCTTATACAGGTTTCTCAAGAGACATGTGAGGTGGTCTGGTACTCCCATCTCTTTAAGGACCTGCCATAGTTTGTTGTGATCCACACAGTCAAAGGCTTTAGCATAGTCAATGAAGCAGAAGTAGATATTTTTCTGGTACTCTCTTGCTTTCTCCATAATCCAGCGAATGTTGGCAATATGATCTCTCGTTCCTCTACCTCTTCGAAACCCAGCTTGTACTTCTGGTAGTTCTCTATCCACGTACTGTTGAAGCCTAGCTTGTAGGATCTTGAGCATGACCTTGCTAGCGTGTGATATGAGTGCAATTGTGCGATAGTTTGAACATTCCTTGGCATTGCCCTTCTTTGGGATTGGAATGTATACTGATCTTTTCCAATCCTGTGGCCACTGTTGCGTTTTCCAAATTTGCTGGCAAATGGAGTGCAGAACTTTAACAGCATCATCTTCTAAGACTTTGAATAGTTCAGCTGGAATACCATCACCTCCACTAGCTTTGTTGTTACTAATGCTTTCTAAGGCCCATTTAACTTCACATTGCAGGATGTCTGGCTCGAGGTCAGTGACTACACCATCGTGGTTCTCAAGGACACTGAGGTCCTTCTTGTATAGTTCTTCTGTGTATTCTTGCCATCTTTTCCTAATCTCTTCTGCTTCTGTTAGGTCCCTACCATTTTTGTCCTTTATCATGGCCAGCTTTGCACGGCACGTTCCCTTGATTTCTCCAATTTTCTTGAAGAGATCTCTAGTCCTTCCCATTCCATTGTTTTCTTCTATTACTTTGCACTGTTCATTCAGGAAGGCCTCCTTATCTCTCCTTGCTGTTCTCTGGAAATCTGCATTCAGTTGGGTAAATCTTTCCTTTTCGCCTTTGCCTTTCGCTTCCCTTCTTTCCTCTGCTATTTTTAAAGCCTCATCAGACAGCCACTTTGCTTTCTTGCATTTCTTTTTCTTTGCTACAATAGAGTAACAGGCCTACTTCTCTGGGATTCTCCTCCAGCCCCTGTCTCCAGAGACCCTTCCTCTCATCTGTGGTTCTGTACCCCTGCCCGGTTGGTTGGTTGGTTGGTTTGTGCAGCTCCCCTTTCATCATCTCCTCTCCCTTGGCAGGATGGGGTAACCCCACTGATGCTGGCAGCCAAAATGAGCCATTCGGAGCTCTGCCGTTACTTGCTGCACCGGGGAGCGGCTGTGAACATGAGAGATCAACGGGGCCGGTGAGTGAGGCAGTGTGTGTGTCTGTGTGTGTGTGAAGCAGTCAGTGGGCGGCTGTAGGCTTGCCAGGTGCCCATTTATGGCAGGCAACCTCCTGGCACTTTTGTCCACTGCCTGTCAACAGTCACCTGGTTGGTGGGCAGAAACAGGCTGCCCAAACAGGGAATTCGGTGATCGTTCTCCCTGCAAAGTGACGTGACTTCTGGCGCAACCCCAGCCCGAGGGACGTCTGTTTAGTCTCAGCCAGGACCAGGCCTTTCTCTGCCCTGCACCCGGCCTGGTGGAACATGCTTCCGTGTGAGATCAGGGCCCTGCGGGAGCTCCTACCGTTCCTAGGGTTGCCAAGTCCATCTTCCGCTCCCAGCGGGGGACTTTGGGGGCGTTCCTGGAGGGGGCGGAGCATCCCCGACATCATGATGTCACGTTGGGGACGTCTGCTGCTTCCTCCCGCCTGCACACCGGATCTCCAGAAACGCCAGTTCCCTGCACTTAAAGGAGCCGGCGTTTCCCTTTTAAGTGCACGGAGCCAGCGTTTCCCCTTTAAGAGCAAAGAGCCGGCGTTTCCCTTTTAAGTGCACTGAGCTGGCATTTCCCTGGAAGCCTGATCTCAAGCGGAGATCAGGCTTGGGAGGAAACACGGGTTCCATGAACTTAAAGGCAGCCACCTCTCTCTCTCAAGAGAGAAGGGAGAGGGGTTGCTGTGGGTGTTGGGGGCGGGGCTTCCCTCCCAAAACGGGGGACCCCTGGCAAACCGGGGGGGGGGTTGACAACCCTAACCATTCCGCAGGGCCTGTAAAATGGAGCTGGGTTCTTCCTGGCCTTTGTGTGAGGCGGTGGGTGTCCAGTAAAAAAAGTCAGCCTCCCCAGCTGAAAGACCCCATTTCCATGCGGCCCAGATTAAACAGACTCAGAGTCGAGCGGCACCAGTATCGGAGACTGCGCAACAACTGCTACAATCTGTTTTTGATTTTTGTTCTAATGTGTTTTAATTCATTATTTATTACTGTGTTTTCTGTGATGCTGAATGACCTAACTCTTTGTTGCGATCAGCCCTGAGCCCATTTGTGGGGCGGGCGGAATATGAATTTGATAAATAAATAAATAAAATAAATAGCTCGGAAGGACCGGCACGTCACTCTAGCTCTTGCCCCCAAACTCTATGGCTTCCATAGAGTATTTGGGCGAGTGCTAGAGTGTCACCCCAGCGCAATGCCAGCCCTGCTGGGTCGCACAAGAGGCGACATCATTGCATGCTGGCAACAATCTCCACCCCCCCACGGTAAGTTTCTGCCTCCTCCCATCTCCTTCTGGGCCCAGGCCCAGGGCCGGCTCCAGGGTTTTTTGCACACTAGGTGAGGCTACCTTCTGGCGCCGCCCCCCCCCCGGAAGAGAGAGGAAGAGGAAGAAAGGAAGGAAGGAAGGAAGCCACCCCTCCCTCTGTTCTTTAAGAAGAAGCGGGGATGCCTCTCTCCTGAGGCCGTGCGGGGGGGCAGGAGAAAGGAGATCCATCGGTCCCTTCCTTGACGGGGCCATTAGTCACAAAAGCCCCGCGGGAGCCTCTGGGCAGAGGCCGAGAACGCCTGCCCCCCCACGGAGCCCCCACTGCTGGAGAAGCCCCCCAGGAGATCTGCAGCTCGGATTCATTGGCACCACACTGGCCGCGCTCCTTGGTGCCGCTGGACAGCGGGATGGACGCCTGCTCCATGATCAGCTGCACGGGGCGGGGGAGACCGAGGAGGTGCTGCATCAGCTGAACAGGCCCCCCAGCAACCCTTGCCACCCCACTAGCCTTGCCCTGCCCAGGCCGAGTCTTTGGGGGGCCCTCGGCCGCCTGTTCTGGGTTGCAGGGCTTGCACTTCCAGGGCTCCAGGGAGGTCACAGGCGCATTGCGGGGCCTGGGGGAGTCGGGAACTTTTCGCGGCCATTTCCCGGCGGTGCAGGAGGCGGTGCAGGAGGCGGTGCAGGAGGCGCCGCAGCCGTTACACTTTAAAGAGCGTTTTTCCGCTGCTCTAGGGGCAGCTCTAGGTAACAGTGTTCCGTGCGCCTTGGTGTTTAGTCATGCCGGCCACATGACCACGGAAACGTCTTTGGACAGCGCTGGCTCTTCAGCTTTGAAACGGAGATGAGCACCCTAGAGTCGGGCTCGACTGGCTTTCGAGCAAGGGAACCTTTACCTTTACCTTTAGGGGCAGCGAAGGGGCGCACTGAAGCAGCATGCGCCCAGAAAGTCATGGGGGGGTGGGCGAAGAGGCTGCGGTGGCCAGGGCGAGCGGCATGAGCTTTTGGTGGGGGCGGGGGGCAATTTTGGGGGGAGGGTGGCTTAGTCTGGCACCCCCATGCCCAAGCCATGCCTGGCAACTCAAGGTGTATCCCGTTGGTCTGTTCCACTTGAAAAGCCATTTCCTCCAGCAGGGGAAGTCTTCCCCTGATGTAAGACACTTATGTCCAGGGAAGGCTCCTTCTGCTGGAGGAAAGTACCTCCGCTAGAAGAACAGACCAACAGGATCCTGGGAGTCTTGGCAGGCCTGTCATCTGGCTGGGAGGATTTTGGAGTGGGACACATGAGTCTTCCTGGATCTGTCCTCTGCCGATGCAGGGAAAGTAGTGGCTTGTTCTCCATACCCTCATCCCATGATTCCTAAACTTCTACCATGTTCTTCTTGGGGAGTCTTCTTTGGTTGGTTGGTTGGTTTACTGCGCCGGAGAACCTCTCCTTCCTTCCGATGTTTGCCCACCTTTGTTCCCAAAACCGTCCCTCTGAACTTAACTGGGCCTCTCTTGGCTTCAGAACAGCCCTGATGGTGGCTTGCGAGAACGGCAGCGTGGAGACAGTGGAGGTGCTCGTCCACGGTGGGGCCCGGGTCGGCCTCGTCGACGCCACGGGGCACGACGCAGCTCACTATGGCGCGGCCGTGGGCAATGCCCTCATTCAGCACTACCTACAGGAGGCTGCCCACCGCCACTCTTGGGCTAGTGGTAAGAGCTCCTTCTCCCTCACCTTCTCCGGCCCCAGAGCAGACGGGGAAACCAAAGCCATTACCCCCTTCCCCAGGGAATTGTGGTACGTAGACTCCCTGTGCAGGATACGCCGAAGAGATGGGGGTACTGATTAGTTGATCGACATATCGAAAAGGAGAACGATATCTCCTTTGCAGCCCCGTAGCCAGAAATTTTGGGTTGATGGGGCATGGGGAAATTTCGTGGGGCAGGAGGGGAGGGAGGCGGAAGGAGAGGGGCAGGTGCCTACCTTCCCTGAACTCCTTTAAATGGTTTTTTTTCAAGCAGGGGCTGCCTGTGCTTGAACTCCAAGCGGCAAAATCGCCGCTTGGATTTCAGGGAAGGCATTCAACCACCCCTTTCCTCCCCTTCCTGCAGGATTTAAAGGGCCCTCCAGCCAGTCAGCCGGAGGGCCCTTTTAATGTCACAGGAGGGGAGGGAGGGGGAGGGTTGCCAACCTCCAGGTAGTGGCTGGAGGTCTCCCGCTATTGCAACTGACCTCCAGGCGACTGAGATATGTTCACCTGGAGAAAATGGCCCCTTTGGAAGTTGGACTCTATGGCATTATGCCCCTGAGGCTACACCCCCCAAATCTCCAAGTATTTCCCAACACGGAAAGGGCAACCCTAGGGAGGGGCAGGGGTAGCAGCTGTTGTGGGGCATGCCTCACCTTTGAGGGGGCGGGGCCCAACATGCCTCGCTGTAGCTTACAGGCCTGCTCCTTTGGCTCGTAGCTCTGACCATTTGGGTAGTGGGGAAACTTTTCTGGCCTTTATGGCTGCCAGCTCCAGGTGGGGAAATTCCTGGAGATTTAGGGGTAGAGCCCGGGGAGGGCAGTGTTTGGGGAGGGCCCTCAGCAGGTTTAAGTGCCGTATTGTCCATCCTCTAAAGCAGCCATTTTACTCCAGGGGGACTGATCTCTGTGTAATTCCAGGAGATCCCCTACGCACTGAGGTGTAGTGGTTGCAGTGCTGGAATAAAAATGGGAAGATGTAGAACCCCCCACTCTTCCATGGAGGGTTGCTGGGTGAGCTTGGACCAGTCACGCTTTCTCAGTACAGTTACCAGGTGTTCCCTGACCACCAGTGAGGGTTGCCAGCTCCAGGTTGGGAGACTCCTGGAGATTTGAGTGTGTGGAGCCTGGGGAGGACAGGGACCTCAGTGGGGCACAGTGCCACAGAGTCCACCCTCCAAAGCATCCATTTTCTGCAGGGGGAACTGATCTCTGTAGTCTGGAGATGAGCTGTAATTCTGGGGGATCCCCAGGCCCCACCTGGAGGCTGGCATCTCTAACTCTCAGCCTAACCTACCTCACATGGTTGTTGTGAGGCAAAAACAGAAGAGAGGAGTAGGATGTAACCCACTTTGGGTCCCTGTAGGGGAGAAAGGCGGGGAATGGATGGATGGATGAATAAATAAATCCACTCAGCCATGAAGTATAAGCAGGGCTTTTTTTTGTAGAAAAAGCACAGCAGGAACTCATTAGCATAACAGGCCACACCCAACAGCAGAAACACATTAGCTTATTAGGCCACACCCCTGACAGAGCAGCTCATTAGCATATTACACCACCCCCCACATTACCAGAGGTGTGGTCATCCAGCCACACTCACCTTTTGCTTCTTATTCTGTTTACCTTGTTTGTTGTCAAAACCCAGGGCCTTTTTTTGTAGCAGGAACCCTTTGCATGTTAGGCCACACACGCCTACTGTAGCCAGTCCTAATGAGTTTCTGCTGTTAGGTGTGGCCTATTATGCTAATGAGTTCCTGCTGGGCGTGGCCAACTCGGGAGCCAGCCGGAACTCCGTTCCTGTGCGTTCCTGCCCAAAAATAGCCCTGAGTATAAGCCAATTGCTGTCTCTCAGCTCCATCTATCTCACAGGGTAGCTGTGGAGATAAAACAGAGGAAGGGAGATCTACGTATACCACTAGGCCTTTTGTTTACCTGCCCCCACAGCACCTATTTCCTGCTACCGAGGCATTGAGGGTTGGGAGGGGAAAAATGGCCTTGGAAATGACCTCACATCATCCTCACTCCACAACCCCCCCCCCGAGGCAATGCCCCTCAAATCTCCCAGAGTTTGCCAATTCATTGTTTGGAAACTTTTATCTCACCTGGAGTGCCTTGGAGGATGAGTGGAAATGAAAATGTGACATTTTCCCTTCTCCTCTTTATCCTGACAACAATCCTGCGAGGTAGGTTAGGCTGAGAGGCAGTGACTAGCCCTGGGTCATACTATGGGCTTCATGGCTCTGGGGAGGTTTCAACCTGACCAGTTCCTCATCCTACGCCCCGCCCTCCACACCACCTGCTTTGTATGGAGAATGTCCTGGTTCCGAGTGCTGAGCATCACTAGTTAAAGGATCTCAGGTAGGAGACGTGAAGACATTTCTCAGCCCACGACTGACTCGGGAGTATTCCTCTGACCCAGCTTCATGGTGGTCCATCTCACTTCTGTTTGGCAGTGGGTCTCCAGGGATCCCGGGCAGAGAAAGCTCTCTCTCAATACCTGCAGCTTGAGATCCGTTAACTGGGACTAAACCTGGGTCCATTTGGAGCTTGATTATTGAGTGGTGGGACCAGGGGTCCTTTCCTGCAGGAGCTGCGGCAGTAAAGAGCCCAGGGGGCGGGCACATGCAACAAGCCCCACCCCCTGCTCCCAGCAGCCCTCAGTCAGAGCAAGAAGCAGCCAGGTAAGTTGGAAAGCCCGCCCTGGCCCCCTGTCCAAAACAGTCCAGTGGCACCTTTAAGACCAAGTTTTATTCAGGTACAAGCTCTCCCTCCTCTGCGAGGGCAGATCTGCACGTTCCCCCCCCCCCAATAGCTAGCAATCCAAAACAGTCCAGTGGAGCCTGAGCGGTGGGTGTTGCCTTCTGACAGACTTCCGGTGATGTCAGGGGGTATGGCACATGCAAATAAGTTACGCTAATGAGCTATGCTAATGAGCTCCTGCACCTCTTTTTCTACGAAATGACCCCTGGGTGGGACCTTCCCCTTAAGACACATGATGTGGTTTCTGTAATTTCTTCTTTTTGCCCTGGGTTGGGCCGCCCACCTTCCCCAAACTGAATTCAGCGTAGGGAGGAGGAACACATATGCATTGGGTTTTTAAAAATCTATTAAAATCTTTAATAATGTGTACATGGTTTCCT
>NW_015165393.1:42339-49960 GCF_001447785.1 Gekko japonicus
AATCTTGCTGTCTGCCCTTCATCTCTCTCTCTCTCCATCTCTCTCCCCAACCCTCTGAGAAGAGGAATCAGCCGAGTTATCCTCGCAGGTAATATTTTTTTGGCACCGGGGACGGGGTGCGTCTGTGTTTGGGATGAGGGGCTAGACGGGCGTCACTTATACTGGTCTCCCCTGGGCACGTCTGTCTTTACAGGCTTCCTCCCCCCGGCAGTCGCTGTCCAAGGGGAAGAACAGCAGCCCGAGGAAGAGAAGAGCTCCACCACCCCCTCCAGGTGCCCCCAGCCAGGTAAGGAGCGTGAAGCAGGTGCTGAGACCACGAGACAGAAACATTCTCCTCCTGCCTTTCAGCTGGGGTTGCCGGCTCCGGGTTGGGAAACTCCTGGAGATTTGGGGGGCGGAGCTTGTGGAAGGTGGGGTTTGGGGAGGGGAGGGGCTTCAGCAGGGTATAAGGCCAGAGAGACCAGTTTCCAAAGCAGCCATTTTCTCCAGGGGAATTGATCTCTGTTGGCTTGAGACCAGCCGTAATTCCAGGAGACCTCTAGCAGCTACCACCTGAAAGTCAGCAACCCTGCTTTCAGCAGGGACTCATAACAACGTAATACGCGATCAGAAATGCTAGAGGTGTGATTTGACCCTAAAAAGTAACTGTGGAGGGGTTGAATTGGAGCAACAGTGCTGGGAAAGTGGAGGTTCCTGTGCCACTTTCTTCTGTATAGGTATCGGAGAGAAGAATTAACCTCCCTTTCCCCTAGTGCTGCAGTCCTGATGGAGACATAGATGCTGCTGTGGTTGCCAACCTCCAGTTGGGGCCTGGAGATCTTCCAGAATTGCAACATTTCCAGGCTGCAAGAATCAGATCTCCTGGAGGAAATGGCTGCTTTGGAGGTTGATTCCGTGACACTATACCTTGCTAGGGTCCCTCCCCTCCTCAAAGCCCACCCCCTGGCTCCACCCCCCAAATTCCAGAAATTACCTAACCCAGAGCTGAAAATCCCAGGTGCACAACTGCTTTTCGGAACCTGATCACATATCTAGAACTGTGGCATTATGGTTTAGGCTGGAGAGAACTCTTTTCCCCCCAGCAAGGCCGGCCCCAGCTTATTTTGCACCCTAGGCGGGGATCCCTTCTGGCACCCCCCTCCCCATGCGCCCACCAATTTTCAAAAATAAATGCATTTTATGAAGAATGAAAAACACAAATAATCAAGAAACTCCCAGAGTACGGGGCCGGGTGCAGTTTGGCGCCCCTAAGGGCCGGCCCGCTCTAGGCGATCGCCTACTTTGCCTAGTGAGTGAGCCGGCCCTGCCCCCCAGACCACTGAAGGCAGTTTGAAAGAGAGACACCTGCTTTTGCTGTGTGAACCCTACTGTTTTTTTGCTTCCAGTTGGTTAGCTTTTGTAGACCCTTGTATGACTTCAATAGCCTTCAGGAAACCTTCAGGCAACATTGGGATTAGAGAAGTATGCATATGCGGCAGTGGTGGAAAGTCACGGCTAAATTTATTTATTTATTTCTATATTGTTTCTATTTGTATCCCGCCTTGCCGGGCATGCTGGCTCAAGGCGGCTAACAAAGTTAAAATAACATAAACAATACAGGGATTAAACAATTAATAAATACCATACCAAGTTAAAAACAACAACAATTCACAAATAAAACCGACTGATGATGGCGATAATCCAAATCACATCCAATGATAGGAGTGGCATCCAGCAAAGTCTCAGGCCAGAAGATGTTCTAAATTTCAAGCCAGAGGATGTTCCAGGGCACATTCATAAGTGGCAGCCCCAGGGGTCATTTCCTGTAGGAACACACAGGAGCGGAGCTCCGGCAGTAAAAAGCCCAGGGGGCAGGCACATGCAACAAGCCCCACCCTCTGCTCCCAGCAGCCCTCAGTCAGAACAAGAAGCAGCCAGGTAACCTGCAGAGCCCGCCCCCTGTCCCCTGGTCCAAAACAGTCCAGTGGCACCTTTAGGACCAAGTTTTATTCAGGTACAAGCTCTCCCTCCTCTGCGAGGGCAGATCTGCACGTCCCCCCTTCCCCATAGCTAGCAATCCAGAACAGTTCAGTGGAGCCTGAGCGGTGGGTGTTGCCTTCTGACACACTTCCAGTGATGTCAGGGGGTGTGGCATATGCAGATAAGTTATGCTAATGAGTTATGCTAATGAGCTCCTGCACCTCTTTTTCTACGAAATGACCCCTGGGCAGCCCCTAATGGAAAGCCTGGTGGATGTTATGGCAACCACTCGGGTTTTCAAGGCAAGAGACGTTCAGAGGTGGTTTGCCATTGCCTGCCTCATGACCAATGCTCCCTCTAGGGTTGCCAAGTTGCAGCGGGGGATCTGCATGTCTTCGCAGAATCTGTGCTGCGGGGACGGCGAGACGCGTTGCACCCACCATCGCCAGGATTTGACGCTACGCGTCGCTCTGGCAACGGGGCTCCAAACAGCCCCGTTGCCAGAGCGACACGTAGCATCATGTCCTGCCGATGGCGGTGCAACGCGTCTCACCATCCCTGCGGCATGGATTCTGCGAAGACATGCGGATCCCCCGCTGCGATTTGGCGAGATTTGGTAAGCCTAGCTCCCTCTAAGCTGTGGAGTCTTGTGAGCAAACATTCTGCTTTGTGAGCTGTTGGCATTAAAGTTGCGGGTGAGTGATTTGGCAGCTGCATAAATTAGTTTGCTCTGGAGCCGTCCTTCCTGAGCGAAGACAAAAATGTGTGAGCCGGAGGCTAAAAAACCATGAGCTGGCTCACACTAATTCAGCTTAGAGGGAACACTGCTCTGACCCTGAGTGCTCTCGAATCCAAACACTAACCAGGGCTGAGCCTGCTTTGCTCCTGAGATCTGATGAAGTAGTGTGAAGTCGGGGCTAGTGTGCATGTGTACAACTTAGGAAATAATGCTTCTCTCAAGCATCCTTCTCTTTGAATCCTCTTGGATTAAAAGTGCCATTCGAAACAAGAGTTTAAAATCTGAAAATCACCACATTTTGGAAATATCACAGATGAGTTGTGAAACTTTGCTCCTCGTTTTTATTTTTTTAAAAATTAATTTGGTCCTCTTAAGTATTCTTTTAATTATTTCCCTTGCCTTGGCCGGTCTGGATTCTCCTCCTTGATCACTTTGACTGGAGTGGACTGGAGAGCTATTGTTTGACTGGTGAAAGGGAGAGGAAATAATAGTGTGAGAGGAACCTGTGAGCCTGGGGAGATATGTCAACATTTTTATTTTATTCACTTCTTTGATTTATACCCCCTTTCCTGCTAAAAACTCCCAGTGTGGAACAGCATTGATTCCTCTTGTTGAAGTATCAATGCCTTTGTGTTATCAGCTTCTTTTGTACCAATTCCTGCCTTCACTTAAGACCTATTTGCATGCCTAGCAACCAACACACCTCACCTCTCACTAAGGAAAGGACCAAAGACTGCCACACTTAACAGATCCAGAAACAGAGAGTCACAAAACGAATGTGGGTTTACAGAGGTCTAAGGGGAAGTAGAGGCACATACCCTAAAGCAGGGGTCCCCAACCTTTTTGAGACTGTGGGCACATTTAGAATTCTGACACGGTATAGTGGGTACAGCAACAAAATGGCTGCCGCAGGAGGCGGGGCCAGACACAAAATGGCTGCCACAGCATAACAAACAATAAACACAAACTGGGGACGTCGCTGTTAAATGGAGAGGAATATATTGAATATATTGAGAAAATACCTCAAATAATACTTAATATGCAAAATCCAAAATGGTACCATTCAAAAATTTAAGGCTATTTGATTACAATATCAAATATGAAGTCCAGAATAGTACGATACAAAAATTCAAGCCCAAAGATTTCTAAAGATTTACGAAGAGTCCGGCTTCAACTTCGTTTCGAGGGAAGACTTCATCAGAAGTCTTCTCTCCGATACCTATACAGATTAATGGTAAATATTGTACTATTCTGGACTCTTTTTTTGGTGGGGCTGCCATTATTTTCCATAGTGAAGGGGGGGTGGCGCGCAACCCTCTCCCTCCCCTCTTGCAAGATTTAAAGGGCCCTCCGGCTGATCGGTGGGGAACACGTGCTCCCCGCTGATCGGCTGAAGGGCCCTTTAAATTTTGCAGGAGGGGAGGGAAAGGGGTACATGCTACCCCCACTTCTTCTTGAAAGCATTTAAATGGTCCCTTTAAATTCTTTTGGGGAGAATTGGGGGGGCTTTAAAAAGTGGGGGCCCTTTAAGGAAGGGGGCGGAGCCCCCAGTAGCCCCACATTGGGGGACCCCTGCTCTAAAGCCAGGAGCAAACACATTTCAAAAAAAGCAAACTCATCCCATCTCCTTTTCATCCGCATCCTCAACATCTCGCTAATATTTGATGCCACATTTATTTGACGGCCGCCGTTATTTTCAAGCATGCTCCTCACCCGCCGGACCACGCTTCATCGTCTGCCGAACAGAGCCACCGGGTAGTCACTGCCAAGCCTGCCAGGGGGCACTCCATCCCGACAGACGCGGTGAGGAGCCTGGGGCAGGGATGCCACCGAGGCAGGGCACGGAAGAGGGGGGAAGGAACCCTAAATCACGCCTCCCTGGACACTTGTTCCCAGGAGGACTGTGAGGCTTACGAAGAAATTGTGCGGCTGCGGCAGGAGAAGGCACAGTTTCTGCAGAGGATCCGGAGTCTGGAGCTGCAGCAGGAGAAGCAGCACCAAGAGGTAAAGGGCAGTGTCCACCACCAGTCCCCCACAGTCCCTGTCTACACTACCAGGAGGTCCCTCTGAAACGGCACTGAGGCAAAAAAGGTCATGCTAGAGTCAATTAGGACTGAATAAGTTTCCCCCACTCCATTTCTTTACAGTTCAGGAATTTCGCTCCGTGCTGTGTTTCGTTCCTCCTCGTTTCCAGTGTAACAGTGAGCGGATTCGGAAAATGAATGTCCAGTGTATGTTGTTATGTTGACATAGGTATTGTCATTAACGTAAATACGGGAAGAACTGAGGAAACTGAATGGAATCATATTGTAAATACGGGAAAAACTGAGGAAACTGAATGGAATTATATTTAACGGGTGTGATACGATAATAGGAAGTAACTCTTGGTTAGGAATTAGGGATAACAGAAGTTAGTGGATTAGTTTGAGAGCACTTTCTCTTATTAAGAATTTTGGGGGGGTGAATAATACATAATAGATTGATGGAAGAATAAGGTCAATAACCTGTATTATTGTTCACTAGAGAAATTAATAAATTGTGAATTTAAAAAAAAGGGAAATGACACCTGGTGGGCCGCTTCCCAGCACTCTCTGTGACCCAGGCCCAGGGGCGGGTGAAGGCTCAGGGGTGCCCTCAGCACTGACCCATCTTGGTGCCCCCCCTCCTTTCCATACTGACCCCCAGTCCATTTTAGTTGTTGACCTGTCTGACCGGGTATACAATGCAGGTTGCAGCAATACAAACATTTATTCCTAGGATAACACCATATCCTGTACAAACGAAGCCAAGTTTGGGCTACATGAAGTTCTTTTCCCCCTTTCCCCGACGTTGTGGTGCCCCCTTCTGGAGTTCTTTTCCCTCTTTCCCCCACGTTGTGGTGCCCCCTTTGGCCCTGGTGCCCTAAGCACCTGCTTAGTCTGCTTCATGGTTAATCCGCCCCTGCTCTTAGGCCCCTAGGCACAGTGGGGCCGAGAAGGTCCCGGCACCCCCACGCGTTTGCCAGGCACCAATCACCCGGGGCAGGAGGTCTTGCCTTTATGTGCCGATTTGCTGTGATCTATTTATCTTACCGGGCCACTGGATCCAATTTCCTATCTGCAGATGCATCTGGGCTCTGCGTGGCTCCCCCTCCTAACGGCTGCTCCCCCCCGCCCTCTTTTTTACAATTTTACGATAACAATAAAGAGTCACTATAGTCAACAAGGGAATGTAAAGAGCCACTAAATAAAGGTAGCAAAACTTAAGGCCTATTCCACTGTCCACTGTAGGCTTGCCAAGTCCCCCTGGGGGGCGGGGAAACCCCCGCCCCAGAGGCCCATTCCCCGCCGCCAGCAGATTGGACCCCAGGGGGAACCCCACCCCAACGTGCACGTCACCTGGAAGTGACGTGACGACGCTGGGCACGCTGGGGGCGGGGCCATGGTCATCCAAGGGAAAACTCTATGGTTTTCCCTCGGATGGTCGTGGCCCTGCCCCCAGCGTGCCCAGGTGTAAATGAAGCAAATAAAGGAAAATAAAAAAATATGTGCAATCAACTCGAGACCAAGGTTGTGGGTTGGTTCCCCCCCCCCCGGTTATAAATCGATGCCTTTGTGCCCATCGGTAACTTACAGAGGGAAGGATTATCCAAATGAACAGAAGGAGCTGAGAGCTATGGCGAGCTGTGGGCGGCACGATGAACAAAACTTGCAGATTTAAAAAAGTGGAATGCCGGAGGCTTCCCAGAGGCTCGGTTTCAGTTCAGGAACAATGCAGCATTTGGACAAGGGAGACATTCAAATGAGCAGAATTCCCAGAAGCATCCTTAAGTCAAAAGGAATGGAGATATATAATTGCTCATCGTGACATTGAGTCTTTTCAAAATGGGCTTCTGTAGACCGGCTTTCAGAAGAGGTTTCTCAGCCGCCAAGAAACTAGAACTCCTTTTGAGTCTCTGAACGGCACCCTGTTTGAGTCAGCAGTGGAGTGATTGATTTATTATTTGCTTCCTTTACCTTTCATTTAATTTCATTTACCCCACCTTTCTCCCCAGTGGGGGTCCAAACCGGCTTATATCATTTTACTCTTCTCCATTTCATCCTCACAACAGCCCTGTGAGGTAGGCTAGGCTGAGAGTGTGTGGCTGACCCACGGTCACCCAGCAAGCTTTCATGGCAGGGTGGGGGATTCGAACCTGTTTCTCACATCCTCGTTTGAGACTCTGACCCCAGCACCACACTCAAGTTGCATCTAAATAACAGGCCTCAGCGATGTGAATTAATGTTAGAGAGAACCTCAGGTCACGTGCAGAGTGCCTTCCCCATGTTTTTCTGCATTCTGATTTAGATTGAGGAAAGGTCTTCCGGGTAAGAAACTCCTGCTCATAGGTAGCCCTTTTCACAGAACCTCTCAGCATGATAATCATATAAATAACAACCATAAACAGGGGTCATTTCCTGCGGGAGTGCATCGGAGAGGAGCTCCGGCAGTAAGGAGCCCAGGGGGTGGGCACATGCAACAAGCCCCTCCCCCTGCTCCCATAAGCCCTCAGTTGGGCCACAAGGAGCAAGAAGCAGCCAGGTAAGTTGCAGGGGGGGGCCCTGGCCCGCCTTCAGGTACAAGCTCTCCCTCCTCTATGAGGGCAGATCTACGCATCCCCCCCCCCATAGTTTGCAATCCAAAACAGTCTAGTGGCACCTTTAAGACCAAGTTTTATTCAGGTACAAGCTCTCCCTCCTCTGTGAGGACAGATCTGCATGTCCCCCCCCCAATAGCTAGCGATCCAAAACAGTCCAGTGGAGCCTGAGCGGTGGGTGTTGCCTTCTGACACACTTCCGGTGTTGGCAGGGGGTGTGGCATATGCAAATAAGTTATGCTAATGAGCTCCTGCACCTCTTTTTCTACGGAATGACCCCTGACCATAAATAACACCTGCTGGTTGTC
>NW_015165393.1:50639-71629 GCF_001447785.1 Gekko japonicus
TAGTTGAATTTGGAACACCTTTACGGAGATCTGTCATTGCTCCTGGTTCTACAGCCTGGTTGTTTTTAATCATTCAGTATGTCTGGAAACTTATATATTCTCTAGTACTGTATTACCTGCTATTTTAACCGTTTTAACTACTTATTGTTAAATTGTTTTGATGATTTTGTATTTCCATTGTTGTCACCCGCCCTGAGCGTGCTTGCGAGGAGGGCGGGACACAAATAGATATAAGTAAATAAGTAGATAAATATATGAAGCTTCTCTAAAATCCAGTTTGGTGAAGTATTTAGGAGCGTGGACTCTAATCTGGGAGAACTGGGGTGATTTCCCACAAGCGCTGCTCCGCGCTCACTCTTCTCTTTGGCCCGATGGTAATCGCGCTAACAAAGGACTCGTAGAGTGATTCAGCAAGTGATTCAGCTTTATTGGAAGTAACGAGCAAGCACTAACTCAGTAAGAAACCAGAACAGAAAACAGTGGGAGCTTATGCTCCTTTTAAACATAACCGGGCTAATGTAGCCACGCCTATTTACAAATAACAACCAATGAGATTGTTAGGATAAAGACCAATGGGAGTCTTTCCCTCCTAGGGAATGGTATCGTTCTGATTGGTCGCTGTTACGAAGCGACCAATAGGAAGTTCGCTCAGAGGAGCCCTGGTCTGGCTCGAAGCTTAACATGGGAGTCCTATGAGGTGATTCATGTAATCATTTCAATACATTACAATTCCTCCCCCCTAAGTTAAGCCATCATCCCAATTGTTTTATTATTTACATACATACAATCAACCTTTGTACATCAGTTATTCCAACAGTATTTACACTCATAGTCCTTCAGATAAGTCGGCATTTGCCGCGAACGCTGGGACCTGCGGAGCGGTGCAGGCTCCATGGGCAGACAAGGTTGTGGGTCAGAGTGGGGTTCACTACAGCCTGGATCAGGCACAGACTCGACTGGGATTTCAGCCCCGCACACAGGGTTCTGCCCTGACTCGGGGACAGTACCGGGCCTTTCGGTACTCACCGCCTGCTCTGGGGGTGTCCACTCGACATCAGGGGATTCAGCCGTCGGAGAGTCAGCGCTGTCCCTAGCCCAACGTCTCCTTAACTGATCTATGTGGCGCCGCCATATTCGACCGTCAGCTAACTGCACCACATACATTCGAGTACCCACAGAGTCGGATATAACCCCAGGAAGCCACAAGTGCCCGTTTGCATAATTTCGTGCGAAAACCTTGTCCCCTTTTTCAAACATGCGCACCTTCGGTTGCGCCGTGGTACGCTCGGATTGCTCTTCAGTGAGGTCTGGGTGCATTCGGTTCAAACGGGTCGTGAGTCTCCGCCCCATTAACAATTCGGCCGGACTACGGCCTGTAGCACTACAGGGGGTGGTGTGCTGCAGCAAAAGAAAGGAGCCCAGCCTCTGGCTCCAGTCCCCTTCGTCCATTTTACCCAGGGCCTCTTTGGCCGTCCTGACCATCCGTTCGGCTTGGCCATTAGATGCCGGATGGAAAGGGGCCGAAGTCATTTGGCGTATGCCATTACTCGTGAGGAAGAGCCTAAATTCCTCAGACACAAATTGAGGCCCGTTGTCACTGACGATGACGTCAGGCAACCCGTGGGTGGCAAAAAGTCGGCGGAGCGCATGGATCACAGCAAGTGATGTGGTCGATTTCATATGCACGACCTCCAGCCATTTGGACATAGCGTCCACCACAATTAGGAACATTTGCCCTTGGAGAGGGCCAGCAAAATCTATATGCAATCTGGCCCAGGGTTTACCAGATGACTCCCAGCCTTGGGGTGTAGCTTGTGGGGGATCGGGTCTGACTTGCTGGCATTTGGGACACCCTCGTACCCATTCTTCGATCTCTTTGTCCAGCCCCGGCCACCAGACATACCCTCTGGCCAACGCTTTGGTGTGTACCATACCGGGGTGACCCTCGTGCAGCGACTCTAACACTCTCGTCCTGAGTTTGTCAGGAACCACCACCCTGTTCCCCCATAATACACAGCCCTTAGAAATGGATAGTTCATTTTGACGGCTTTTGTAAGGGCCGAACTCCGGTTCAACGCTTCCAACCGGCCACCCCCTCCAAACCCAGTTTAATACTCGGGACAGCACGCTATCCTTGGCCGTGTGTGCTGCAATGTCCCTGGATGATACCGGGGGTCGAGGAAGCTCCTCAATTGCCAAGACCTCACAGGCGGGGGCAGGGTCTGCGCCAATGTCCGGCACCGGGCACCGGCTGAGGGCATCCGCATGCCCAATCGCTTTCCCAGGCCGGTGCTCTAAGTCAAAATCATAAGCCTGCAAAAATATCGCCCATCTAAGCATGCGTGGGGACATGATGTTTGGCAATTGCTTATCGGGCGCAAAAATCCCCAGTAGCGGCTTGTGGTCAGTGACCAGCAAAAATCGTCTGCCAAAAATAAAATCATGGAACTTTTTGACAGCCGCTACCAACGCCAGACCCTCCTTGTCTATCTGGGCATAGTTCCGCTCTGCCGCAGATAGTGATCTAGAATAAAAAGCGATAGGCGCTTCGCTCCCATCAGGCATCAGATGGCTTAAAACTGCGCCTACTCCAAACGGTGAAGCGTCAGCAGCTAACACCAGGAGCTTGTGTTCATCATAATGCGTGAGTACGGCATTAGATGTCAGCAGCTCCTTGACTCCCACAAATCCCTCCTAGGGAATGGTATCGTTCTGATTGGTCGCTGTTACGAAGCGACCAATAGGAAGTTCGCTCAGAGGAGCCCTGGTCTGGCTCGAAGCTTAACATGGGAGTCCTATGAGGTGATTCATGTAATCATTTCAATACATTACAATTCCTCCCCCCTAAGTTAAGCCATCATCCCAATTGTTTTATTATTTACAAACATGCAATCAACCTTTGTACATCAGTTATTCCAACAGTATTTACACTCATAGTCCTTCAGATAAGTCGGCATTTGCCGCGAACGCTGGGACCTGCGGAGCGGTGCAGGCACCACGGGCAGACAAGGTTGTGGGTCAGAGTGGGGTTCACTACAGCCTGGATCAGGCACAGACTCGACTGGGATTTCAGCCCCGCACACAGGGTTCTGCCCTGACTCGGGGACAGTACCGGGCCTTTCGGTACTCACCGCCTGCTCTGGGGGTGTCCACTCGACATCAGGGGATTCAGCCGTCGGAGAGTCAGCGCTGTCCCTAGCCCAACGTCTCCTTAACTGATCTATGTGGCGCCGCCATATTCGACCGTCAGCTAACTGCACCACATACATTCGAGTACCCACAGAGTCGGATATAACCCCTCGTCTTCTCTTCTAAAAATGTGAAGCTTTTCAGTCAGTTTTAACCATGTCTGGCCTTTTTTCCCCTTTATGCTAGAGACCGGGCCTGGAGGATGGCTCCTTACATACGATGGAGAAACAGGTAAATCATATCCTGGGAATTAGAGGGTTTAAGCCCTATTTGCATGTCTAGCAATCTAGCAACAAGAAGCATCATCTTTTTTTTTTTTAAACCAGAGCAGCAATTCTTGCCAGAATTAACCCCCTCTCCTTTTAAAAGAAAGACATCACAAGAAACCTGACTGGCTAACAGGAATGCTGGGAATAATATTTGCTCTGCTTTGCCAGATACAAGATCTTCGGAAGCAACTGGCCGAGACAACAGATGAGAAGGAGAATTTGGGGAAAGAACTGGAGTTCCTCCGGAGCCGTCTGTCATCCCTGGAGGTACAGGAGCAGAGGGGAGTGGCTGAAGGCTTCTTATTAGTCGAACATGAAATGTTGCCTAGCCTAAAGTGCTGAGTCAGCATCAACGGCTTTAAAAGTGCAGGAGAAAGCCTACTGGCCCTCTATGTCAACAGAACCCCATTGAGCTGGTAGCTGCAATACCACCTGCTGATGTGACCTTGGGTCAGTCACAAGCTCTGGCACAGCTGTCCTTGAAAAAGAGCAGTTTCTGTCAGAGTTCTCTCAGCCCCACCCACCTCACAGGGTGTCTGTTGTGGGGAGGGGGAGGGAGAGGAGTTTGTAAGCCGCTCTGAGACTCCCAGTGAAGGGCCAGGGGGTATAAATCCAATCTCTTCTTCTTCTTCTTATGACCACCAGCACTGGTGGAGCTGCAGAGCAGGCTGGGTAGCCATCCCAGTGGCACCCCCGTCCCCCAGCACAGTCCCTAACTGGAGACGTCTACTCCTTGTATGGCCACTGGACTAATATATGCATAGTTTCATGTTCCACATTTCCTTGAGTAGTAGGAAAACTCTGGAGCTTCTTTATGGCTCCGGCTTCCTTGTGAAGAGAGCACACTAGTGTTTCTGCTTATTTTATTTGCAAATATATGGGCTGAGCAGGTGGGAAGCAGGCAGGTCCTGCTAAGCAATACCTCCCCCCCACCTGCTTCTCCACCACTGGATTCCCCCCTGGATTCCCCCCCCCCGGTCAAGCACCAAGCTTCCCTTAGGACCCCCAAGGTTGTAGGTTGGTGTGATTTCAGGGGACCCCCTTTTTGAGACCCTCTGCACCAAACAGCCCCGGATCTTCCCTTTCTCTGCTCTTCTCACTTTCAGAATGAGAAGGAGAACACCAGCTATGACATTGAGACACTGCAGGATGAAGAACTGTTGGAGTTCCCAGGTAGGGGCCTGTGCCCTGCTCCCCCACCCCATTAGCCCCGGAGAATCTAGAGCAGGGGTGTGGAACTCATCTGTTACGAGGGCCGGATCAGACATAAATGAGACCTTGTTGGGCTGGGCCACGTCTGTCATAAAATGTAATGCCCGGTAGCGGAGATATAAACTTCATAAAGGACGCAAACACAGAATAGAAACATGCTTAAAACATGAGCACTCTTGCAATATTTTGCTTATTTAACAGTGTCTGATAACGGACACTTCTTGCTCTGAATCATTGCATCAAAATGTCTGTGCTGCTGCAGTCTTGAGTGTGCTGTTCAGGTGTGTATCTGTAAGCTGCAAACCTACGATGATGCAGCAGCAGCAGCAGAACTGGAAGAAGCAGCAGAAGGCAGCCCAGTTCCACTGCGGGCCTGATAGAAGCCCTCTGGGGGGCCCTGAGCCACACGTTTGACACCCCTGATCTAGAGCTCTGTTGGATCACATTAGTGGTGCATGCAGTCCTGCATCCTGTATCCCACAGCAGCCAACTATATTCCTCTGGGGTGGATGCCCACAAAGCAAGGCACGAAGGCAAGAGCCCTTCCTCAGCTGTTCCCTCTATAGCAGCTGGAATGCAGAGGCAGACTGCCTCTGTACATGGAGTATCCATTAACCCATCTTGGCTAATAGCTTCTGCTCTGCAAGGAGGACCCTGCTGTATCAGATCCAAGGTCCGCCTAGCTCAGCGTCTTCCAAAACAGATAGATCTCCTTTCCAAGGTATATTTGCTGATCTTATGCTAAGTCCTGCCCAGAGCATGAGCTCAGGATCTTTTTTGGTAACTGAATTATTTGGCTTTGTATTTTTTAAGGGCCCACCTGCTCTAGGTTTTTTCCATAATTTAGCATAGATAATGAAGAGCTTGCATTATTCATTAAAAAATCCATGGTTGAGTTCTTCCTAGATTGAACTACTTCATGCTGGAAGATAGGGGAGAGGAGATCACATTAAGAATGTCTCGGTAGCTTCCCAGGGAGAAGATTACTTTTTAGGGACTACCTTTCCACATACAGGGATTCCATTAACCCAGTCCACAGATTTCCTCAGCAAATCTCTCGAGGGCTGCTTTGTGTGCGCCACTATCCATCCTATGAGCTTTCATGAGTCGCTGCTCACTCCCTGCCACAAATTTTCTTATACCCTGCCACAAATTTTGTTAGTCACTCTATAAGGTGCTACTGGACTGTTACTCTTTTCTACTGCTTTAGACAGACTAAAATGGCTACCCATCTTGATCGATGCAACTTCTGTTAGCATCACACCTTGTGTCAGCATCCTATGGTTGCAGTTGCACTGAATAATGGGTTTGTAGTTTGCACTGCAAAAAACCCACAAGCACGCAAGCTTCTGGGGCCTGCATTTAAGAGACGCATAATGTGTTTGAGTATATAATTTACAGCCACCTCACAGCACAGTCATAACAAATAACAATTCTATGCTAAGGAGTTAGGAAAGACAAAAATTAACAAAAGTATCTCAAGGATTTGTGAGTGGTCTGGTCTCTTGTTCCCGGCTCTTACCATTCTCAGACCTCTTTAGCTCCAGCAAAGTGGCCCCATTATGTACCTTCAGGACAGACTTGGGGACCTTCCTCCACTTCTTTTCAACAGGGGCTGAGCTGCTGCTATCAAAAAAAAGCTTGAGCACCTCTACAGAGGAACTCTTGGCCACCCTGCAGGGCCAACTGCAGTCCCTGACTCAAAAGAACAAAGAGCTGATGGAGAAAATACAGGTACATTCTTCTTCATTGATTTCGATGTCAGTTTTCATTTACTATAATTCATACTGTTTTGAAGCCATAAATCACTTAGAAAAAGGATACTGAACAGTAAGCAATGAATAAATCATGCAAACAAGATCAGGGCTGGCTCTCCCGCTAGGCCAACTAGGCACTCGCCTAGAGCGGCAAGCCCTGGATGGGGGTGCCAAAGTTTGCCTCCCCCCGTCAAAAGCCAGCACCGATCCCCGAGGCTTCCTTCCACGTCCCTCCTGCCTGCCCGCCCAGACCCTCTCCAGCAACCCAAGGCCGGTGGGGAGAGGCGCCGGCAGAGCGGGCGCATGAAGAAGGGAGCCCGTGCTGGGGCGGCACTTGCCGCCGCCTGCTGGGGGACCCAAGGCTGCTGGAGCTGCTGTAGGTGCCACCAGGCAGGAGGTAAGCGCGCCCTGCTGCTGGCGCCTGAGCCAGCCAGGCAGCCCTCCGCCATGGGATTGCACGGCCCTTTACCCCCTCGCCCACCTACCTCCTCCCACCGCAGGCACTTGTGTGGCGGCAGCGGTGGCAGCTCCAGCAGCAGGTAAGGAGTGCTGCCAAGAGGGGGTAAAGGGCCGCATGGTCCCGGGGCGCGCTGAGGTGGAGGGCTGTCTGGCTGTCTGATTCACACAATCCTCCCCCCCCCCCGTCTGCAACCTTGAGGCCGCGGGGCTTTTTTTTTGAGCGCCCGGCCCCCCTGCCACTGGGTTCCTGGTGCGGTGGTCTCCAGGCCCCACCGGGAGGTTGGCATCTGCAGCCTGCAGCCTCGCCTAGGCCGCAGCCTCGCCTCGGGCCGGCCCTAAACAAGATGCCTTTTCACCATCCGACGTACTTCTCCAATCCATCTCCACAGAGTTTCTGCCTGGGCCTGTGTGACTGACTGTAGTTTAACTCACTTTGTAACCCCAAAGAGGGATGGTTAGTAGCAGGGGTCATTTCATAGAAAAAGAGGTGCAGGAGCTCATTAGCATAACTGATTAGCATAACTTATTTGCATATGCCACACACCTTGACATCACCGGAAGTGTGTCAGAAGGCAACACCCACCGCTCAGGCTCCACTGGACTGTTTTGGATTGCTAGCTATTTTTGGGGGGGGACATGCAGATCTGCCCTCGCAGAGGAGGGAGAGCTTGTACCTGAATAAAACTTGGTCTTAAAGGTGCCACTGGACTGTTTTGGACCGGGGGGCTGGGGAGCTCTGCAACTTACCTGGCTGCTTCTTGCTCTGACTGAGGGCTGCTGGGAGCAGGGGGCGGGGCTTGTTGCATGTGCCCACCCCCTGGGCTCTATACTGCCGGAGATCCGCTCCTGTGCGCTCCTGCAGGAAATGACCCCTGACCTTGAGATTTGGGGGTGGAGCTTCGGGAGGCCTGGTTTTGGAGAGAGGAGGGACTTCAGTGGGGTATGATGCCATAGAGCAGAGGTGTCGAACTCATTTGTTACGAGGTCCGGATCTGACGGAAATGTCACTTTGTCGGGCCAGGCCAAGTGTGCCAGGTACTGGAGATAAAAACTTTATAAAGGTCACAGGCAAACCCAATTAACAATATTACTTTTTTTTAAAACTCAAAATATAAACATGCTTAAAACATTAACACTTTTACCGTAGTTCCTTACCAAATCTCTCTGCTGCCCTCCCTCCCACTTCCGCCACCCATTACACATTAGCACTGGGACAGTATGCGGGGACATAATGCCCACCCTCGGTCACCTGGCAATAAAGGTAATGACCAGTTGCTCGAGGGCTGGATAAGAGCCCCGGATGGGCCGGTTGTGGCCCACGGGCCATATGTGTGACACCCCTCCATAGAGTCCACCCGCCAAGGCAGCCATTTTCTCCAGGTGAACTGATCTCTGTGGTCTGGACCCACCTGGACGTTGGCAATCTTACACATTCCACATTTGTCCACAGCTAGACCTTTTCAGTCGCCACTCTGGGGTTACAGAAACGTCTTCTACAGGTGGTTCAGATGGTCATGGTGGTGATGGTCTGCCAGGCAGTCCTCCTTCAAAGAGTTGTGTTTTGTTTTGTTTTTAATAATGGAACCTTCTCCTAGGACTGGAATGGCTTGATGGACAATCAGTAGAACTTCCAGTTCTTTCCTGCATTTTATAATGACTTTAAACCTGTGCTTTCCCGATCTTTATGGATTGTAAGGGGTTTCAGGCTAACAGGAAAGTGGAATATTAATATTTTTATTTGAGCAACAATGGTCAGGCTAAAAGAGAACAAATCCTACTTGTTGGTTTGGGATCTAAAATGAACCACCTAATTAGGAAGGGAGGAAAGGCATGAGGATAGAGGGGGAGATGACAGGGTTCAAGGTTCCGGGGGAGAAGGTGTCTCCAGATATTAGTTAAACACTTGTGAGAAACCAGTGGTTATTGAAAGTAGGGTTGCCAGCCTCCAGGTGTGGCCTTGAGTCCCCCTGGAATTACAGCTGATCTCCACGCTACGGAAATCAGCTACCCTGGAGAAAAGGGACGCTTTGGAGAGGGGGGGGCTGTGTGGCATTGCCCCCTGCTGAGGTCCCTTCCCCAACTCCATCCTCCTGAGGCTCCACCTCCAAATTTGTGGGAATTTCCCAGCCCAGAGATGGCAACCCCAGGAATGTGCCAAAACCGAGGGGAAAGAACTTGATACCTTATCGGCAGACTTTATGGCATGCCGTAGAGTCTAGGTGAAATCCCTCCCTAAATTTTCCCCTCCTCAGGTACCTCCCCCAAACATCCAGGAATTTCCCAGGTCAGAGTTGGCAACCTTAATTGAGAGATAGTGAGTTCCAAAGCAAAGTGGCCTTCAGGGAGAGGGTGAAGGAGAGAATGTGATGGGCATGCCTGCCCACCTACTGTTCCCCCCTGTATGGAGCAGCCCTCCATGTTGGACGCACGGTCTTTAGCCTTCACAAGCAGCTCTGCCCGTAGAGTTGTATTTCAAGACACTTGTGGTACAATCCTGCCAAATAAGGACTAACTCAGGGAATGTCTCCCATGGCTCCATGGGTCTCTTTCCCCACCAACCAACTTCCCCTTTTGCACAGATCCTGGAGAATTATGAGAGGGACGAGAGTGACGCGGATGTTTCTGGCGACTTCATCCCTATCATCTTGTATGACTCACTGAGGTCGGAGTTTGACAAGCTGAAGGCGCAGCACGCCGAGGCCCGGGCAGCCTTGGAGGCTACGGAAGGGGGCACCACCACCAGCGAGGCCTCCTGCGAGCTCATCTCAGCGGAGGCTTACGAGAATCTGAAGTCCGATTACGAGCAGCGGATCCGAGCCCTCAAAGAGGCTCTGGAGAGGAGCGGCTCCCCAACCGATGGGAAGAGCACAGATCAAGAGAAGAGGAACTCTGGCTTGGGGATGGAAGAGGAGAAGGAAGTGATGGGGAGCGAGCTGGACAAGATGGCCAAAGAACTGAGCGAGACCCAAGAGAAATACCAGGCTGCCCTCAAGGAAGCGAGGCTCCTTCAGGAACAAATTGAGTTGGGAATCCTGTCAGTGGAGGAGAGGGATGCTGTGGAGAGCTCCAGAGCGGAACTAGAGGCAGTGAAGGCTGCCCTGCACCAGGCTCAAGAGGACCTGAAAGAGCGAGACCAGAAGGTGAAGGACCTGGAGGGACGGCTGAAGGAGACAGCTGCGCACGGCTCCCCTGCAAAGGAGTATGAGGAGATGAAGGCCTCCCTCGTCGTCTCCCTGGAGGAGGCCTCCAGAGAGAAGGAGGCCCTGCTGACAAGGTGCAGCTCTGCTGAGGCGGAGGTGAGGGAACTGAGAGAAGCCTTGAAGGAGAAGATCCGCGAGATGGAGAAGGCCGAAGGAGGCCTCTCAGAAAGCCAGAGCCTGCGGGAGGAAGCCGGCAGATTGCAGAGCCAGCTCCAGGCCGCAACAAAGAGGAACGAGGAAGCGCAGGCTCAGGTGGAGAAGCTCAAAGAGGGCCACAAGAAAATGGAAAAGGAACTTCGGGCCGCCGAGGACAGGCTGGCCTCCCAGTATGTCCCCAAGCAGGCGCATGAGGAGACAGTGGCGAAAGCGAGGTCTTCGCTTTCAGAGGCCGAAAGGCAGCTGGCGGAGCTGAAGGAGAGGCACACCACCACCCAGAAGGAGCTGGCGGAACTGCAGAAGAAGTCAGAGAGCTACAGACGAGAGTCGGTGCCCCTGACGGAGCATGCCCGTGCCAAGGAGGCTCTGGAGGGCACCTTGTGGGAGCTGAAGGCCAAGTCTAAACTGCTGGAGCAAGAGCTGAACGCCAAGAACAAGGAGTTCACACGGCTGCAGGCGGAGCTGGACGCTGTCCGGCGGGACACTGTCTCCAAGGAGGTCCACGAGCAGCTCCGGGCCAGCCTGCAGGGCGAAGTGGAAGCGCTGAACGCCAAACTGGCCGATCTGGGGCGGAAGCACGAGCGCACCTGTACCGAGGTCTTCCAGGTGCAGCGTGAGGCACTCTTCATGAAGAGCGAGAAGCACGCAGCCGAGGCTCAGTTGGCCGCGGCAGAGAAGCAGCTGAAGAGTTTGCGGGCCGAGTCGGACCGGATCCAGGAGCTGCACAGCCACATCGAGGACTCGGCCAAGCTGGTCAAGGAGAAGGACAAGAAGGTGAGGAGTGAGCGCTTGGGAGGGAGGGGGGGCGAAGGTCTTGAGGCCGAAGAAGAGGGGTCACGGCTGGCGTCCACAGTGAGTAACTGTCAGACATAAGGGGGGGGTCACCGTTTTTTGAGGGCCTGTCACTAACCTCCAAGGGCCAGCATCTTCACAGATGGAATGCAGTATGAAATTGCCTCCCGGAATCTTTTGTGCTGCTGCTACTACTGCTAATACTTATGAATCACTGAGTCCCCGCTACCACAGAGCTCTGTGCGATGTACAAAACATAGTAAAAACATTAAAACCATAAAATACGTACATAAATAATGCTAATCCAGCAATCCAGGGGTCATTTCGTAGAAAAAGAGGTGCAGGAGCTCATTAGCATAACTTATTAGCATAACTCATTTGCATATGCTGCACACCCTGACATCACCGGAAATCCAGGCTCCACTGGACTGTTTTGGATTGCTAGCTATTGTGTGGGGGGGGACATGCAGATCTATCCTCACAGAGGAGGGAGAACTTGTGCCTGAAGGTGGGCCGGGGGAGGTGCTCTGCAACTTAACTGGCTGATTCTTGTTCCTCATGGCCCAACTGAGGGCTGCTGGGAGCAGGGGGCGGGGCTTGTTGCATGTGCCCACCCCCTGGGCTCCTTACTGCCGGAGCTCCGTTCCTGTGCGCTCCTGCAGGAAATGACCCCTGCAGCAATCTAAAAAGATCAAGTGGCGAAATTACAGTTTCTTCCCCATTCTGGTCTACAGCCACCTCATGGGTAAGGAGAGGAGGAATAAAACTAGCTGATGGAAAGGGAGTAGGAGGTGGGTGCCAGCTGAGATGGAAGCCGTCGCTGTCCTCAGCCAAAGGCCTGGCGGAACATCTCTGCCTCACGGGCCCTGCGGAATTGCATAAGGTCCCGCAGGGCCCTGATGTTGTTTGGCAGGGAGTTCCACCAGGTTGGGGCTAGTGCTGAAAAGTCCCTGGCCCTGGTCGAGGACAGTTGGATGTCTTTGGGGACCACCGGGGACCACCAGCAGATTGCTCTCCAAGGAGCATAGTGCTCTCCCTGGGACATATCGAAGGAGACGGTCGTGCGTCAACTCACCTTAGAGGTGCTGCCAAATCCCACAAGCAACCAACCTGTACATCATGGCCAGAGGCTTCCGAGGCAGGAAAAATCTGCTGAAGAGGACAATTCTGGTTTACAGGCTAATGAGCTGCTAAGTTTTGAAGTGGAGGCTTAGTTTTTTAAAAACTAAGAGCCAGTATGGTGTAGTGGTTAGAGCATTGGACAAGGATTTGGGAGACTCAGGTTCGAATCCTCACTCTACCATGGAAACTCACTGGGTGACCTTTGGCCAATCACATATTCTCAGACCCATATACCACAAAGGGTCATTGTCAGGGGTCATTCAGTAGAAAAAGAGGTGCAGGAGCTCATTAGCACGACTCATTAGCATAACTTATTTGCATTTGTCACCACCCCCTGACATCACCGCAACACCCACCGCTCAGGCTCCACTGGACTGTTTTGGATTGCTAGCTATTGGGGGGGGGGGGTGTACATGCAGACCGTTCCTGAGAGGAGAGCTTGTACCGGAATAAAACTTGGTCTTAAAGGTGCCACTAGACTGTTTTGGGCCGGGGGGGTGGGGGCTCTGCAACTTACCTGGCTGCTTCTTGTTCTGACTGAGGGCTGCTGGGAGCAGGGGGCGGGGCTTGTTGCATGTGCCTGCCCCCTGGGCTCTTTACTGCCGGAGCTCCGCCCCTGTGCGCTCCTGCAGGAAATTACCCCTGGTCATTGTGAGGATAACTTGGAGGATAAGAGAATGGGTCCCCGTTGGTCAGAACGGTGGGGAAGAAATGAAATGAACTCTCCCTGAGCCGGCCCTGGCTGGGAGGGCGGGGTATAAATTTGCTAGTAAATAAAATAAAATAAATAATAAAAACAAAGCCAACGAAAGGGGGTGCCCCTGATAACTAAAGGGTGTTTTGATACAAGGGGGGACAACTTTGGATAAAGAACGGGCTGTCCCCACACTTCCTCCTCCTGTTCTGCAGATCACAGAACTCTCGAAGGAGGTCTTCAAGTTGAAAGAGGCTTTGAATGAACTGTCGGAGCTCTCCGGCCAGGCGGGGGCTTCACCCAAAGCGGTCTCGCCCCAGAAGTCAGAGAGCCGGCAGGAGGTGGCCATGCTCCGGGGCAAAGTCAGTGACCTGGAGCAGCAGTTGGTGGTGAGTATCTGGTGGGAAGGGGAGAGGAGACACGGCCGTGATATGAAAGGGATGCCCGTTCCTCGTTGGTCCCCAAGACCTGGTGTTCCAGGTTAGATTCCCTCTGTCTATCCCATCTTGTGCTCAGCCCGGCTGAGAGCTGAATGCTTTCTAGGTGTGAGCAGGGGTCATTTCGTAGAAAATGAGGCGCAGGGGCTCATTAGCACAACTCATTAGCACAACTTATTTGCATATGCCCCACCCCCTGACATCACCGGAAGTGTGTCAGAAGGCAACACCCACCGCTCAGGCTCCACTGGACTGTTTTGGATTGCTAGCTATTGTGGAGGGGGGGGGGAAGACACGTGCAGATCTGCCCTCACAGAAGAGGGAAAGCTTGTACCTGAATAAACCTTGGCCTTAAAGGTGCCACTGGACTATTTTGGATTGATAGCTGGGGGGATGGAGCGCACAGATCTGTGCAGAAAGGAAGAAGAGAAAAAAAGAGAAGGAAAGAAGGAGGGAAAGAGGGAGAAGGAAATAAGGAGGGCTGCTTCTTGCTCTTTGTGGCCTGGGGCTTAGGGAAAGAGGGAAAGAAAGAGGGAGAGAAGGAAATAAGGAGGGCTGCTTCTTGCTCCTTGTGGCCTGGGGCTTGTTGGATGTGTCCGCCCCCTGGGCTCTTTACTGCCGGAGTTCCGCTCCTGTGCGCTCCTGCAGGAAATGACCCCTGGGTGTGAGCAACACACGACCACCACTGAAGAGACTTAAATCACCTTTGCTTCACTCCACATGCATTCAGAAGATCATTCCTCACGATCTAAGCTGATGGCGCTGGGTGGGAAGTTCCATCTTTGTGATTCAGGTCAATTCTATAGCCCTGGCGAGAAAGAGATGGGTCCCCCCCCCATTTATCACTCCTTGTGCTAAATGTTAGAGGAAGAAAACTGAAAAGAACCATAAATTCCAGCTTCGCACCCCTGAGCTGCAGGAAATGACTCTTTATGAGCCAGTAAGGGGGCTGCCTTGAAATACCTGACTTGGGACTACAATTCCCAGAGGGCATAGGCAACTTAAAGATACACAACAGTTTTACTGACTACTATTACTGTCAGCTAACTCTGCCGGGGGCGACAGCACACTGTCCGTTGAGATTCCATACAGCGTTCGTCTTAAATCTGCCGAAACCCGATGTTGTATTCTATTAATTCCAAGTACAACCAAAACGATCTTTGTGCGCAGGTGGTATTTGCTGTGTTGTTACGGAAATTGTGCTGAGGGTCTCTGCCCTTGACATCTGTGGGGTGCACCAGGGCCTGCTCCGAGGGGGCCTGATGTATACTTGATGCAGGTGATGCAATTCATTTTTGGAGGCTGAACAGGGCTTGCCATGTCGCCCACTATAGATGCCTCCCACCTCCGGCCTCCAGGCTCCCGCTACTGCTCAGTGGAGCAGCAGACGTGGGTGGGCGGGTGGCCGTCGCGGCATGGCAGCCCTAGCCGGGGGGGAGCCTAGTATTGGACAATGTGTTGGAGTCTGCAAGGTCTATAGTGCAGCCTTATGAAGAAGTCCTGAAGACAGGGGGACAGCCGAAGGACTGGTGGTTATCACAGCTACACTAGGGACTTCCCACTTTTTCAAAGTGTGTCCTTGCTGCCTCCTGACTGGCTCTTCTGGAGACTTCTCCTGTAGAGCTTCCTGTTGCTCTTTGTGCCTCTCACGGCAGTTAGACTGGTTAGCTTAAGACTCTCTCTCTGTCCTACCCGCTATCAAAGCTTGTTCTCTTTAATAAATACTTATTTTTCTCTGAGCAGTCAGTGCTCCACTTCCTTGCATATTTAAACTCTGCCAACACAATGCTCTAGGAATTTCCCAAATCTCTATGGTAAAAAGCCATAGCGGTTTGGGGAATTCCTAGAGCCCTGCCCAACGCCGATTTCAGCATTCCCTGCCCACCCACCCCCAATGCTCTCAACATGTTGAACAAATATTAATTAATCTGGATTTCCTGAATTAATTACAAACAGGGTTGCCAGACCCCCCGGTGGAGGTGGGGGTCCCCTGCTGACAGTCCCCACCTCCCTGCCGCCAATGAGCTGCTGGCAGGGGGGGACTTACCCCCCAAAAGAGGGAGATCCATTTAGTGTGTCTGCCACTGCCCACATGACACCAAATTGATGGCATCACATTCCAGGATACTGGGCGACCCTCTGGCATTTGCGCAAAAACTCTATGGTAGAAGCCAAATCTACCATAGAGTTTTTGCCCAAATACCAGAGCGTCACCCCATGTCCTGGATGTGATGACTTCACTTCCAGGTCACGTGGGCCGTGATGCAGACATCGGATGGGCCTCCCTACTGCTCCTGGTATGTCCTCCTCTCCCCTGCTGGTTGGGGCCTGGCAACCCTAATTACAGAGTAGCTTTAAGGGAGTTTGTTTATCCTTAACTTTACTAGAATGTTTGAACTAAGATTGCATCAAATGTCTGTAGTGGTTAAGTGTGGTGTAGTGGTTAGTGCACGGACTCCAGTTTGGGAGAACCGGGTTTGATTCTCCATTCCTTGGGCAAGCAGCAGTCAGCCACCAGGACTATTTCAGCCACTCCAACTCACCAGCCACTCACCAGCACTCAATTTCAGAGTGCACTCTGTATAGCACCACACCAAGACAGTCCTGTGGTAAACTATATGCAGATTTTATTTACAATATCTACAGTCCACTGACAAAGTGCTCCGCCAATCACCATAACAAGAGAAGAGAATGAACAGGGCTGCACTTGTCCAGTTATATACATACAGCGTCCAATCAGCTAAGTGCTGACTCATTGTCACTGACCTCATGCCTTATCAGGTCTTAACTGGTCAGGACCAGTTTCCAGCAGCTTGCCTGCTGACACATAGATCACTATGATCTGACAGCTGGATATTAAACATCCGACAAGCCGTAGTTCTGAAAAGAGCTGTTCTCTCAAGGACAGTTCTGTCAACACATAGATCACCATGATCTGACAGCTGGATATTAAACATCCGACAAGCCGTAGTTCTGAAAAGAGCTGTTCTCTCAAGGACAGTTCTGTCAAGAGCTCTCTCAGCCCCGCCTACCTCCCAGGGTGTCTGTTGTGGGGAGGGGAAGGGAAAGGAGTTTGTAAGCCGCTCTGAGACTCCTTCAGGTAGTGAAGGGCCATGGGGTATAAATCCAATCTCCTCCTCCTCTTTTTCTTCTTCTTCATCAAACATTTAAGAGTTCGGGCAGAGGGGGAGATCTGGGAAATCCAGACGTTCCCTGAGGAGTCCCCCCCCCACACTTGTTGAGTTGTGCTTTCCCATGCTTATTTTTTGTTCCTTCATTGCCTTCTTCAGCATTATCCTAACCAGTCAGGGATCACAGTGTTGGTGTGTACTGACGTCATGACGAACATCTCAAGTGCAGGCAGTTTGGTGTAGTGGTTAAGTGTGCGGACTCTAATCTGGGAGAACCGGGTTTGATTCCCCACTCCTCCACTTGCACCTGCTGATGTGACCTTGGGTCAGTCACAAGCTCTGGCACAGCTGTCCTTAAAAAAGAGCAGTTTGTGTCAGAGTGCTCTCAGCCCCACCCACCTCACAGGGTGTCTGTTGTGGGGAGGGGAAGGGACACCCCCTCCTTTCCTCCTGCCCCCTTCAGCCTTGGAGCAGGCAAGGGCCTTTGTTGGCTGCCACCACTCTGGTCCAAGGGCTTGGCCAGGGAGGGCCCAGAACCCCCTTCTTCCCCGAGGGGCAACAACCTCTTTCATTGGGGTATGCCCAGCTGGACGGCTAAATCTGAGTCGTGCAGAACCCAGGCAGAGTGAAGTAAACAAATACTGCAGCAATGGATGAGGTAAACAGGCAGTGATGCAGACGGGACAGATTAACACAGGGTACATGGCAGGCACACAGGGCACCGCTCACACAGAAAATGGGCCCACTGAGAAACGATAAAGTTCCCTGACGTGGCTGACGGGGTTCCTTCCTGCCACTTTGAATCACACTAACCTTGGAGTGAGGGTCAGTTCGAGGGCTGCCCACTCTGGGATGGGAAATTCTTGTGCCTTTGGGGGTGGGCCTGGGGAGGGTGGGCTTGGGAGAGGGGAGGGACCTCATCAGGGAAGTGGTGCTATGGAGTCCGCCTTCCAAAGCAGCCATTTTCTCCAGGGGGAGTGATTTCTGTGGTCTGGAGCAATGTTCCCTCTAAGCTGTGGAATCTTGTGAGCAAGAATTCTACTTTGTGAGCTCCTGGCATTAAAGTTGTGAGCAAGCTATTTGGCTACTGCATAAATCAGTTTGCTCCGGAGCCATCCTCCCTGAGCTAAGACAAAAATGTGTGAGCTGGAGGTGAAAAAACTGTGAGCTAGCTCACACTAACTCAGCTTAGAGGGAACATTGGTCTGGAGATAGGGTTGCTTGGTCCCCCCAGCACGCGGGGGATCCCCCGGTTTCTGGAGCTTCCCTCCAGCACTAGCTGGCTGGTGGGGGAGAGTGCCTGTGTCACCCAGAAGTGATGTAGGCATGTTGGTGATGTGGGGGGGGGGGGGACGCTCTTAGCCTCAAACCATAGAGTTTTCCCCAAAAACCAGAGAATCACCCCAGATGTCACCCTACATTACTTCTGGGTGACGTAGGGATGGCGTGCTTCTTCCCTCCCCTCTCCTGGAGCATCCCAGTGAGTCCCATGCTGGATTGTCATTTGGACCCGGCAACCCTGTCCGGAGATCGGTCGTAATTCTGGCATATCTCAAGGCCCAACCTGGAAGTTGGCAACCATGCTGCCAGCCTCAGGGCGTGAACACCCTCCTTCCCCTGCACAGGGCCTTATATTATACTAGGAAGAAGGTCCATTGCGGAGACAAATGCAATGAGCTCTAGCTGGGCCGCCGCTTGCCAGGCCCTCCCTTGGGAGAAAAAGGGGCAACGGTGGCCTCGTGGGAACGTCTTCTTTTAAAAGAAAGAAAAATCACAGCGAGGTGAGACAGATGTGGAGGCAGGCAAAAAGTCAAAACTCTGTCTGCTTTGGCCAGGGCCGATGTGGAGGGTTTGTGGAGCAAAAAGGTGTGTGTGTTTGGGGGGATTGTTCCTATTCTGTCCCCCCCCCTGCAATCGCAACGGTAATACCTCCTCACCTCTGTGCGGGTGTGCATGCAGGGGCCTCTGCTGTGAACAGTTCAGGGAGGCAAATCTCGGCTCCAGGGTGCCCGGCGCAGCAGAGCATTAAGGTCTTAATTGCAGTGTAAATGTGCTGCCGGTGCGAGGGGGAGAGGCCGGCTGCGGCCAGGGTGGGCTGTGGGGCTGGCTGGTGCGGCACTCGGACAGGTTTCTGAGGTGCAGCAGGGTCCGGCTCTGGATCCGGATGCACGGCAGCCAATGCCCAGAAGTGGCCAGCAGCTCTGAAGGGACAAGAGCGGTGGCGTGGCAACACTCCTGGGTGAGTGCCGCAGAACTTTCTTCCCTCACCTGGCACCTGGAGCGGGTGAGCCGCTGGGGGGGGGGGAGATGACAGGGCAGGGTTGTTTTGGCGCTTTGGCACGGCCAGGGGTCATTTAGTTGAAAAAGAGGTGCAGGAGCTCATTAGCATAACTTATTAGCATAACTTTTTTCATATGCCACACCCCCTGACATCACCGGAAGTGTGTCAGAAGGCAACACCCACCACTCAGGCTCCACTGGACTGTTTTGGATTGCTAACTATTGGGTGGGGGATGTGTAGATCTGTCCTCACAGAGGAAGGAGAGCTTGTACCTGAAGGCAGGCTGGGGGGGGGGGTTCTGCAACTTACCTGGCTGCTTCTTGCTCCTTGTGGCCCGACTGAGGGCTACTGGGAGCAGGGGGTGGGGCTTGTTGCATGTGCTTGCCCCCTGGGCTCCTTACTGCCGGAGCTCCGCTCCTGTGCGCTCCCGCAGGAAATGACCCCTGGGCATGGCTTTGCTTGCAGAAGGGGCCATCAGCAGCGCAAGGAGGCATCCAGTATGACTTGAGTTTTGCAGGCACCAATGGATGGCGAGATCTTAGGCAATGCAGCCACCAATGGATGGCGAGACGTTGTGAGCGACAGGTCAGCAGGCCAAAGGCTGCGGGAGTGTGGGCAAGAGGGACACGAAAAGTCTTTTATAATAAGGAGAGATATTTTCTGTCAAAGCTTTGCTTCCTCATTAGCTCCTGCTTTCCCCTCCATTTATCCAAAGTTCATTCCTGAGGTTTGGAGGGTGCCTGGGAAATGTGGGCCTCCTGGAAGGAAATTGGCAGCAAGGCTGTCTTGAGGCCTACAGGCCGCTCAACACCTCAGCCTCAGGTCTAAGATCATGAGAACCGCGGCCGATCAGACGTGACAGAAGGACTGCCAGCCATTGGCTGTCAACCAGGAGGAGGAGGCAGGGGTGGGGGAACTGACTTTAACATCAAGTACCTGACATGATGCTCTGGGATTTGCTCAAAAGTCTATGGTAAAACCATAGATTTTTGGCTGAATTCCTAGTGTTGTGCCCATGTGGTGACGTCACTTCCAGATATTCAGTAGAAGCAGGGCTTTCTTTTCTGGGGGAATGCGCTGGAACAGAGTTCCGGAACCTCTTCAACAAAATTATTTTTAAGATATTTAAAAGTTCACGAGTTTTCAGTATACAGATTGAAAAATTCATTTCCCTCTTGGGAGTTCCTCTTTAAAAAAAAGTGAAGTGACATTTCCCAGATATTTCCTCCCTGCAATCGTGGGGTGGCAGACAGAGCTGCTGGTGGCTGGGAGATCTCCCGAGTGTAGGCTTGCCAAGTCCCTGCGGGGGGCGGGGAAACCCCCGCCCCAGAGGCCCGTTCCCTGCCACCGGCGGATCGGGCCCTGGGGGGATCCCCACTTCCAAAGTACGTGATGTGCATGTCACCCGGAAGTGACGCGACCACGCCGGGCACGCTGGGGCGGGGCCACAGTCATCCGAGGGAAAACTCTATGGTGTGTTCGCGTCGCTTCCGGGTGACGTGGTTGCGGTGTGCGCACGCTCCAGGAGCGAGCCAGGAGTCCCCCGCTGCAGCAACAGGTAGGACTTGGCAGCCCTCCCCGAGTGGAGGGAGGGGCATCACCATGGCAATGCAGAGTGAGAGATCAGAATCCTGCCTTCCTGCAACTGCTTCTGCCCTGTTGCTCCCCAAAATAAAATTACCTAAAGGGGTACCTTTTTTGTGGGGGGAGCCTCTCTTTTGGCTGGGCTCTAGCCTTAATCTTTAAATCCCCCTAGTTCTTGCTGTACGTAATCCAGAGAAACCAATTTTATTACCCCCGTGTTCTGCGGACATCTGGAAATTAATCCGGATTTCCTGGATTAATTACAGATCCTTCTTCCCTTCCAGCCTTGGCTCAGGTGTTTTTTTTCTTTCTTTCTGATTTAGCTGCGCCCTTTGGAATCATTAGGAAATGCGAAAGATTTCTAACTGGCACAGCAGTTCACTAAATTCTGCAAAGCAGAACTGTTTAAACAAGTTGTTGACAGTGCTTAATTGTGGACACACAACATGCTGTGGTGGTTCGGTGGATATCGGGTTCTTGGACAGGGGGTGTATTTTGTACTTCACGAATAATTTTTGTATTCTGTTCCAGGGGTCGTTTCGTATAAAAAGAGCTAGGGGAACTCATTAGCATAACTCATTCGCATATGCCACACCCCCTGACATCACCGGAAGTGTGTCATAAGGCCACACCCCCCGCCCCCAACGGTCCCGGCCGCTGCCACCGGCCTTGCAGCTCCACTGCCGAGCCCCATGAGGGGCCCGGCG
>NW_015165393.1:71718-77055 GCF_001447785.1 Gekko japonicus
TCCCTCTTCTCCTGCCTCCTCCTGGCTGAATGAGGGCTGGAAGCGGGGCAGCCGGAAGCAAGGGGCGGGGCTTCGTCGTGTGCCCTGCCCCCTTGCACCTCACCCGGGGGAACTGCGATCCCCTGCGATCCCCCCCCCCGAAATGACCTCTGTTCTGTTCACTTTAATATTTAAAAATTAATTGAGCGCAGTTAGAATACAGTTTTCCTTCACTGGGATCTTTTTCTGAAGCACAGCTGGCAACCTGCCACAAGGAACTGGGGGGCAGGAAGAGTTTGAACCATAGTATTTTGGGCGAATCCTAGAGTGTCACCCCAACGTGATGATGTCACTTCCGTTTTTGCCCAAAAGCGATGTTGCATGCCAATGTGATGCCAGTGCATCCCCTTATTCTTCTGCTGCTGGCCTGTGAAATGCCAGTCGGGAACGGGGGCTGTTGTCGGGAGCTCTCTCATGAGGGTTGCGAGTGGTGAGTTTTGAAATCCCTGGCGGTTTGGGGGTTTGACCCCGGGCAGCACGGGGTTTGGTGAAGGGAAGAACCCCAGTGTGTTATAATGCCGTAGCGCCCACCCTCTAAAGTAGCCATTTCTTCCAGGGGAATGAACCTTGAACATCTGGACTGGAGATCAATTGTTATAGTGGGACAGCTCCAGATTCCACCTGGAGGTTGGGAACCCTATAGTGGGAGACCTGGCCTCCCAATTTTGGGGAGCTGGCAAAGCAAGCCGAACTTAATTATCTCAACTGCTGGTCTGTCTTTGGTTACAGGAGGCTGAGAGGCGACACACCAATGTAGTTTCTCTGTACAGGGGACATCTTCTCTATGCTATGCAGGTGGGTCAGCGGGGGGGGAGGGGGATGGATGGAGGACGCATGGAAGCATAAATGCACTTGGGTCAGGTCCCATTAACTGGATGCCTACAGAAAAGATTCTTGATGGGTTCTGAGTGCGGAGTGGCTGCTAGTGAGTGCGTAGGACATGCGACAAATGCTCTCCATGCGCACGAGTGAGAGTGCACGATGTTGATTGCACATCTGTCTGGGCTTTTTGAGTGTTTTCACATGTTGGCCACTTAACAGCGCCGGAGACCTACCAAAATCACACACCTCTTTCCCACCCTTCACCTTCTCTTCCCCTCCCATTTCCCCCTTCAATGCTTTCCCCAAAACTCCTCAGTACCTCTCCGGATGCGGTTTGTGGTGGGGGGAAAATCACTACCCTCACCTGGGTTCTTAAAGGCACCGGATAAAGGAAGGAAGGAAGGAAGGAAGGAAGGAAGGGGCGGGACAGCCCAGTGGAGCAGACCCCGGCGCAGATTTCCGGGAGGCTGGAAGGTCATTCATGTGTCAATTAGTGCTTGGAGCCAGTGAACGCATGTCTGTGTGCTTAGCATGTTGCGCCAGGGCGCATTGGCCCACGTTGGATTGTGTCTGTCTCTTGTGCCAGTTCTTGTTGCATGGCAGGGGTGGGGGCAGTTGTGCCTTCGGGAGGGCTTACAAAAAAACTCAAGTTACCCTGCATTTGAATGCAGCAGCTTAATGTCTCTTGGTAAACACAGAGCATGGGTTAGAACTTGGAGTGTTCAGAAGCCGGTTTCCAGAAAAGGAATAAATTAGTTTTCCTAGTTCTACTTCTGCAAATTCACTTTTGCCAAATACTTTGGCAAAGGATTTTGCATATATTTAAGCCCCAACATGAGGCAATTCAAATTATGTTACCACTGAAGTCTCTTGGGTACAAAAGCTAGATCCATGCTAGATTCTTGCATAGCTACGTTCAGGCACAAACAAAGCAAACTAAACTGAAGGATCTCGGATTACAATTACTTAATTATTGTTGTTGTTTGATAATGCCATGGATCCTCTTGAACTTACTCGACACAGTTTAGGTCCTTGGCCCGTTTTAATCTGGGCCCAGAGAAAAGAGGGGAAACCAACCAAGCAAAACCTCCAAAGGAAGTTTAGAAAATTTATTGAGGGCCAAAAGTTAAAAACATAAATCAGTATAGACAAAAGCCATATAAAAACCTGGTAGGACCCCAAATACAGCATCATAAAATGTTCAAAGTGACAAATACACAAAAAAGAACAGTGTGTGACCTGACAAATAGTACAAAGTACAAAATACACCAAGCAACGAAGTCCCTGTTACACATGTAAGGCAATAAACAATTAATAATATAGGACCAAAAATGGAATGTTCCAATCTGGAATTGAATGACACGGCAAAAGATTTCTATCTGGGGCCACAAATATATCTTGCCTTGTGTCAGAAGTAGTTGCGTATACTGGAAATAATATCAGTACCAATATGTACCTGGAAATAAAGATGAATATAAATTCCAAAATGTAACAAATCGTAAAATATGAGGAATTAAAGAAAGAAATACCTTCCAGTTTAGGTCCTAAGAGTGCAAGTAAAATTGCCTTATCAGGGACAACGTGACATCGATATGTAGCAGTGAAGGCAGAAACGCGTCAGGTCATACACTGTTCTTTTTGTGCATTTGTCACTTTGAACATTTTATGACGTTTTATTTGGGCCCCTACAAGGTTTTTGTATGTCTTTGAAATAAACACTCTTTTGCCCAGACTGTCTTAATCTGGGCCTGGTTACCCCTGAGATGTCCGACTTTTCTGTCGATCCTACATACAGCTTTGGGATTTTTGTCTGCAGTGCTCCAAAGCTCAGCTCTATAGGTTGGGGTCCAGTGTGAAGGATGATGAACACAAGATTTGGATTATTTCCATATAGGTCCCCCTCTATCTTTCCTGTTTCCCCCCACAAAGGATGCGATGGCAATGGTGGTGGTGGGGAGACAGCGAGTTCCAATCCTGGTGGAGACCCAGCATGATGGGCTTTTCCTTCATCTGTGTTTGCTGGGAGGAGTGGGAGGTGGGAGGGCACATCTCTTATCCTCCTTACCCACCGGATGAGTCTTTGATTTCCTTCCTATCAGACCAGGGAATGTGTTGCTTCAAACTCCAGGTAGAAGTTTAGATGAAGAGAATCTGAGAAGCATTGCTGCTTAAAAGACAAGGATGCAACCTTTTGAATCACACAGAACTCTCGTCTCCCAAGCCCAAGCCACTGGCAGCCAGGGTGAAGTGGCGTATAGATTTCCAGAGACGGAGTGAGCTCCCGCCTCTAGTTCCACCTCCTGCCAACCTAGCAGTTCGAAAGCAAGAAATTGCAAGTAGATAAATAGGTACCACTTCGGTGGGAAGGTAACAGCGTTCCGTGCGCGTTGGTGTTTAGTCATGCCGGCCACATGATCACGGAAACATCTTCGGACAGCGCTGGATCTTCGGCTTTGAAACGGAGATGAGCACCGCAACCTTAGAGTCGGACTCAACTGGCTTTCGAGCAAGGGAACCTTTACCTTTACCTTTAGTGATCTTGTAGCCTAGCCTACCTTTAAGGGCTGTTGTGAGGATAAAATGGGAAACAGTAATCTATGGTGGAGTGAGAGCAAGATTAAAAATTCTATTTGACCCAGAAATCCCCTGTCAACTGACCATTTCAGTCCTTCCAAGGCAGGAGGAGGAAGATAAACCTGAGATTTCACAGTGGGCTCTTCTGCATTCTTATTTTCGTCGCTTGTGTGTCCCTATTGCTTCAGGGAAGGGGGGGCTCTTTTCTGCATGCCTTTTGCTCCCTCTAATGGTCAATTCGATATGACACCATTGTATGTCTGCCATATCTCCCTGCAGTTTAAATGTGCAGGTTTTTATATTGGACATACACTGATGCAATATCGAATCGACCACTAGAGGGAGCAAAATACATGCGGAAGAGTAAAAAACCTGAAGCAACAGGGACACACAAGAGAATGGGAATGTGGAAGAGTCCTGGGTCATCAGCAGGGCTGCCAGCTGACAGTTAATAAAAGCTTAGCAAGCTCTTCTACTATGACTGGCACAGCAGGAGATAGCAGCAGGAGCTTTTTGCAGTGCAGAAATGCTATCACCTGCTATGATCTGCAGTTCAAACTGCTGTCAACAGTGCAGCAATAAAGAAACACTTGAGAAGTTGGCAACTTTCCCCCAGTACAGGTGTGAGAGGCTGAAGTTACAGTGATAAATGAAATTCAGGCTTTTCCCTTTGGAGTCAGGTGTGTTTTGTTTTTTGGAACCTTTTTGGACCTCATAAAATACATAAGCCCTTCGGCAGAGATCCAGAGGAGTGAGCCATCTTAGTCTGTTGCTGCAAAATAGATTCAGATTCTGAAACCTTTAATGGCATACAATGTAATAAAATGCAGAATAGTTTTACATAAATAAAATAGGAATAGTACAGTCCAGGCGAGGCAATAAAACAGTGTCAGGAATAAAAACACAGAAAAGCAAAATTAATCAACCATTCTCTCTGGGGGGCCAGAGAGGTTGGAAGTAACAGGATCAAGGAGTTGTTCACGAACCTTACTATGCATGGGACATGCAAAATAGTAAAAAGCGCAGTGGCACCTTTAAGACGAACAAACTTTATTGTAGCCTTGGCCTTGGAAACATAGTTACCCTTATTCAACACAATAGCCAAATATTCAGCCACAAGTTCTCGAAAGCTTATGCTACAATAAAGTTTGTTCGTCTTAAAGGTGCTACTGGGCTCTTTGCTGCTAAGAGCTCAAAGTGTTCACAAACACTGCTTGGGGAATAATTTCACATACACTATTTTGGGAATCACGTGCATTACACTGGAAGTCATTTCATATCTATTTTTTCAGGACTGCGTGTGTTATTTAGGGACTCCTTATAACTTCCTTGCAGGATGGGTGAAAGTTATTATTGAAAGGCAGGGCAGATTTTTAAGAGTGTTGAACATGGTTGCAGAGAGGCATCACTTCCCGAGAAGTGCCAGTTTCTTACAGCAGATCACAACCTGTCATCAAAAAGGGCTTGTAGGTATCTGAAACAATATGAAAACTTGCAGGTCCTGTTGACTGGATGCAGAAATGGAATGAATGTCACCCCACCATGAGCATCCATCCTACTTTTGAACTGCCCTTGACTCCCTGGGGGGGGGAATATCTATCTCGAGCCATATTGCTAACCTAACAAGAGTAAGAATGCTCTTTTGGAGATGTGATCCATCTCTGGGTGGCCAGCTTCTTTCACTGGCCTTGCTTCTGTGCCTTTAAGAGCAACACCACCACCCCATTCCTTACTGCGATTCCTGAGCTGTTAAAGGTTAAAAAACCCAAAAAAACAGAGGTGCCCACCCAATAGCAAACGGATATGCATTAATTTGTATTGCACACCTGGTCTCTGGTTCAGCTTGCCACTGGTTTTCCTGATCCAGGCTCTTTGGTTATAACCAGGGGTCATTTCGTAGAA
>NW_015165394.1:0-15671 GCF_001447785.1 Gekko japonicus
CTTTGCAAGTGGATTTTGCAATTTCACACCATAAAACCCAGTTGCAATATGCGCTGAAAGAGGAATGGAAGTGCATTATTCAGTGTGTGTGAAAACACTTTCATTGAAGACAAGTGGCAATTCTTGGCCACACCAGCCTCACATTCAAATAATGCTTTAGTTTGGCATATTATTTTACTCTAATGATACTGCTTATTTAACCTACAGGTCTTGAGCCATTGGAGTACTATGGCTAGAAGGGTGCTGTACTGGTTAAGAGTGTCGGACTAGTATCCCGGAGAACCAGATTCAAATCCCCACTTGTACCATGGATGCTCGCTAGGTGACCTTGGGCCAGTCACACTTTCTCAGCTTAACCTACTTCACAGATAGGTTTGCCAGTGGTGGTTTGGGAAATACCAGGAGAGCCAGGGGAGGGGGGTTGGAGAGGGGAGGGGAGGGTCCTCAACAGATGCCACCCTCCAGAGCAGGCATTTTCTCCAGGGGAACATCAGAAGAGCCCTGCTGGATCAGACCAATCGTCCATCTAGTCCAGCATCCAGTCTCACACTCTGGTCCCTCTGGACAGCCAACAACAGGGCATAGAGGCTGAGGCCTTCCCCTGATGTTGCCTCCTGGCTCTGGGATTCAGAGGCTTAGTGCCTGTGAATGTGGGGGTTTCCCTGAGTCACCATGGCCAGTAGCCATTGATAGACTTGCCCTCCATGAATCTATCTAATCCCTTTTTAAAGCTGTTGATTCCTGTGGCCATCACGCCATCCTCTGGTAGCGAATTCCACATTTGAATCCCTCTCTTTGAAAAGTAGTATTTCCTTTTGTCTGTCCTGAACCTACTGCCCATCGGCTTCATTGGATGCCCTTGAGTTGTAGCATTTTGGGAGAGGGAGAAACTGATCTCTGTAGCCTAGGGATCAGTCCTAAACGTGGGGGACCACCTGGGGGTCGGTAACCCTACTCACAGGCAGGGCTCTTTTTGTAGCAGGAACTCCTTTGCATATTAGGCCACACCCCCGGTGAGGATAAAATGGAGGAGAGGAATGTGATGTCAGCCGGTAAGAACTGAGATCAGATGTGAGCTGTTGTTTTTTTGTCTCTCTATCACCTTCTTCCCTGGCTAATATCTTGCCATCCAGCTCTCACTCAGTGCACGTGCCTCACGAAGGTCATGCATTCAGTCTTCGGTGCCTCCCAGAGGTAGGTTGGCTGGGAAAGATCATTTCCAGCAATCTGTCTTTAGCCAGAATAGGTAGAACTGGGCCAGAGAGACCACCGACTTTCTTTGGGATCAAGACCAGCCCCGGTCCCTTACCGCCGGTCACTATTAGCACACACAAGCTGACGTCGCCTTTTACCTACATCGGAACAAGGGGAACAACCGAGTTTTGCGGTAGAAAAGCTGGTTTCGTCCCCACACATTAAATATTGGCTCCCATGGATCCCATTTCCCCCGAATGGAAGCAGGGACCATTTGGCTTGTTTGCAGATGACTCAGCGGCAGCTGATACAGCTGTGCTTGTTTGGCACACAGGTTTTTAATTTTGACTTTGGGAAGAGGCCAACAGAAACCAGATCTGTCGCTTTTCCCAGGGTCAGGTGAAAACGATTGGCAGTTGCTGTGCAGGCTGCAAGCAAGTAAAGCAGCATCTGTAACCAGAGTCATGTACAGTGCAGTCTTAAACTCCTAAATCCATTGGAAAGAACTGTTTACATGATTAAAAATTAGGGCTGCCAACCTCCAGGTGGTGGCTGGAGATCTCCTGGGATTACAACTGATCTCCAGGCGACAGAGATCGGTTCATCTGGAGAAAATGGCTGCTCTGGAAGGTGGACTCTGTGGCCTTATTCCCTGTGGATGTCCCTTCCACTCTCCAAACCCCGCCCCTCTTCATGCTCCACCCCCAAAATCTCTAGGTATTTCCCAACCCGGAGTACAGTATCTATTGGCAGTGGCAGCATTTGGGGGGAAGACTGTGTTTTGCCCCAAGGGCAAGGTTGCCTCTCTAGGGTGCTGATAATATGCTGAACTATGGGGGGTGGGGGGATAAATAATCTGAACTGATTCCTGTTCCAAATGCAGGAAATCATGGATTTTTGTGAGGGAACTCCCAGTAACATAGCAAGCTAATACCAGAGAAGTTCTTGGATCAAGGCTACACACGGCCTTCCTGAGTGCAACATTTCTCCCATCCTAGGGCAGGATCCCCAACCTTTTTGAGCCTGTGGGCACATTTGGAACTCTGATAGCTGCATGGTGGGTGCAGCAACAAAAAGCTTGCCACAAAATGGCTGTCGCAGGAAGCAGAGCCAGTCACAAAGCAATTACCAGAGCCAGTTTGGTGTAGTGGTTGAGTGCGCAGACTCTAATCTGGGAGAACCAGGTTTGATTATCCACTCCTCCACATGCAGCTGCTGGATGACCTTGGGCAAGCCATAGTTCTGTCAGAGCTGTCCTTGAAAGAGCCGTTCCTGTCAGAGTTCTCTCAGCCCCACCTACCTCACAGGGTATCTGTTGTGGGGAGGGGAAGGGAAAGGAGATTGTAAACCACTCTGGCCCCGGTCACACGGAAGGTTTTGGCCCGGGAGAGGGACGGATCAGGAGTGCAGCAAACGAGTGCGATCTCACCGCAACATCTGGGAAGTGGTGCGCACCCGTCCCCGATCCGGCCCTTCAGGCCGAAAACCCGCAGTAAAAAAGAACCACCCCCAGAGGAGGACTTACCCGGAACGCCGCATCAAGCGTGGCCGTGGGATCGCTGCCGCGCCCGTCATTCGGTGCAATCCAGGCTCCTAGCCGAACTGCGCATGCACACACATGCGCAGTTCAGCTGCCTCGCTCCCCTTTCCGTGGCTTCTTCCCCCCCCCCGGCATCTGATCGTTGCGGGGAGGAAGTGTGCGGCGGCTCAGGGGATCTATGTGATCCCGCCGCCACATGTCTCTTTTGGTGTGGCAGGGGCCTCTGAGACTCTGAGTGAAGGGTGGGGTATAAATCCAATCCCCCCTCCCCCTAACCCCACAGAAAAAAAATTATGGCGCAATCAAACATATGATTATGTCATTTTTTTCTTCCAAATCTTGGCAAATCTGAAGATATCAGTAAGAATTCTGGAAGAAAGAGAGAAAGAGTTTGGGCAAGATAAGCAACACTTCTCTGTGGACTTTCCCCCCTGGCTTATCTGCAAATATCTGGTGGAAGACCATTTCCATCAAATGTGTCTGGCCCAATGCTCCCCTGTGACTGTCCAGATATCGTGCAACATAGTTCAGCCATCTCTCATTTAGATTAGGGCTGCCCATTGCTCATAAGCCACATAGACGCGCCAAGATCTCTCCTATCTGAGTTATTACTGAACGCTCCATTGATCTCCTCTGCATAATCATTAACGTGTCTGGTAAAATAGTCCATCTCAATGTTCATTTAAATTTACGATGATAAAAGTACCTTGTGGCATGATTCCCAGAACTGGCGTGCAATTCTGTACGGAGTTACTCCCATCCAAATCCACTGACTGGAAATGAGGTTAGCTAGGAGGAAGTTGTAGTAGGATCCGACTGCAAACCATTCTGGATAATGGAATGTGTGTGTGAATGTGTAAAGCCAGTGCTGATGGATTCATTGTCTTTGTTTAAATATTCATAAGGATATTTTCCAATTACATAATCATGCAGGCCACACCCAAGATATGTTGCATTCTTCCTGGAAATGAATGAAGAGCAAATGCTTCTATGCAAGAGATTGTGTGCTAGCAACCGGCAAACAAGTACATCCTTGGTTCAACAGACCTGTGTGGGGAGAGTTTCACTATCCTTAAATGATTTGTAGACTTCTAGAAAAGTGTATTTAGTCACTTAACTAGGTGGCCGCTTTCCAGACGACAATAAAAATTGATTTATGGAAGGACAATTTGCTTGCCTAGCACAGAAGGAGCTGGTTCAGACACCTGCAGGTGGCCCTGTTGCTTCAGCCAACATGAGTTTGGGGTGGCATGCCTGCCTGGTTCTCTCCCTCTCCCTTCACTTTAATCTGCTGCTAAAATGGCCTCACCTGGATGGCCCAGCTGAGCCCGGTCTCATCAAATCTCGGAAGCTAAGCAGGATTGGTCTTGGTTACCAGGACTTTTTTTTGTAGAAAAAGCCCAGCAGGAACTCATTAGCATAATAGGCCACACCCAACAGCAGAAATGTATTTGCTTATTAGGACACACCCCTGACAGCACAGCTCATTAGCATATTAAGCTACACACCCCATGTTACCAGAAGTGGGCTCATCCAGCCACACCCACCTTTTGCTTCTTATTCTGTTTACCTTGTTTGTTGTCAAAACCCAGGGCTTTTTTGTAGCAGGAACTCCTTTGCATGTTAGGCCACACACCCCCAATGTAGCCAATCCTAATGAGTTTCTGATGTTGGGTGTGGCCTATTATGCTAATGAGTTCCTGCTGGGTGTGGCCAACTCAGGAGTCAGCCGGAACTTCATTCCTGTGCGTTCCTGCCCCAAAATAGCCCTGTTGGTTAGTATTTGGATGGGAGACCACCAAGGAAGTCCAGGGTTGCTGCGTAGAAGCAGGCAGTGGCAACCCGACTGCTGTTCATCTTTTGCCTTGAAAACCCTGCAGTCACCATGAGTCGACTGCAACCTGAGAGCACTTTATGCAACACCAAATGCCTAGAAGGAGAGTTCCCACACTCCTGAGACGGTGGAACGGGCCATCAAATCACAGCTGACTTGGGATGGAAAGAGCCATCGAGTCACAGCCAATTTAGGGTGGTCCCTTGTAGGCAAGAGATGAATAAAGGTGGTTTGCCATTGCCTGCCTCTGCAGAGCAATCCTGGGCTTCCTTGGAGGTCTCCCATCCAAGTACTAACCTGCTCAGCTTCCGAGATCTGATGGGTTGGGCTAGCCCGGGCCATCCAAGTCAGGACCATCTATAGTTAAAATGCATAAAATGAAGTTCCCATGCTGACTGCCACGTTGGGGTCAGGAAGCATTTTTTCTCCAGGTCAGTTTGAGCAGGGATCCTGGAGGGTTTTTTGTCCTCTTCTGGGCATGGAACAAGGGTCACTGTGGGTGTGGAGGGGGAGGTAGCTGTGAATTTCCTGCCTTGTGCAGGGGGTTGGACTAGATGACCCTGGAGGTCCCTTCCAACTCTATGATTCTATGACCTCCCCAGGCGGTGATACAAGGGCTCCTCTGGGTTAAGCAGAGGGAACCTATGGGAGGTGTTTATTAGTGAATTTAAAACATTTGAAAAATGAATTTGTCAGAAATTAGATCGAGAACAAAATTGATATACTTAATAGAAGGCTTCGATTAAATAACCAGTATATACAGTATAGATAAAAAGTAAATGACTTGGAACTTGATATTCAGATATTTAATGTGATTATTGAAAGAAAAGCGGAGGGTGCAGGAGTTAGAGGGAAAGGCTGAGGATCCTACAAAATCAGGGTTGTAAAACCAGCATTAAAAAGAGAAGGCTGAAGGGGAGGGGATTAAAGAGGAATATCTGAATCAATATTTGGAGAATCTTTTTGTGGGTTCTGACTACTTAGAAGCTGTTAACGTGGTCAGAGCCTTTCATTCAGTTGGGTAGCCGTGTGGGTCTGAAGCAACAGAACAAAGTTTGAGTCCAGTGGCCCCTTGAAGACCAACAAAGGTTTATTCTGGGTATCAGCTTTTGTGTGCAAGCATCTCATGAAGTGTGCATGCACACGAAATCTTACACCCATAATCAGAGGTCATTTCAGGGGGGATCGCGGGGGATTGCAGTTCCCCCGGGTGAGGTACGGGGGGCGGGGCACATGACGAAGCCCTGCCCCCCACTTCCGGCCGCCCCGCTTCCGGCCCTCATTCAGCCAGGAGGAGACAGGAGAAGAGGGAGGGTAAGTTGCTGCCTCCCTGCCTCTCCCCACCCCTGCTTGCCTGGGGCCAGGGAGGGCCTTCGCGGGGCTTCCTTGCACTCCTGCCGGCCTTGCAGGTCCACGGGCCCTTCATGGGGCTCGGCAGTGGAGCTGCAAGGCTGGCGGCGGCGGCCGGGACTGTTGGGGGCGGGGTGTGTGGCCTTATGACACACTTCCGGTGATGTCAGGGGGTGTGGCCTTATGGCGCACTTCCGGTGATGTCAGGGTGTGTGGCATATGCTAATGAGTTATGCTAATGAGTTCCCCTAGCTCTTTTTCTACGAAACGACCCCTGCCCATAATTAAACTTTGTTGGTCTTAAAGGTGCCCACTGGACTCAAACTTTTTTCTAGAGCCTTTCATTGTGGACTTGGAGATAGCAACATGCAGGGAAATCCATAGTGACATAAGTGAGCCCCACAACAGCTCTGCAATGGAGGTTAGGCTGAGAGTTTGCGACTGGCCCAAAGACACTAAGTGAGCTTTCTTTGCAGAGTGGGGATTCAAACCTGTGTCTGCCAGGTACCAGCTAAGTATTCTTAACTGCTACTCAATGCTGCAATACTTGGTTGAAAGGAATCTCTATGATATGCAACCTTCGAGGACAACATTAAACTACACGTGAACAGATTTCTGTCCTAGACCTCTTCCAGTCCGGCTTTCGTCCGGGACATAGGACGGAGACAGTGCTGGTTGTCCTTATGGACAACCTCCAGAGACATCTGGATTGGGGCACAGCTCAGCAGTACTGTTGTTGTGACATCTGTCGGCTGCATTTGACACAGTCGACCATCAGTTGGTGACCAGCCGCCTCGCCGACGTGGGGATACAGGGGCTTGCCTTGCAATGGCTTGCTTCTTTTCTCCAGGGTTGGGGACAAAGGGTGGTGCTAGAGGAACAGCAGTCCAGGAGACACCCACTTGAATGCGGTGTGCCTCAGGGGGCGGTGCTTTCCCCGGCAATGTTTAACATCTATATGCGCCCCCTTGCCCAGATTGTCCGGAGGTATGGGCTGGGATGTCACCAGTATGCGGATGACACCCAGCTCTATCTGATGTTTGGTGGCCAGTCGGACTCCAGCCCAAATAAATATTATCAGCCCAGAAGACCTTGACCGGGCACTGCAAGCCGTGGCTGGTTGGGTGAGACTGAGCCGGCTGAAACTAAATCCGGTGAAGACGGAGGTCCTCTGCCCTAGATGGGAGCACATCCAGCTGGTCCTGAAGGCACTGCACTGGCTGCCAATAGCATACCGAATTCACTTCAAGGTGCTGGTACTTACCTTTAAAGCCCTATATGGCCAGGGTCCAGCATACTTGAGGGACTGCCTTTCCCCATATATGCATAAGAACATAAGAACATAAGAGATGCCAATGTTGGATCAGGCCAAAGGCCCATCCAGTCCAACACTCTGTCACACAGTGGCCAAAAATACCAGGTGCCATCAGAAGGTCCACCAGTGGGGCCAGGACATTAGAAGCCCGCCCACTGTTGACCCCCCCAAGCACCAAGAAGACAGAGCATCACTTGCCCCAGAGTCACTATCTATACCTTGTGGCTAATAGCCACTGATGGACCTCTTCTCCATGTGCTTATATACCCCATATACCCCAGAGAGCACTATGGTCGGGGTCACAACATCGACTAACTATCCCTGGCCCCAAGGATGCCTTTTCAGTGCGTTTTCAGTGACAGCTCCTCACTGGTGGAATGAGCTCCTGGAGGAGATCAGGGCCCTGCGGAACCTTGTACAGTTCCGCAGGGCCTGCAAGACAGAGCTCTTCCACCAGGCTTTCAGCTAGGAGCTGCCCACCACCATTACCACCGTTAACCATTGTCATTACCAACATCTATGTCAAAGGTGGCCCTGTATGGTGAAGGAGCCCTACTGTTGCGGGAGGCCGGGATACCGATGAATTGGGGTTTTAGAACTACATCTGACAATACACCATCTTAATTTACTGACGGGACGATCACTATCCTGAGCACTTTAAAGTATGAATTGTCTATTGTTTGGTTTTTAAACTTGTTTTTAAGTGTTTTATTGTGATTTGGCACATGGTGATGATAAATGTAAGCCGCCCTGAGCCCATCCACGGGGAGGGCGGAATATAAATATAATAAATAAATAAATAAATATTCCCTGTTTCCTGTTTTTTTCCTTAGTTGTTCCAGAACGTCATTCTCTGCTTTGTTCCACTCCGTTTTTACCACAATCTGCTTAAGAATTAAAGCACATCCATTTTGCTGCGTTCAGTGCCTTCATTTTATTTGCATCCCCTCCACCAGGTTATTACTAATGTTGTGTGTGCACTGATAATACTGCAGCGATGTAATCTTGATATGATTTTATGTACGACTGCTTCTAGATTAGTTTTATGCAGTATTCTCCCTGATTGGGCAGAAAGTTGGCAAACAGATTTTGTAAATATATAAAATAAATATTCTACCAAAGCACACACAGTGTCCCATGTGATGGTAAGATGTCATAAGAACATACAAAGAGCCCTACTGGATCAGACCAGTTGTCCACCTAGTCCAGCATCCTGTCTCACACCATGGCCAACCAGGGCCCACAAAAAGAACCATAGTACATTATTTTGTACAATCCAACTAAGTTTGCTTTTTTGCAGTGTTTTACCAGCTTTGGTGGAGCTGCGGTGGCTCAAGTGGTTAAGATGCTGAACTGCGGGCTGTGGAAGGTCGATAGTTCAGCAGTTCGAGACCCAAGTTGCCGCATGACAGAGTGAGCTCCCGTCTCTAGTTCCAGCTCCTGCCAACCTAGCAGTTCGAAAGCAAGAAATTGCAAGTAGATAAATAGGTACCACTTCGGTGGGAAGGTAACAGCGTTCCGCGCACCTTGGTGTTTAGTCATGCCGGCCACATGACCACGGAAACGTCTTTGGACAGCGCTGGCTCTTCGGCTTTGAAACGGAGATGAGCACCACAACCCTAGAGTCAGATTCGACTGGCTTTCGAGCAAGGGAACCTTTACCTTTTACCAGTTTTGGTATTATGCCCGGGGGAAATATACAGATGAATGGAAGGAACATGGGCTGTATGGGCTGTGGCTCAGTGGCAGAGCATCTGCTTGGCATGCGGAAGGTCCCAGGTTCAATCCCCAGCATCTCCAGCCAAAAGAATCAGGTAGCAGGTGATGTAAAAGGCCTCTACCTGAGGTCCTGGAGAGCCTCTGCCAGTCTGGGTAGACAAGACTGACTTTGATGGACCGAGGATCTGATTCAGCACAAGGTAGCTTCATGTGATCATGTGTTCATGAGTGGATAACTCTGGTAAAGTATGTGTGTACAAAGCTAAAAAAATGACAGTCATCTTGGGGAACAAAGCCAGAGAACTGACATCTCCCAAATCCAGGATAAAACTTGCATGAGAGGGACTCCACAAGCATCCCTGCATCGCACACAAGGCAAAATACACAAGAAGGGATTTTGAGAACAGGTTGCGACAGGCTTTTCAGGCAGACTGTTTGTTTTCCTAACTGGTCTTCAAAAGCTTCTCCGTCAGTTCATTATCACAATAGCTAGACAGGCGAGAATGACAGATCAATGCCAGTTCGCTTTTTTCATATGAAAGACAGTGGACACTTTTCTTCGGCGTCGCTCCATTTCTTGTTTCAATTATAACGTCTCTTGCTGTGCTAGGCGTCCGCTTGGTAGACGCGTCGGGTTGGCAGGCCGCTTAGGTATGCAAAGGTCAGGTTGAAATGATGACAATTTTACTCTTTCATAGTCAAATGGATGCATGTGTGTGAATACTGGACGTGCTTTGTCCAGGGAGCCATGGGCCACTGTGGAAGTTAATTGTCTGTTGCATTTCTCAGGTGCACCAAAAAACAGGCAAGAGAGGAAGAGACATGAATTGTTTTCAAGCAGCTGATTATCCTTCTCCACTCCACCTTGCTCGCAAGCAATTTTTGTCTTCCATTCTCCATAAATGTCTTCTGCTGCAGCCTCATTTAAGGTTCTTTCTGTGTGAAAAGTGCTGTCAAGTCACAGCCGTCTTATGGTGACCTCAGCAAGGGGCTCTCAAGGCATGTGAACAGCAGAGGTGGTTTGCCCTTGCCTTCCTCTGCAGAGTCTTCCTTGGGGGGTCTCCCTTCCAAGTACCAACCCGGCTTAGCTTCCAAGATCTGAGGAGATCAGGCTATACCACGCCATTTTCCTCCCCTCATTTAAGGTTAGGGATGATGAAACATTCCCTGTTTCTCCTTTTTGTAGCTATATTAATGTTCTCGTTCACATTTTTATGTTTTTGTCAAAGATTCTACAAAACCAACAATGGAAAAGGTTCTTTGTTTGCTGTTGGTTATTCTTGGTTTTGGAGATTGGTTCGTACTGTGAAGAGACAGTACATAGTAGTGGTTAGAGTGTTGGACCGGGAGCTGGCAGGCCCAGGCTTGGATTCCCACTCTGCCATGGAAGTTTGCTGGGTGATCTTGGGCTAACTACTTTCACCCATACCTACCTCATAGGGTTTTTGTTGAGGAGATCAAACGGACTAACAGAGATTGACATTGAAAGCCACTTTGAGTTCCCACAGGGAGGAAAAGCAAGGTATTATGGACAGAAGGCCTATGCAGCAGTCAGGACACTGAACTGAATCAAAGTAACAAAGTTTTATTTAGAAACTAACAAATTGGATAGAAAGAGGAGACTCTTTACCAGCTTTACTAGTTGAGAGAGACTGTTCTAGAAGAAAAGCCTAAGACTAGCAATTCTGCAGACGGACAAGGGAAAGCTCTCTACCGTGTTGTACAGCTAGAGCTTGTTGCCCCCTTTAGGATCTTCTTTTTTCTTCTTCCTTCTTCTTTGTACTCAAGACATTGCTCACTCCAAAAGATATAAATATCTAAAAAAAACACACTAATAGAATGGATGTTGAACAGTTTCTGCATGCAGTTTATACAGTATTTAGATTACAACGTACATCATGTAGGAATATATTTATCTATTATTTTATTTATTATATTAGGTTTGTATACCACTCTCCCCATGAGCGGGCTCAGGGTGGTTCACATCAAAATCATATAAGACATATAAAATCTATTAAATAACTTAAAATACAGTTCTAAAACCTAATAACCATATGACGCGATCATACAATTCTGCTCCCCCCCGATTTATATTAGCAGTGGGGGAAGAGAGGTGGAAGCAGATGGTGAATAGAACAATGATCTATTAATGATAATTATAATACATATAATAATGCTGAAATATTGATGCACAAATAACATTAAGAAATGCATAGATTCCCCCTGCCCCGCACAGAACACCGGAAATGGGCATGGGAATAATAATAATAAAAATCACAGGTGTGATTTGAGGAAGGGATAAGTAAAATCAAAATGAGGATTTTTCAGGTAGAAATGGCTGGGACGAGACGTTTGAAAACATCATTACTTAAAGCATGCTTTTGGTATCTTGAGAGACTTTCTACTGGAGATGATGAAAGGAAAAGGAGAAATGTGATTGCCACTATTGTCAAAGAAAAGGGGCTTTCTTGGAAACCCAAGACTTCCTCAGAAATGTGCCCCCCCCATTACAATAGCATCTCTGCTTCTTCATTGCTGCTTAGTGGTGCTTATTCCCTTAGACATATCCTGCCACAATGGCATTTCCTCTGTTCCCAGCAGGAGAGCTTCCATAATGGTTTTCCAGAGGCCCTTTCCCACTTTCTCCTCATGCAATTGTTAAGCAGCTCACGGTGATGCAAAACATTTATTTATTTATATTTATTTATTTTATTTATAAGGGGCTGCAGTGGCTCAGAGATTAAGATGCTGAGCTGCAGACCAGAAGGTCTGTAGTTCAGCAGTTTGAGACCTGAGAAGCAATGGAAACCTTTACCTTTATTTAATTTATATCCTGCCCTCCCCGCCGAGACAGGCTCAGGGTGGCTTACACAAAGGTAGTTAAACAAGAAAGAAAGTGAGTAAAATCACAATAAATAAGAGATAAAAACATTACATGAAGTGCTAGTACGAATCGTATAGCAATGGCAGGCACTGGCAACATCCGACCAATCATACAGTCATCTAACAGCACAGTCTGGGTGACATCGGCGGGTGCAGGCTGCTAATGGCGATTGGGGCCAGGGCCTCAGTTTATAGGGTGTGGTTCACTAATCGAAGGCCTGGTGGAAGAGCTTCATTTTACAGGCCCTGCGGAACTGTAAAAGGTCCCGCAGGGCCCTGATGTCTTCCGGGAGCTCATTCCACCAGTATGGAATACGAATGTGGAATGTCAGGGTATCAAGGGAGCACTTCTTCCAAGTCACAGAGCTAATGGAATTGCTGTGAGTTACAATGATGGGTATTATAAAGCAGTGGGGTTCCAGGAGCAGCATAGTGAAATCAACTCAAGTTTATTGGATTACATCAGAACGAAAAGATAAACTAGCCAGTCCGAGTCTGGTTTATATGTGTGTCCACACTCACACCCAACACCCCCCCAATTCTTGTGATAAGCTGTATTTACAAGACCCAGTCTATAATAGGTCTACATCAGGAATACCTTATTGGTGTGCACTAGGATCTACGGTGGCTATTGCTTAGGGACCGAAGGTCTGCTTGACCATGTGCGGCCATCTTAGTATATAACAGGTATTTATTAGATATTGCATATGGTAGCCAGGCTAGAAATCTGTGATACCAGTAAGGAAGATGTATACTTATGGCAGTTCCTATTCAGAAACAGCTGTCTTCATCACAGAAGGTTACTTGGTCTGGAAATATCCAACATGTTTGTAATTCTCATAGAAGCCATTTTGCGAGTGTTCCCACCTCCTGTGGCAGCCATTTTATGGTGGCACCTACTACCCATTTTCAAAATCCCAATAATACCCACAGGCACAGGGGAACCCTGGTGTATAGGACTGGGCTGCCATCAATATTTCCTTTAGACTTTACACTGACTATATATATTGACTACAGGTCTTTCTGTATTCTCTTCTAAATCCGGGAAGGCAAAAGGTGGTTCCACCTCTCCCCCTGAGCTACTCAGGTGAGAGTTGCCAGGCCTCCCACTGTGGTTTTACCATAGAAATTTTGGTAGTTCCTAGAGTTACCCTGCACTACTTCTGGGTTTTCTTCAGGTGACATAGAGACATGGCCAATGTTGTGCCCCCCAGACCTGACCAGAGGTACTTAAATCCATATAGTTACAGAATCCTATTTCTTTGATCAACAGACAAAGTGGTTTTTTTCCCAGTGAAAGTCTGTGGGAGTTCTTGGTGACTTCATTTGCAGAAAGGAGGCCGCTTATTTCCAAACGTTCAGTCTCCTTTAGAAACATTGTGGCTCCCCCTTCCCCCACACACACTTTCTCTTAGGACTTTATAAATCTTTTGACATTCTGGCCCATTGGTCTGAAGAGAATAAACGACTACGTGTGCTCCGCGATTGCCCCAAAGTAGATGCTCTGACAATGAAAATAGGGGAACATCTATAGCTATCATTTTGGTGCTTCCAAGCTCTGAAGATTACGATTAATGGAGGGCTGCAAGGTATACTTTGCCTTTCACCTTACCGGGGCGTGTGAATGTACAATACAATTTACACTCACCTGGCATCTCCTCCTCTGCACAATTGCCATCTCTGAAACAGTTGGCGGCCACTGGGGATCTGAGCCAGAACGGCTTTGCGGAAAAGCGCTTCTCCAAAGGCATTGCCCCAGAAGAGAAGGGGAGGGCCAGGGCTAATGGACTCCATCATCTTCTCATTGACACTAATTGAGTCAGTGATGCCAAGCATCAGTGGAAGGAGGATGCTGTGTGTGTGTGTGTGTGTGTGTGTTATTTTCCAGTCATCTTCTTTGCTGATGTGATCTGTGCGTGGCTACAGGAAAAAAGGGAACCTTCGCCTTGTTCCCTTGAACTGGTTGAACAGCTGTTTTGTTCAGATAAAACCAGTCCCTCATCTAATGTTTGTTAACCTCCACCCACATCATCTCTTCCATTATTTCTCTTGGATGTTGACCTGGAAGTTACATCACCAGCAGGACAAGGGTTGGGCATGAATCACATTTTTGTGGTTTTGTTTGCATTTTTTGGCTGAACCATGAGCCAAACCACAAACTCATATGAACCGGGAGGTCTGTTTGTGAACCGATCTAGTTTATATTGGTTTCTGAGTCATGTAAATTTTAAACCCCTGCTTTCTGCTCCCTGGGACGGAGGTCTCAGACCAGCAGGAAGGGTGGTGGTTACATCACCGCCCCCCCTTTCCTGCCTGCCTGCTCTCTCTCTCTGGCTCTGCTTCCACCACCAGCTCTCTTCCTTCACCTGTCCATCCATCCTGCTTTTATATCACGCCTGCTCCCCGCCCCCTCCCTCCTGGCCCTCCTCTGTCCAGCCCCACCTCTCTATATCATGACCAATGCCAAGTCATGTGAGGGAACAGGAGGCTCCATCTCCACCTCCTTGGGGCTGATCTTGGCCTTCTCTCTGGGTGGCCCCTCATTGGTCAGTCCCGGGAGGCTTGTGTCAGCCCAGGTGGCCAGTCACGCAATGCCAGGTCGGTGCTCCGTGGCCACTGCCCTCTTCTGTTGGGCAATGGGGTGTGCTCCGGGCCCTCCCGAGCAGCTGGAGCACAGCTGATGGGTTTTCACTCAGCACCCTTTTCTCACTGGGTGCCTTGTTCTTTTCCTTGGGCCTGCCTGGGGGCTGGTCGGTGAGGCTGGGCTTGGCCAAGTTAGGTCAGGGCTGTTTCAGGGGGCCCTGCCTTGCCGCCTGCCGTCAGATTCCCCTCCTTGGATGGCCTCTTGGCCAGCCGGGCATCTTTGGGTTCATCTGGGGGGGGGTTTCTCCCCACCATGAGTAGTTGGGGCTGGGCTTAGCCTTGACAGATAGGTTGTGGAGGATAGTAGTCACTCTATGTGAGTGGAAAGGGGGCATCGCAGCATGGGATGCCAATTAATGTTAGAACTCCTTAGAGTTACAACAACATTGGTGTCCGGTCCCCCCACAGCTATAAGTCCAATACACGTTTATACAAAGTAGTATTTTATTAAAGCCATGATAGAGCAGGAACAAGTTCACTGTCCAGAATACCTGGGCCAGGGTGGGCAAGGGATAATGTAAGACCTTCAAACAGGACATTAACCAATAATCTTGGTTCCCGCCGAGCGGCAGCTTAGAGGGAACATTGGTTACAACAACATTGGTTACACATTTGGGATGAAATGAAACGGATTATAAATCACAGCCTGCCTCTTACATTGGGGACTGTAATATTAAACTACTGGGATTTTGAGAAACATGCTAAATGAACAAATATGACAGTTTCAATTTTGCTTTCAGTTGCTAGAACATTGCTTGGCTACTATTGGAAAGATGAAACAATACCATCGATGCAACAATGGAGAAAAAAGTTACGGGAATATTTTAATTTAGGGAAGATAACCGAAAACCCATATAGGAACCAAACAACAAAACAGGAAGACAACTTTATTAAAATAGGGTATCCTATTGTAGATTGACACAACATGGAGTCTTACCAGTTAATAATTATTATAAAACCTTATTATACTTTTGAAAGTGAATTTAAGTTGTTAATACACTTTACTTGGGTTGATGATATTATGGAAACTTACCTGTAAGATAATAGAAAGATTTTAGTTAATGATTTGAAAACTAGTTAAAACATGAACATTGTTCTGTATATTATTTACCTGTATTGAACAGCACGAATTGGTATATTCATTGTTATTATTGTTACTTTTGTAAATAAAAACTTTTTAAAAAGAACTCCTT
>NW_015165394.1:15969-16622 GCF_001447785.1 Gekko japonicus
CAGGGGTGGGGAGAGGCAGGGAGGAAGCAACTTACCCTCCCTCTTCTCCTGCCTCCTCCTGGCTGAATGAGGGCCGGAAGCGGGGCAGTCGGAAGCAGGGGGCGGGGCTTCGTCATGTGCCCCGCCCCCCGTACCTCACCCAGGGGAACTGCGATCCCCCGCGATCCCCCACGAAATGACCTCTGGAAACCATGTATGAGCTCCTAGCCCCGGTAACTCAGTGAAGTGTTTGAGGGATTAAAGGGAGCTGGATGACTATGTCTGCTGATGTCTCTGGGAGCGAGAGAGGACCTGAGATGCAAAATGCTGATGGCGCTTTATAGATTTTTAAAGAGACAAGAAGCGTAGTAACATGTGATGGCCTGCCCTTCCCTCCTGAGCGGACCAGTTCCCATCCTGAGCAGAATAAAACTGCTGCAATCTTCAAATGGGCAATGGGAAATTCAAGACACTGCGGGACTCCAGGTTGCTGATGAGTGGGAGTTCCTGGGTTATTGGGTGGCCACTTGCTTGCACAGCTTGGAGGGAACACCGCTTGTAACCCTGAACCTGAGAGAGAGAGTGTGCCCCCTTTCCTCGGGCCCCGGGGCCCGTCCCCCAGTCTCCATCATCACCAGGAGGGAGAGGCTTGAGGTAGGTATAATTGCGGGGGG
>NW_015165394.1:17678-22696 GCF_001447785.1 Gekko japonicus
GCTCACAGATTTTTGTCTTAGCTCAGGGAGGATGGCTCCAGAGCAAACTAATTTATGCAGCAGCCAAATCGCTCACTCACAACTTTCATGCCAGTAAGCTCACAAAGTAGAATTTTTGCTCACAAGACTCCACAGCGTAGAGGAAGCATTGGTTCCAATGCAAAGGAAGGCCATGGTAAACCACCCCTGTTTGTCTCTTGCCTTGAAAAACCTTAAGGCAGGGATGTCAAAATCATTTGTTATGAGGGCTGGGCCATGTGTGTCATAAAATGTAATGCCAGGTAGCGAAGATATAAACTGTATAAAGGACTCAAGCACAAAGATTTTTTTTACTTAAAACAAAAACATGCTTAAAACATTAGCTCTGTAAGCTGCAAACCTACTTTTGATTTATTGACATTCACCACAGAAATCTCATGCTCAGAGTTCTGAGGTTAGGACCCAGGTTAAACATGAAATGGCTGAGTGATTAAGAGAGTCTGGTGAAGCAAGCTATGATGCAGTAGCAGCAGCAGAACTGGAAGCAGGAGATGGCCAGTTCCACTGCGGGCCTGATAGAAGCTGTCTGGGGGGCCCTCATCCGGCCCCCAGGCCGCATGTTTGACACCCCTGCTTTAGAGAGATCTGTCTGTCTCCCTCTATTGGTGTCTTCCACCCACCAGAGAAGAATTTTTTGTTCTATTTTGCACACCCTCCCCCTAACTGTTATTGGCCCTCCTCCCTGGCTGCTGCTATTGTGTGCCTGAGTCTCTCTCTCTCTCTCTCTCTCTCTCTCTCTCTCTCTCTGGTTGGAAAATTCCTGGAGATCTGGGGGTGGAGCCTTGGGGAGGGTGGGGTTTGTGGAAGGAAGGACCTCAGCAAGCTATAATGCCATACAGTCCACCTTCCAAAGCAGCCATTTTCTCTACGGAAACTGATCTCTGTTGTCTTTAGATCTGTTGTAATTCTGGAAGACCTCCAGGTCCCACCTAGAGGTTGACAACCCTATGTGTCTCTCAGTCTAACCCATCTCACAGGTTTGTTAATCTAAGGTGCCTTGGGAGTCCCTCTCCCCTTTTGGAGGGCTAAAAATGGCTAAAAGATGCCCAAATAAATATTATCAGCCTAGCCACTGCCCAGAGACCTGCTCTAAATGCTTTCTGTCTAAGGAACTCAGCCAGAATTGAAGGCTCTCTAGTTAAGGAATGCTCTTATCTCTGGCAAGGGAAACTCAAACGTGATGTTTTAAAGTGATTTCTCCCTTGTTTCAAATTTGCTCTTTGGTAGTGCTGGGGCGTTTGTCATTTCTCCCTTTCTTCCTAAGAAGAGCTTGTCAGATCCAAGGCAGCTGAGAGTCTGCAACCTGACCCAGGTTCGTCTACATTGAGAAACCGATACCCTCTTTTGTTTCTGAAGAGCCGGCATGACAATCTCACCGTGGCTTATCTCCTCGAAGAAAGGGCTTGCATTGCCCGGATTCTTGAAGGTGATGTTTTCCAAAGGCTTTACCACAGTCCCTGACCACAAAGTCCTTTTCAAAAATATGAAAACATCAGATTGAAGCATCTTCCCCTTTGGGGAAAGGAGAAAATGACCCGTGTCATTCTCTCAACTGTAAAGCGTCTCATCTGAACAGGTTTTAAGTCACAGACGGGGAGGGAAAAGAAGAAGATTCATCCGCATTAGATATGGAAGATCATGATGGAAGCGATGCCTTCAAAATGTTCAGAGTCGGCTCAGATCAGAAGCTAGAAATGTTCGGATTATTATCCTGCTTAGAAATCTCAGTGGGAGAAAAAGTTTTCTCTCTGGTGTTCTAAATGCAGCAGGTATAGGACTGGACAGAGTGATAGATTTCCTTTTGTTTTATTCTGATCAGGTGCCATGATAGGTTTTCTCTGTTTCACATTTTTTTAAAAGAAACCCATAAATTGTACTATTTGCTGTTTGGAGGTCTGTCCAGTGTCTCCTAGCCTTTTACCTGCTGGGGTGCACAAACACAAACAGGGGGGTGACAAACCTTCTGGAGGAGAATCAGGGCCACACACTGGCAACAAACCTGGAGGTAGGGTTGCCAGGTTTCCCCTGGCCACTGGCCAGGGATGGAGGGCAGGGTTGCCAGATCCAGGCTGGGAAATTCCTGGAGATTTGGGAATGGAGCCTGGGGGGACAGGGACCCTAGTGGGGTACAGTGCCATAGTGTCCACCCCCCAAAGCATCAATTTTCTCCAGGAGAACTGGTCTCTGTAGTGTGGAGCTGTAATTCCAGGGGATCCCCAGATCCACCTGGAGGCTGGCACCCCTACCTGGAGGGACTACATGGCATGAGTAGATGAAGTGGCAATCGGGTTTGCCCCCCTGGAACCATTGTGGCTGGGCCTTCCATTTACCTGGCTGTGTCAGGGAATTACCAACTCCAATTTCCCACCCTTGAGGAATTGAGGAGCAGGAGGAAAATGGCCTCCACATAGTGACACTCTAGGAATTAACATAGCAGAGGCACTGTAGAGCATCACCTGGAAGTGACATCACATCCTCCTCAAACTCCACCCTTCCCAGGAACTGCCCCCCCCCTCAAATCTCCCAGCATTTGCTGAAGCAGTGTTGGGAACCATAGTTATGGGGAAAGAGCAAGAAAGAGACTTCTGTAGGAAACCACAAAAGGTACTGAGTACCAGAGGCCACACAAAAGGAAAGGGAAAGACTGATATACTTAACTGTGTACAAACCAATTCTTAATATATACAGTGCAAATGGTACAATGAGGTATGACCATTTAAGGTGTTAAAATGCACTGAGAGATACAGTGAAGTATGTCAATCAGTAAAGTATGGCAGTTAACAGTATGCCGGCTAATTAAGACACCATTTCGATCTCTTCTTCAGAATTGTTTCTGTTACAGTCCCATTGCAGAATTGCCTTGTACAGTTGTTGTCGACTGTCTATAAAGGACAAGAGTCAAAACATCTTCAAGTATGATGCAACATCTAGGCGGACTTATTTGCAGCAGAAAAAGATGACACGGTTTTTATCAGCCAATCATAGGGGGAGAAAGGGGCACATTTAAATGGTATATCTGCTACACATAAAGTATAAACCAATTAGTAGAAACTGAAGTACAATGAAAAAAGGAAGGATGCAACAAAAAGAAGTTGAAGAGCTCACTCTTAGAATTATAAAAGCACCCGTGATCTGGTTTCTCATATACAGTTCTTTTTTGGTGTGTGTGTGTGTATCTGTGTCTGGAAGTCAAGTCGACCTCTGGCGACTCCTACTGGGGCATGGAGGATATTCACAGAGGTGGCTTGATAGCCTACCTCTGCCTTCTGACCCTGGAATTCTTTGGAGGTTTCCCATCCAAATACTTGCCAGGGACGACCCAGCTAAGCTTCTGAGATCTGATGACACTCATATACAGTTCTGATAATCTTTCATGTACAGGTCTGATAGTTATGGCCTAGCTGTGCACATGATGGGGACAGATGATTGATATTTCCATCCACCATTTCAGCTCAGTTTTTCACTGCTGGAATATATATGCGTATATGCAGATTCTTAATTGATTGCGCAGCTTGTGCTGAAAGAGGTGTGCTTTTACAGGAACGGTTGGAGGCAAGGAAAGAGAATGTGAGTGTGAAAATTAAGGCTGGATTAACACAACCAAAACTGACATAAGGACTACCATATTTCCCTGAAAATAAGACACTGTCATATTAATTTTTTCTCAAGAAGACACACTAGGGCTTATACCACAAATGCATAGAAATCCTGCTAGGTCTTATTTTTTGAGTAGGTCTTATTTTCGGGGAAACAGGGTAGAACAAAGTTGTGAGTCCAGTGGGCACCTTTAAGACCAACAATGTTTAATTCTGGGAGAAGCTTTTGTGTGCAGGCACATGGCTTCAGATGCATGGCACACAAAAGCTGATACCCAGAATGAAACTGTGTTGGTCTTAGAGGTGCCACTGGACTCAAACTTTGATCTGCTGCTTCAGAACAACATGGCTTACCCAACTAAATCTGACATTTTTTTGAAATTAATTTTATTAAAAGATAGGTGAAGTATACATAAACAAGATTACTGTGTAAACATTAATACAAACTGAAAGTGCAGATACAATGCCATCTATTAATTTGTCAGCAGGATCATCCTGTGACCATGTCCTTGTCACTTTCTTGTTATTTTCCAATTATTCTACTATTACTACAGTAATAACGTATAATAAATCCAGATATATTTTAGAAGGACCTCAATAGCATTTTGTGAGAGTGCTCAGACCATAAAAAAAAATTCTCATAGATGTATCCATTCTGCATATCCAGTATTCGCTGGTAATACATCGTTTTCTGTAAAATGCGTTATGAGAGGACACCATTTTCGAATGAATCTGGAATGGGACCACGCATACCCTTGTGTGTGGGACTTATATTTATCGCACTTCACAAAGTGGTCCCAACATTTATTTCTCCACTGAACAATGGAAGGAGGATCAGGATTTTCCCATGAGGCAGCAATCTGACATGAGGACTGTAAGGCTGAAACAGAGGGAAGGAGAAATTCAACCACTGTGGATCCTCACTGAGGAGAAAAGTAAAGGGTGTGTGTGTGTGAAGTGCCATTAAGTCATTTCTTTCTCTTTCTTTTTTTGACATGTCTATAAAAAACGTTTATTGGACCAAAAGTAAAGAAGCTACAGCCAGGGTACCAAACACATTCAACAGGGCTAATTTCATTTTGCTCACCATTTCCACTGCTTTGCAAAAATTTAATAAATACGGGTTAATGAAAAAGCTATTTCCCATCAGACTACAAGATGACTGAAGGAAACTGGCAAACTGGAGAAGACGGATGATTTGGTTCATTTGTCAAATCTTTCAGGACATGAACTTTGGCACGTTTCTGACTTATGACGATCCTATGAATCAATGACCTCCCAAACGTCCTGTCCTTAGCAGCCTTGCTCAGGGTCTGGCTAACGGAGGCCCCTCATGGCTTCCTGGATGGAGTCCATACATCTCAGGTTCGGTCCTCCTCTTTC
>NW_015165394.1:22854-37492 GCF_001447785.1 Gekko japonicus
TTTTGTAGAAAAAGCCCAGCAGGAACTCATTAGCATAATAGGCCACACCCAACAGCAGAAACTCATTAGCATATTAGGGCACACCCCTGACAGCACAGCTCATTGGCATATTAGGCAACTCCCCCATGTTACCAGACGTGTGCTCATCCAGCCACACCCACCTTTTGCTTCTTGTTCTGTTTACCTTGTTTGTTGTCCAAACCCAGGGTTTTTTTGTAGCAGGAACTCCTTTGCATGTTAGGCCACACACCCCTAATGTAGCCAATCCTAATGAGTTTCTGCTATTGGGTGTGGCCTATTATGCTAATGAGTTCCTGCTGGGCGTGGCCAACTCGGGAGCCAGCCGGAACTCCGTTCCTGTGCGTTCCTGCCCAAAAATAGCCCTGCTAGGTACAAATATCTAATTAAATAATAGTCAATACATAAAACGATCCCTTCTTAACACCGCAAAAGGATGATGACCGGTTTGGGACCACGTGCACCTCCACACTGGCCACTTAGGGAAAGTCTTGCCCATGGTGGCTATCTGCCTGTGCACTCAAATAAAGTGGGACGGTGGAACACCAGATCTCTTTAGTCACCACTTTCGGCGCTTCCCTTGTGCGGCTGCCTGCCGCTGACATCTTGTCATATTATCCCGACTGCCTCATAGCCTGTTTGATCTCTCTCTTGTTCTCTTGGTCGTTAAGAGCAGTGATGAACTGTGCTGAAGGCATCCAGAAAGAGCTTGCCAAACTCCTTGTAGATAACAAGGCCGGACGGCCACAAACCCTCTCAATTTGTCCCTCTGCTGCATCACAAGGAAGAGATAAATGGAGTGGATTTACTGGATCTTGAAGGGCTGCAGTAACATCTGGGCGCTTCACACTGCAAGAGAAAGCTGTTTTTATTTGGTTCATAAAGTTCTTATCCACATGTCAATCACTGCCGAAGGAGAGTTTCCGCACTGAAAGGAAATTAAAGGTGGGGAAACTGGTTGATGTTAAGCTTCTAAATCAACAATTCCTTGGATGTAAGGGTCCTTGGGGGGGGGAGAGGCTGTACCATGAGAGAACTGTTAGCACGCTAGAAAGAAAATTATTTCAGTTCTTAAAAGGGTACTGTGAAGCCAAGGAACACCACAGATGAGGCTGCCTGCAGCATCATGACTTGCTGGTCAGAAATTATTTCAAATTTTTCACACCTGGCTGTTTGACTTTGAAAAGCTCTATCCTTTTAATAATTGCAATCATTAATAATTGTCTCTGTGCACTGATCCAATGTTTCTAGTAGACATTTGTTCTAACGTAACGAAAGTGCACCATCCCTATACCTGTAGCAGGGGAAAGTGCCGTCAAGTTACAGCTGATATAGGGCAACTCTGTAGGGTTTTACAGGCAAGAGATGAAAAGATGTGGTTTGCCATTGCCTGCCTCTGCACAACAACCTTGGACTTCCTCGAGGGTCTCCCATCCAAATACTTTAGTATCCAGGTCAGGGTGCCCATAACTTTATTTAACCCTTAATTATTTCAATAAATTTCCTAATCTTACATGCTGCAACTACTATTTTATCTAATGCACATGTTCATTATATGCATTGCCATGTTTCCTTGTTTGCATGCACTTAAGCATTGAACAAACTTTTTAAAAAATTGTGATTTGACCATCAAAGGCTGTGGTCGCACACGCAGTTTGTGGCGCTATAGTGGCATTACCTGAGTGGAATAAATGGGCCCCTCCAGCTGAAGATATCTGCCTCCTGTAGTGCAGTCATCAGCAGCCCACGCTGTTTCACAATGTAAGCAGAATAAATAGATCCTGGGGGAAGTCCAATATGAATGGATACTTCACGGTTCCCTCCAGGTTTTCTGACATCTGAATCCTGCAGTGAAAGGAACCCGGAAAGGATGTCTGAACTTGCAGATCCATTTCCAGGTTTTTTTTAGTTGCTGCCCATATGTGGATATGGCACGAGTGCATATACACATCCATCTGCCAGCATTTAAATAAAACCCACCCTTACAGCTCGTCCTGCAGTTGAAGCACAACACTAATGTGGATGCTTCCCAATGGGATGGCCATAGGGTGGCCAAGTCCATCTTCCGCCCCCAGCGGGGGACTTTGGGGGCGTTCCTGGAAGGGGCGGGGCATCCCCGATGTGATGACATCATGTTGGGGATGTCTGCTGCCCCCCACCCGCGTGCCCAATTTCCAGAAATGCCAGTTCCCTGCACTTAAAGGAGCCGGCGTTTCCCTTTTAAGTGCACAGAGCAGTTCCCCTTTAAGAGCAAAGAGCTGGCGTTTCCTTTTTAAGTGCACGGAGCTGGCATTTCCCTGCAAGCCTTATCTCAAGCAGAGATTGGGCTTGGGAGGAACGTGGGCTCCATGCACTTAAAGGCAGCCACCCCCCTCTCTCAGAGGGGTGGCTGTGGGTGTTGGGGGTGCCCCCCCAAAACAAGGGACCCCTGGCAAACTGGGGGGGGGTTGGCAACCCTAGATGGCCATGTGGGTAACCTGCCACAGAGTGTGTGATCTGGATGAAATGCTCCACTACACTTTGGCCCGGTACAATTTGAGATGCCACCATATCATGCCAAGCCACCAGTGTGACCGCAGCCAAAGATTTGGAGAACAACATCTCTTTCACACAATCATCCTGGATCATAAAGCTGTTGCAACATGAAGCAAAATTGCACAATGCCTGTCTTTTGCCTCCTGACCCGGTCTAGATGAAGTGGTTTGTTTTTCTCCCCTCTTGGTCTTAATAAATTACATTCAGAGGGTTCTGCTTATCTGCTTCCACCAGGTCCTACCTCAGTGAGCTTTGCCATTTTTTCCTTTAGAATCTCAGGGGAATCTGGGACTGCCTCTCTCCTATAAATCTGTCCTTAAAGGACGGTCTGCAGTTCGCTCCTGTGGCTATTAATGCCACTCCATATGTCAAGCAGAAGCAATAACTCAAGCATGGTTTCAGTGGGCTGCTTTGGCCGGCATGCCAGGTGGCTGAACGGATTCGAGGTTAGGGAAACATCCTAATCTCATCCAGGGCCTGGAGTATAAGATGTTGGTTGCCAAACCGTATCCTTCCCTGATTGCTGAAGGTACACCGCACATTCGGTTGGGTCTTTTCCAGCAGTGGTAATTCTCGATGGCAGCATGTTTCTGTCATGGACCAGCCCCGCCTGAGGTGCAACCAGACTCTGACTTCCTGCCTGAGCCCAGCCTGGGTGAGGCCCATTCTGACTTGCAGCCTGACCAGTCTGATTGGCAACTGGAGCCCAGTGGGAGTAAGGACTCCTTGGAAGTCAAGCCTGGGTCCAGCGTGGCGAAAGATGACTGCAGAGTAGAGGACACTTGGGAACTCCAGTCAGAGAATACTGAGCCGGCTGAAGTCAGGGAGCAAGAAGAAGAAGAAGAAGAAGAAGAAGAAGAGATTGGATTTATACCCCGCCCTTCACTTGGAGTCTCAGAGCGGCTTACAAACTCCTCTCCCTCCCCCTCCCCACAACAGACACCCTGTGAGGTGGGTGGGGCTGAGAGAACTCTGACACAAACTGCTCTTTCTCAAGGACAGCTGCGCCAGAGCTTGTGACTGACCCAAGGTCACATCAGCAGGTGCAAGTGGAGGAGTGGGGAATCAAACCCCGTTCTCCCAGATGAGAGTCCGCACACTTAACCACTACACCAAACTGGCTCCCACGACTCCCCCAGATTCTCCCCCCCCTTATAGAAAGAAGAAGGGCTAAGATCAGAAGGCAACTGCAAGAATGCAGACAGAGTAAAAGATTAATGGCCCGTCAACAGCTACAAGATGAGTCATTACAGGAGCCCTGCTAACGTGCCAGCTGCAGATAAGACTAATCAGGGAAAAGCTACATAAAGCTGGGTGTGAGCTGCTGCCAACTTGTGGAAGCAACACGTCACCTCACAGTGAATCCTGCAACCACAACCCCTGACTCTGCTCGACTCCTGTGACTCTTGGACTGGCTTGACTCTGCTTTTGGACTCTCTCTGACTGTAACAAGTGACTTTGGACTGATTAGATTACGCTGTGAACATTCCTTTGACCCGTTCCTGCCTGTATGACCTGGACCTGGAGCCTGTGAGACCAGCTGGACTATGACAGTTTCCTACCAGCTGTACTGAGTTCTAAAAACTTTAGATCACTGTTTTTCAGAGGGTGGCCATGTTGGTCTACAGTAGAACAGTTAGATTGGAGTCTAGTAGCCCCTTAGAGATCAGCGAGAGTTTCAGGGTAGAGATCAGCCCTTGGTTAGACACAAGTAGAAAGGGAGATCTCTTGAGTCTTTTTATTCTAGTCAGAGGGTGGGAGGGATCATAGAATCATAGCATTGGAAGGGACCTCTAGGGTCTTCTAGTCCAACCCCCTGCACAATGCAGGAAATCCCCAAATATTTCCCCCCCCCCACATCCCCAGTGACCCCTGTTCCACACCCAGAAGATGACAAAAAGCTCCCAGAATCTCCAGCCAAACTGGCCTGGGGAAAAAAGGGCCTGGATGTTGTAAAGAATACTGTGGTTCAGTCAGGGCTTTTTTTTGTAGAAAAAGTCCAGCAGGAACTCATTAGCATAATAGGCCACACCCAACAGCAGGAACTAATTAGCATATTAGGCCACACCCCTTACAGCATAGCTCATTCACATATTAGGCCACACCCCCGTGTTACCAGAAGTGTGGTCACCCAGCCGCACCCACCTTTTGCTTCTTATTCTCTTTACCTTGTTTGTTGACAAAACCCAGTGCTTTTTTTTTTGAGCAGGAACTCCTTTGCATGTTAGGCCACACACCCCTAATTGTAGCCAATCCTAATGAGTTTCTGCTGTTAGGGTGTGGCCTATTATGCTAACGAGTTCTTGCTGGGCGTGGCCAACGTGGGAGCCAGCCAGAACTCCGTTCCTGTGTGTTCCTGCCCAAAAATAGCCCTGGGTTCAGTGATGTGAGATCACGTCTCTGCTCAGATCACTATCTGCTCACAAATTGCAAGCATCACTTTTTGTCATAGACTCGAATTTGTACTAAAGGGTAGAGTCTGCACATTTGCATTTCTCACACTGCTTCCCCAGGGCTGGTCCTGTCCTCCTCTCCTGCTGGCTGTCTGCCCTACCTACCAGAAAGAATTTCCCACCATGGTTATCTCAGTTCTGTTCAGGTGTCAGAAGCTATACGTCTTGTCTCTCCAGTCGCCCAGTGTTCCCTGTTTTGATTGTCTGGCTTCTGAAAGCCAAGTGTGTTTGCTGAGTGTTCTAAATTGGCTCACAAATACTTTGTGTATCCTTGCATTACAATTTGAGCTTTGTCGTTCAATCCAGGAAGTTCTAAGCCCAAGGTAATCATTATGAATGCCAGCAGAACAGCAGTGCTAGATCAGACCAATCTAGTCCAACATCCTGTTGTATGCATAGTAGCCAACAGATGCCCGGGAAGGCCTACAAACCCGTAACTCCCTGTCATTGTCCTTCCCCACCAACTGGTATTCAAAAGGTAATTGCTTCTGAACATGAAAGTTACATTCAGTTCATGAATTTGTATAATCCTGTTTTAAGGCCAACTAACTTAGTGGTTATCGTGTAGCAGTGAAAGCTGAGAGTTGCTTACTCATCGAGTGAAGGAGTACTACTACCTTTGGTCTCTCCTGCATCCCCTTCTCTTTGGCATAGGGTTGCCAGGTCCAACCTGACTGCTGGCGGGGGGGACTCCTGGTTCCTCCTGTAGTTCTTCTGGAGCATGTGCGCTTCCTGTGTGCCACAATGACATCACACAGAAGTGACATCATCATGTTTTCACCATTGGTGCAACGCTCTAGGTTTTGGGCAAAACTCTGTTTTGGGGGGCCTCAAAACCATATAGTTTTGCACAAAACCTAGCGCGTCGCCCCCAATGTCGGAATCATGATGACATCACTCTTGGGTGATGTCATCCCACTGGTGCCACCAGCCCTGGGAGGGGGCTTCTTGGAGGATCCCCTTGGCCCACCAGGGGAATGGCAACCCGACTTTCACACACGAGATGAAATGTGTCTGTTAAGATGGTGCCTCCTAAAAGTATTACGTCAAAACACAGGATTTCCCCCTTCCGTTTTAATAGGGTTGCCAGGCTCCAGGTTGAGCCCAGAGATCTCCTGGAATTACCACTGATCTCCAGGCAACCGAGGTCTGTTCCCCTGGAGGAAATGGCTACTTTGGTGGGTGGACTCTGTGGCATTAGACCCCGCTGCGCTCCCTCCCACTTTGGTGTAGTGGTTAAGTGCGCGGACTCTAATCTGGGAGAACCGGGTTTGATTCCCCACTCCTCCACTTGCACCTGGCTGGATGACCTTGGGCAAGCCATAGTTCTGATAAGAGCTGTCCTCGAAAAAGGTAACCCTACCCGGGTTTCACAAGTATGTTCTTGCATGCCTGTTTGTGGAGCTGTGATCGTAATTAGCTAAAAGGACTTCATTCGGTGCAGCCCTAATACAGATGGCCCATTAATAATGCACCAGTCTCATTTGTGTAGGCTTCAGCACCCAGCAGCTATTAGCCCCAGAAGTTGACCATCCCATCCACACAAATCGGTTTGCAGCTTGGCCACACTCCTTGTCTTCTTGGCAGGCCTGTGTCTGTTTGCTGTTGTTCACGCTCTGTTGCTGGTTAATGCCCCCGATGGGGGGGGATTATTAATGGGGAGCCAGTCACACCAAGCTGTTGTCTCATTTCTGACAGATCACGTCGGTCCCAGTAGTACATTCCAGTAATGCCTTTTTGTTGTTGTTTCCTGTCACTTCTGATGTCTAATTGGTGGTGGCGAGGACGGTGAATTGGGAAAGTGCAGCGTTAGAAAGACTTTTAACATGTTTTTGTTATTCTTTTCTTTTCTCTTTTCTTTTCTTTTCTTTTTCTTTTTTGCGATGAAGACGGCCACATTGTCCATGCCCATCCCATATCCTACTTTTGCCTTCTCTGTGGTGGAAAGAAGCGCTTGCCGAGATGTCATCATATTCCTCCGATCATCAGCTTCTAGTTGAGGTCATATTCCTCAACCCATTCTCAGGCCTTCTTCTCAAAGCAAAACTATGTGTTATATTTTTGGATGGGTTGGGTTTGAGTTCTTTGGCTTTTTCATAACAGGGAGACAAATAACATTCCATTAAGTCTCTATTAAAGATGCCGGGTTTCCCCCCCACACACACAGGTCACCAGCAACACCAGCAACTGTCCCCCTCTTGTCTGCACATTAGAATGTGATTTGGACATGACCTGGACATCACAGACAGAACACAGTTTTGAGTCTAGTGGCACCTTTAAGACCAGCAAAGTATCAGCTTTCATGTGCACACACACAACTTCAGATACTTCACAAACAATTATTGCTAAGAGCCCTGCAGCTAAACACTGGCACTGGTCCCCTTTGCATCTTCACGAAACAGCAGCTGACATGGCTACACTTACCCAATTAGATTTCTTAAGGGATAACCCCTGTCTTAGCAAGCTTAACACCCATTTGTTAGGTACTGTAATACAGACTCTTTGACTTTTTACGAGACATGGGGGACTACCCTCACAAGTCTCACTACCCTACACTGTACCATCTGCTGTCATTGATGTTCCCTTAGGCAGGAGCCCCTCTCCTCCTCCTGAGCACACAGGAAGCTGCCTTCTACTGAATCAGACCCTCAGTCCATCAAGGGCAGTATCATCAACTCAGATGGGCAGCAGCTCTCCAGGGTCTCCGGCTGAGGTCTTTCGTATCACCTACCACCTGGTCCTTTGAACAGGAGATGCTGGGGATCAGACCTGGGACCTTCTGCATGCCAAGCAGAGGCTTTTCCTCAGAGCCACAATTCCTCCCCTATGCCACCATCCTGAGCCCAGCTGGAGTCCTGGGGTCTCTTAAAATGCCCTTCCTCACAGCTGTTGTGGGGAAAGCAAGTGGGACCAGGTTTGCCAATTTCCAGTTGGAGCTAGGGGATTTCCCGGAATTATAGCTGATCTCCAGACAACAGAGATAAACTTTTCTGGGGACAATGGCTGCGAAGAAGGAGAAGGAGGAGAAGGAGAAGAGAAGAGAAGAGAAGGAGAAGGAGAAGAAGAGAAGAAGAAGAAAAGAAGAAGAGAAGAGAAGGAGAAGGAGAAGAAGAGAAGAAGAAGAAAAGAAGAAGAGAAGAGAAGGAGAAGGAGAAGAAGAGAAGAAGAAGAAAAGAAGAAGAGAAGAGAAGGAGAAGGAGAAGAAGAGAAGAAGAAGAAAAGAAGAAGAGAAGAGAAGGAGAAGGAGAAGAAGAGAAGAAGAAGAAAAGAAGAAGAGAAGAGAAGGAGAAGGAGAAGAAGAGAAGAAGAAGAAAAGAAGAAGAGAAGAGAAGGAGAAGGAGAAGAAGAGAAGAAGAAGAAAAGAAGAAGAGAAGAGAAGGAGAAGGAGAAGAAGAGAATCTTAGGAGGGTGAACTGTATAGCATTATACCCCACTGAGTCTCTTCCCTCCCCATATCTTGCCATGCCCAGGTTCCACTCCCCCAAAATCTCCAGGAATTTCCCAAACCGTAGTGACAACCCTAAGTTGGACCCAGCTCATCAACATGTGTAAAATATAGCCCTGACCTGGATAGCTCAGGCAAGCCTGATCTCATCAGATCTTGGAAGCTAAGCAGGACCGACCCTGGGAGACCTCCAAGGAATGCCAGGGGTGGGACGCAGATGTAGGCTAATCAAGCCACCTCTCTGAAAAATGTCCAAGCCCCCAGTAGGGGTTGCCAGAAGTTGCCATGACTTACAGGCATGCAAGCACACACACTCCCGCAAAAATGTGTAACATGTAGTGTAGCCTTTAGTAAGTGACCGCAGCCATATAGAATGGCTGGCCAATAGAGGACAACAGTTTGGCCATCTTACCAACCTTTAGGAAGACCTCCAAGACTAGGATGATCTTTTCTTAACTGGTGTTAACTGGTCCACACCTGTCTTGTTCCTGGGGATACATATTTGGATATACATGCACTAAATTTCCAGTATGGTGTGACGGGTGCTATGATGTGGGTGCAGGATAGGGAAACTAAAGCATAACTCCCAGGGGGAAATATGGTGATGTGGGCACATATGACATTATCAGTAAGCAGCTGGCAACATTACAAGCCGGGAGAGAACAGATGAACTTTTCCCCCTGAACACTCGCCAAGAGAGCTTGTAGATACTGAACTGATTCTGAGTTGAGCCAAGGGAACGTCACCCATCATTAGTGCTGACATTTCCTGAATAATGCGGGATTGTAACACAGCAACTCGCTTTTCACCTGGAGTGAATAAAAACCACCTCCAGGAGACCAAGCAAAGAAGGTTTAGTAAACACGGAAGATGTTTTTTTGTCAATAACTAACAAATAGAGAACAAAACTGTGTGCCTGTAAGTGATCCAGTAAAAACTATTATGGGTTTATGAATTTCATGGTCTTATTTGAAAAGATGAGATTAAAACAACCACAAACCCTACTGACAATTAAAATGCACATGAAACGCATCAAGCTGCCTTATACTGAAGAAGACCATCGGCTCAGACTGACAGAGGCTCTCCAAAATCTCAGGCAGAGGTCTTTTTTTTTTGCCCCCCAACTGACTTCTGGTGACCCCTAGAGGGGCTTGAAGGCAAGGGACGTTTTGAGGTGGCTTGCCATCGCCTGCCTCTGCATCACGACCTTTGGCCTTCCATCCAAATACTCGCCAGGACCAGCCCTGCTGGGGTTATCCAGGCCAGGGCAGGCGAGGTCTTTACATCCTTTTTGAAACGGAAGATGCCGGGGACTGAACCTGATATTCAGATATTTGGTTAACGTAGCAGGGTTTGCCTAGTCACAGAAGCGTGATATTGAGTGCAATAAAATAAATCTCCCAAGGAGTATATTGCAAAAAGTAAAAGGTACATTTATTCAAGCAGATCCAGTTCATATTCTGGTTGCACTGGAAAGGAGAGAGAGAAGCCTGACTTAAGAGTCCCTTGCCTATCGCAAGTAGCCAGCTAAATCCGGCATCGTGTGTGTGTGGAAGCATGGGAACATTGTTTCTACAGGACAGACTGGTAGAGATGTATGGCTCCATGCAGAGCCATGTGGAGAGTGGGGGAGAACAAACATTGTTTCTACAGGACAGACCAGTAGAGATGTATGACTCCATGCAGAGCCATGTGAAGAGTGGGGGAGAACAAAGGGCACCCAGAGAGAGGAGACGTCATCAGAGGGCAGCTTCCAGGTTAAGACAGAGAGACATCCCATTCAAGGAGAGAATACTTAAACACACACCCCCAATGTCCAGCCATGCTGAGTCACTCAAGCCAACATCTGGGACCTTTGGCCTACCAAGCAAGATGCTCTACCACTGATCCACAGTCCCTTCTGATATAATAGTAGTAGTAGTAGTAGAAGAAGTAGAAGAAGAAGAGAAGAAGAGATTGGGTTTATACCCCGCCCTTCACTACCCAAAGGTGTCTCAGAGCGGCTTACAAACTCCTTCCCCTTCCCTTCCCCACAGCAGACACCCTGTGAGGTGGGTGGGGCTGAGAGAGCTCTTCACAGAGACTGCTCTTTTTTCAAGGACAGCTCTTGTCAGAACTGTGGCTTGCCCAAGGTCATCCAGCAGCTGCAAGTGGAGGAGTGGGGAATCAAACTTGGTTCTCCCAGATTAGAGTCCGCGCACTTAACCACTACACCAAACTGGCTCTCGATAATAATAATAATAATAACACTTCACGTCTTTATGGTTCTGCTTGGTATTCAAACTGCTTTGCATGTACTATTGTGAAAAGGTTATGAGCCAGTGCCCCTCCCCCCCCGAGTTTCACTCCTTTGGGAGAGTCAGCCTCAGCGAGGACAAGGCAAGTTTTAGGGAAGAGTATCAGTTTCTCCCATTTATCCTCACTTTTGCCCTCCTCCTAGCCAGCATCTCTTAAGCGTAGCCTATCCACCTACCCACCCCCTCCTGGGCTGTCTGAGCTCCTTTGGGCTAAGGTTGCCAACCTCCAGGAGGGAGCTGGAGATCCCCTGGAATCACAGCTGATCTCCTGACTACATGTATCACTTTATTCTTTAAAAAAAACCCCACATTTGTTCCCCTTCTCCTGGGGAAAACGGCTGCTTTGGAAGGTGGACTGCATGCCCTCCTGAGGTCCCTCCCCTCCCGGTCCCCATCTCCCAGGAGATTGTAACTGGGCTCTTCTGCATGCCAAGCAGATGATCTTCCACCAAGCCACAGCCCATTCCTGATGAGGCCCCTCCCCTCCCCAAACGCCACCATGCCCAAGATCCACCCCCAAAGTCTCAAGGTATTTCCCAACCCAGAGCTGGCAACCCCTAGCCATGATGGAGAAGGCCCAGGCACTAGGATAGCCAACAAATGAGAAGCCCCTCATATGGAGGGGATCTGGGGCCAGGTGTCCTCCAGCTCTTCTTGGGGAAGTCTGGGAGGGCAGAGGCGGTCTCTGAACAATTTTTCACCTCCATTCAGACACAAGAGCCTGTGGGCAGAGTTTGAATAGGCAAAGGAAGTGGAGCACTGACTGCTTAGAGAAAAATAAGTAGGTTTAGTAAAGAAGAACGAACTGTTACAGAACAGAGAAGAGCGAGGACCTTCACTGTCTAACTTAACTGCTGTGAGAGGAGCAACACCAACAAGGAAGCTCTGCAGGAGCAGGAAGTCTCCAGAAGAGCCGAGACAGCAAGGGCGTAATTTGAAACTGGAGGCAGTCCCTAATCCGGCTGTGCTAATTACCCGTCCTTCAGCTGTCCCCCTGTAGGGTGACCTTCAGATCTTCTTCATAAGGCTGCTCTGTAGGCCGCGCATATTCCAACAGAGCGAACATGTTATAGCAGGCAGAGGGGTCCTTTTCGTATTTGCCTTCCATTCTGGATTTTCTCAGTGTTTGGGGTCGAGGCAATTTAAATCCGCGGCAAAACAGCATCCAATGTAAGTCCAGGGCAACAGCAGCCTGAAACTGGGCTGACTACTGAAGGGAGGTGACGTAATGCAGAAGGGGGGGGGGGAACCCTGGAATAAAAAGAAGGCTGAATTCGATTTTAGTGCAGAATTGCTTGGAGGACACCGCCGTGAGCATGGATTAAAAGGAGAGTGCAGAAAGGGTCCCAGGGTCAGACTGGGATCTGGGAGCCCCTAGTTCAGCCTCCCCACTCTGCCTTGGGAGCTTGCTGAGCGACCCTGGGCTGTCGTTACCTGTTCGGCTAACCCACTTCATAGGGCTAGGTGAGGATAAATATGAGGAAAGGAGCAGGGAGAAAGCAGAGTATAAATATCTCAGCCGCCAACATCTCATCAAGGCAACAATCCCAGAAGACAGGCCAGAATCATTTCCCCCATAATGCAAGGGGGAGGTCTGCGGGGGAAGAACAGACAGACTTGCCTACAGTCACCCCGCAAATTTGTAACCGTGATGAGATTTGGACCGCCAGCCTTCTGGGCCCCAGCTCATTCTCTTAGCCATGGTGCTGGTGGGGGAAAGTGGAGTCAAGCTGTGGACGATTTATGGTGACCCTGTAGGGTTGCCAAGTGTTCTTACCTTGCCCGGCGGAGGAGCCTCGCCGGGCTCCGGGAGGTCCTCGTCGGCGTGCGTGCGCCACCAGCACGTCACAGGAAGTGACGTGCTATGTCACTCACGTTGGGGGCGTATCCAAACACTCACCAGGGCCAGCCCTGCTTAGCTTCCGAGTTCTGATGAGACCGGGCTAGCCTAGGCAGAGTTGCCACCTGGAGATCTCCAGCTATTACAGCTGATCTTCAGATAACTAAGTTCGGTTATCCTGGAGAAAATGGCTGCTTTGGAGGGTGGAGTCTAAGGTGCTATACCCTGTGGACATACCTCCCCTCCCCAAACCCCGCCCTCTCCAGGCATCCCCCAAATCTCCAGGTATTTCCCAACCCAGAGTTGGCAACCTTAAACCTAGGTCATCCAGCCACTGTGCTACACCCAGCAAAGTTCACACTCCAACTCTATAGTTGCTAGGGGTCCCCCCTGGCTACCAGTAGGGGGGGTAGGGTTGCCAAATTCAACTTAGGAAACTCCTGGAGATTTGGGGGTGGAGCCTGGGGAGGGGAGGGGCCTCAGTGGGGTACACAATGCCACAGAGTCCACCCTCCCGAGCCTAGAGCCTCCACTTTCTCCAGGGGAACTGATCTATGTACTCTGGAGATGAGCTGTAATTCCGGGGGATCCCCAGGTCCCACCTGGAGGCTGGGATCCCTACCAACTACTGACTTCCAGCAAACTAACAGAGGTCCCGGTCACACGGGCCAGAAAATGCGCGCGGGGGGGGGGCATTGCTGTTTGCCCTGGATCATAGTAACGCACGGCAGCCCGATCACATGTCCCGTGGAGGTCCCGTGGGTATGCCATTAGGTGCCGATCACACGGCTATCCTGCAGCACGGCAAAGAAGCGGAATGGTGTGATCACACTGGCCATCGCTAGGCGCCGCTTCCGTGGCAAACGGGATTTTTTCCCCTTAACCACAGTGTGTGCATGTGCCGGTGCACATTTGTGTGCATCCTGTGGAGACTTAAAAAAAATAACAACCCACATCCGGTTTGCGACGGGACATGGGTGGGCGCCGGATGCCATGGGATTCCAGCGGAAACGCGATCAGATGCCCGCCCTTGCCCCGTGTTTTCCGGAAAATAGCACATCGTATGTACTAGTTTTTTACTCCATATCTTCGTCAAGAAGCCATGGGTTAGCCACGGGTGCACTACGCTTCCTAGATGTTGCGGTGTGATCACGCCCGGAAAATCCGCCTATCATCCGTATCTTTAGCGCAGCAAATGCTTCGTGTGAACAGGACCAGAGAAGGGTAATAGAGGAATGTAAGACACAAGTTTGGTCTCCAAGCTTTAATTTAAGGATGCCGTAAAAGAAAGCCAGGCAGAGTCAAGTTGCTGAGAGCCAGGATTTTCGGATCATTAGCATTCTGCTCCTTTACAGTACAGAGAGGCTGGTCATAAATTATGCCAGTGTGGCTTTAATAGAGCTTTATGAGCAGAATTCAATGGAGGCCTTGAACAGGCTCAGCGCTAAACTGGTAAACAAGGATATCAGAACCAATTAGGAGAGATGTCACCCAAACAGCTCGCTGCAAAGATCGGGCCAATTGATGAAAGAGCCAGGTTTCCCCCTCAAGGTGATCCAAATAATTTTTTTAACATCATTTTGTACATCAGATTATACAACTACACTTTTCTTTTAAAAATGGCTTTGAGAAAGGCCTCTCAGTTATTGCATGGAAAGTGCTTTGCGCTTTCTCTCCCTCCCTCCCTCCCATTCTCTCTTTTGACAAGAGGGCTGATGGTGTATACCTGGTGAACAGGTGGTTTGAATCTGACTTCAGTCATTAGTTCCTTGAGCAGCCTTTGGTAGGCCTCCATTGTTGAGCCTCAGCTCTCTCATCTGTGAAATGGACATAATATAACTGGTTTTGCAGCTGTATTTGGGTTGTTCACATGCATCAGAGGTAATTTCGGGGGGATCACAGGGGATTGCAGTTCCCCCGGGTGAGGTACGGGGGCGGGGCACATGATGAAGCTCCGCCCCCTGCTTCCAGCCGCCCCGCTTCCGGCCCTCATTCAGCCAGGAGGAGGCAGGAGAAGAGGGAGGGTAAGTTGCTTCCTCCCTGCCTCTCC
>NW_015165394.1:37658-77702 GCF_001447785.1 Gekko japonicus
TGGGGCTCGGCAGTGGAGCTGCAAGGCCGCCACCGGCGGCCGGGACCGTTGGGGGCGGGGTGTGTGGCCTTATGACACACTTCCGGTGATGTCAGGGGGTGTGGCTTTATGAGACACTTCCAGTGATGTCAGGGGGTGTGGCATATGCTAATGAGTTATGCTAATGAGTTCCCCTAGCTCTTTTTCTACGAAATGACCCCTGACATGCATGATTTGTCTACACAAGTTATGTGTACAGTGTATGGACACTATGGACCCAGCGTAGTATACTGGCTGCAGTGCTGGACTAGGACCGGGAAGAGCAAGGTTCAAATCCCCAGTTACCATGAAGGTTAGTATGAGGTCTCTGTCATGCTCTTTCTCAAACTAATCTACTTTGCAGGGCTGTTGTGGAGATAAAAAAAAAGGAGGACAGGAAAAACCACTCTGAACTCCTTGGAGGAAATGTTGTTTGGTCAGGGATCCTGGAGGTTTTGTTAGTATGAGGTCTCTGTCATGCTCTTTCTCAAACTAATCTACTTTGCAGGGCTGTTGTGGAGATAAAAAAAAAGGAGGACAGGAAAAACCACTCTGAACTCCTTGGAGGAAATGTTTGGTCAGGGATCCTGGAGGTTTTTTGTCATCTTCTGGGCATGGAACAGCTGTCACTGTGGGTATGGAGGGGGAGGTATTTGTGAATTTCCTGCATTGTGCAGAGGGTTGGACTAGATGGCCCTGGAGGTCCCTTCCAACTCTATGATTCTATGATTCTAAGAGAGACAGTTTGGTGTAGTGATTAGGAGCATGTGTCAGCTAGCTGCCATATCTGTGTAGTCTACCCTTCCCTCTTCCCGCCTTGCTTGCAGCTCAGCAGCTTGCCGTAAACATGCCAGGGAGCCCTGGGAGCTAGACCCCTTATCAGTCTGGCCTTGTGCATTAGGGAGGGCTTGGGGTTCACATTTGGTGTGAATTTTTCTGCTCTCAGGAAACCATGGGACTCTCCTGCTCATTATGTAATCACCCGCCGGGAGTCTTCCCTTGCACGCGCTTGAAGTTTATTTGCTTAGCTAATTGCCTTGCCCATCTATATGTATTGGGATGTTCTGGCCTTCTAGTGATTCCTAACAATAATCCTGTGGACATGGTACCAGTCTTGTACACTAAGAAAGCATAACGCTTCTTGAGAAATGTGTGTGAAGAGTTACTTGCTGTGGAACCAGACAGCATGGACTCTAATCTGGGAGAACCGGGTTTGATTCCCCACTCCTCTACATGCAGCTGCTGGTGTGACCTTGGGTCAGTCACAGTTCTCTCAGAGCTGTTCTCTCAGGAGCAGTTCTCAAAAGAGCTCTCTGAGCCCCACCTACCTCACAGGGTGTCTGTTGTGGGGAGAGGTGATCGTAAGCAGCTCTGAGACTCCTTCGGGTAGTGAAGGTTGGAATAGGAATCCAATCTCCATCTCCTCCTCCTCCTCTTCTTCTTGCCATCAAGTTGCTTCCAACTTATGGTGACCCTATGAATCAATGTCTCAAAATGTTCTATTGTCAACAGCCTTGCTCAGGTCTTGTGGACTGGGGGCCTTTGTGACGTCCTTGATGGGGGCCATCCATCTCAGGTTGGGTCTTCCTCTTTTCCTGCTGCCTTCCACTTGAAGGAACGGTGGGATAAAAATGCACTAAATAAATAAAAGTAGACATAGGCCCCTGCCACACGGCAGGGAAAACACTGGCCAAAGTACGGCTTTTAAAAGCCGCACCAAAAAAGAGACGCTGCGGTGGGATCCCACGATCCCCTGAGCCGCGGCGCCGTTGCTCCCCGGCACGATCAGATGCCAGGGAGGAAGAGACGATTGGGAGGGGGAGGCTGCCAAACTGCGCATGCTTGAGCATGCGCGGTACGGCCAGGGGCCGGGTGTGTGCCGGCAGAAAGACGCATCGGCGATCCCACGGCCGGCAGTGATGCGGCCTTTCGGAAAGAACCACCTAGGTAGGTGGTTCTTTTTTGCTGCGGGGTTTGGCCGGGAGGGGCGGATTGGGAATGGGCTGGGAACGGGCGCAGCACAATTCCCAGATGTTGCTGTGGGATCGCGCCCGTTTGCTGCAGCCCTGATCCGTCCCTCTCCCGGCCCAAAACGTCTCGTGTGAACAGGGCCGTATAATACATCTACAAAGCTGATCTGATACTGCAAATGATATTGAGGAAGGAATACATTTTACAGGGAAAATGCACTGCATGGAAACAGAAAATAGGATGGGAATAAAGGATCATGGATCTGGCTGGCCTGAGAAAAGAAGCAAAATTAAAACGAGGATTTTCACATCAAAACAGACAGGAGAAAAACTTCAAAATTACCATGGATCAGTAAATATTTATATGAAAATTAACATTTGTTTTTTTTAAAAAAGCTGCCTGATTAATCAGAGCCACCTGTTTAGGTTGATCAAAATGTTTTGGATTAGTGTATTGAATCACTTAATTAAATGTTACACCCCTGATATAAGATGGTATTGTGTAAATAAGGCCATTTCTAGGCACGTTTAGTGCTGGGGGAGGGAGACGGGGTCTTCAGAGGTTTTCTGTGGATCTGTACATGCCAGCTGGAACCCCACAGGAGCAGAAAGGAGAGAGTCGTCCCCCCCGAGAATTAGTGACTTTTAAAAAAATTATGCTGTCTAGATTCTCGCTCAGTACACTTTATTACGGTGCTAGAAAATGCCTTGTGGAGACTGAGCTGTGGAGTTGTAAAACGAAGCTTTTTGAAAGCTGCAGAAAATTGAAATGTCAGCCTCTACAAGGAATTTTAAGGAGGGAAACTGAATTTTTATGTCTCCGACACCCCCTGCTCAGCCCATCCAATCTAGGGTCCGGTGTAGAAACTTTGAAAATCAATTCAAAGAACACACACACTTTCTTTCATGCCCTTGACATTCCTATAGTCAAAAATATATATATACTGCAAAAGCCAGGGCTACATCTTGGTGGGAGAGGGGTTGCTAAATTACGTGAGATTTGTTATCGGCTTGCATCATTTGGAACAGAGAAGCAACACATTTTTAACGAGCAGCTTACCCAATGTTCATGGCGAGCTGTGTGTCGTGACACTGTGGTGTCCGGGGACTTGCCCTCTGTTGGGTATTACAAGTTGAAAACACTCAATATATCCGGGGTTAAATGTTGGTTTATGTTACTCACAGGAAGTCACATGTTTCTCATGTAACCAATGTTCTTTAGATGTAGGAAGCCCGGGAATTTTCTCCCTGATCTAGGGATTTGATTGGGACTAAAGTGTCAAAGTGTATTACCATTTTATGGCTTCTCTTTCTGTCTTTGTTTGGTGTTCTGAAAGAAGGAGAGCAGCCATTCTCTCTTCTAGTTTTGTCTTTGTAGCCGATTATGCTCTGTTGCTATTTTCATCCCAGTTACCCTTCCCATGCTAGAATATATTTTTTTGAACGTGTATTTCTTTATTTTAATATTTATACTGTTTCCTTTTTGTTCAAGAGAACAAATGATTCTATTTTTTAAAAAGCATATAAAGTACAAAACTTCAATTGATCTCTCTCCCTAAGAACATTATTGGAATTTATATTCCACATTTCACCTGGGGGTACAGAAATACGTTCCACATTACTGAGTGTTCATGCAATGATAGCTACACCTGAGGAAGGTAACACAATTATTTGGTGTCTCTTTATAATGTTTTAATGTTTCATGTTCATATTGATCATCTATTGGGATGTGTAGTTTTGTACCACCAGTTGCAATACATGTTCAGCTTTCCTTGGTCCTTCTCTTCTTTGGTTTTTTTACAATAAAAACAGCCACCAATGAGCTGTTGCAAATACTGGCAGATAGGGCCCCCTCCTTTGTCTTTTCTTGAGTTCCCAACCAACAGGTGACAACTCTCATCCACCGTTTTGAGGGACTGTATGAACGGAACCAAAACAGAAATAGTAAAAAAAAACCTATGGAACAGTATAGTATCTCTGGGTCCAACACCAGGGTAACCTTGTTAGCTGCCCCTTAGTTACAGCAGCTGTAGATGGGATGCCATTTTTGTGACTGGGTGTCACACCGTGGTGTTCTCTCATCAGTTCTGAGTTGCTCAATCTCTCCTCTTTAAAAGAAAACGAAAAAAGCATAGTGAGCCAGCCATAGAAAATTGATAACTGGTTACACTTCACCTGCATTGATTATTCCAGGTCTTTCTAGAGCCTGTAGGCCCAAATTTCCCTCTTGATTGTCATTCTCAGCAGACCCCACAATGCCTCACGGTCTCCTGTTCTGCATGTGGATGTCCACAGGGACAAATGTCACTGTTGTAGGGCGTCCTGTTCTCTCCTGACGTGGAAGGGACTGAGGCTTTTGTATTCTTCGGTTCCAGCTCTCGCTGTGTCCTCATGAGATTTAGCTCTGTTGTTATTTTCATCCCAGTTACCCTTCCCCATGCTAGAATTTAGTAAAAACTTTATATTTTAATCACACATGGACTCTCAGTCTGAATTATTTTACTCAGGCTCTGCTGGGCTATCTTATCTCTGCTAAATACCATTTTTTCAATATCTCACTATCACCCAACACCCTCCTCATTTGACAGACTGAGGGGTGTTAACCCCTCTCCCAGGTTTCTGGACCATCCTCTTGGGACCAGTCTCACACCTCTGAAGCTCCTTCACTAGACAAACTACATCCGGTCCACCACTTCAAAGGTGAGTCATCCGAGTCTGATGATCGTCACAGGGTTCCCTAAAGCTGCCAGTTCTAGGTTGAGAAATACCTGGATGGTTTTTTTTGGGGGGGGGGTGGAGCCTCCGGAGCAGAAGGACCTCAGTGGGTTAGAATGCCATAGAGACCACTTTACAAAGCAGCTATTTTCTCCATGGGGAACTGATCTCTAATCTAGAGACCAGTTGCGATACTGGGAGATCTCCAGCCACAATCTGGAGATTGGCAACCCCAGGGTTGCCCAATCCAGGTTTGGAGATTCCTGATGGTTTGGAGATGGGACAGGAGGAGGAACCTCAGCAGAGGCCCACCCTCCAAAGCCCACCCTCCAAAGCAGCCATCGCCTCCAGGGGAATCAGTCTCTGTTTTCTGGAGATCACTTTTCATTCTGGGAGATCTCCAGGCTCCACCTGGATGTTGGCCGTCCTAGCTCATCCATCGCTACACCAGTTTGGTGTAGTGGTTAAGTGCGTGGACTCTAATCTGGGAGAACCGGGTTTGATTCCCCACTCCTCCACTTGCACCTGGCTGGATGATCTTGGGCAAGCCGTAGCTCTGATAAGAGCTGTTCTTGAAAAAGAGCAGTTTCTGTCAAGAGCTCTCTCAGCCCCACCGACCTCACAGGGTGTCTGTTGTGGGGAGGGGAAGGGAAAGGAGTTTGTAAGCTTCTCTGAGACACCTTTGGGTAGTGAAGGGCAGGGTATCAATCCAATCTCTTCTTCTCCTCTTCTTCTTTCTCTTCTTCTTGGAACTCATAACTTGGTTTTAACATTCCTGAAGTTTCCTTTAAAATGCTATCATTAATTAGTAAAGGTAAAGGTTTCCCTTGCTTGAAAGCCAGTCAAATATGACTCTAGGGGGCGGTGCTCATCTCCGTTTCCAAGCCGAAGAACCAGCACTGTCTGAAGACTTTTTCCATGGTCATGTGGCCGGCATGACTAAACGCCGAGGCTCACGGAATGCTGTTATATTCCCCCTGAAGTGGTACCTATTTATCTGCTTGCAATGTCTTGCTTTCGAACTGCTTACACCCATGCAAAAACGGAGCTTATCACAACAATCCAAAACTCTTCTCCACACACCTCGGGTCTATCAAAAAACGATTTGCCCTTCCGGTAAGTCACTTCCAAAACTCCCGAGCTTTGATCTAAAAACCTGCGCTTTTGCCTTTTGTAGAATTCTGGCTGCTGAATCCAAGCAGACCTCCGGCCGCCTGGGTCATTCTGCAAAGTCAATACACTTTGCTACACCTGAGCTGACTCAAAGACAAGTTCTTGCCGATGCACTGGAAAGGAGAAACTTATCCTGGATTTGCAAACAGAGATGCTCAGCGTTTCAATATGTTGCTCCATCTTAATGAACTATGATGAACTAGCTGGCTGAGTGGGGAAGACAGGGAACCGTGGCTAAATTCAGATTGTCAACAGGCACGGTTCAATTGAGACTGACAGGCCGGGGCACGCACAGTGCCAAACAAAAGCGAGGCTGGGCTTTCTAGTTTGCTGGGGGTTCTTTGTTCTGAACTAGACCTCTGCACAGCCGGACAGTGGCTCCCTCTCAGACACAGCCGCTAATGGCCTGCAAGGAGCAAATTAGATGTATGCAGAACACCTGCTTTGCCAGAGGCGGACGTTAATTAGCAAGCCCAATTTTGAAACAGGCCCCCGAGCAGGAAGCAGACCTGCTTCGGACATCCTTGATGAAATCATGTCCAGAGAAATCCCATTAGGGGGCTGGGAAGTCTGGCCTCCCACGGCCCCGGTGCTTCTGTACTGTTCAGCGACTGTAGCGATATTGCATTATTCTAATGTGCTGTCTGGTTTAAAAAGTGCATGTGAGCCCCTAACAATGCCACAAGGCCATTATTCACAATTATCCTAAATTCATTTGCTTCCTGTTTTCCTCCCTGCCAGGGCCTGTATCAGTCACCCAAGATTTAGCCCGTCAGTAAAGCCCATGACTTTGGGGGCAATTTGGGGAAGATTCTATTTAGCAAGGCTTCTATCGCAGCCTTACGAATAAGATATGTAGGAAGACAAATATTCCTAAAGACTTTTAACTCGGTCACACTCCAGGCATTGTTTGCCGCTTCTCTCTCTCTCTCTCTCTCTCTCTCTCTCTCTAAGGAAGCACTGAGCACCTTCCATTAATTCCCAACCTTATAATCTTTCATGTAAGTCTGCGAGGTGGAACGAAGCCAATAAGCTTTGGGGAGCTTAGAAGCGAGATTATTTTATTACGACAATCAGGGAATTAATAAAAAGGGACTTTGGAAATGTATAGATAGGCCAGTGTGATATAAAGCAATACCCTTTGTTGTTGTTGTTCTGGCGAAAGGTAAAGGAGAGAGAATCCACCGGTCTCCAAAGTGCCGTTGCAAATGCAGGGTCATTAAACGGAGCATGATGGGTGAATCTTGACATTCAAGCCGCATATTTAACTAAGCTTTGGCACCGATACTTTCCAACAGGGACGAGGGAATAATTTGCTTTTCAAGCCCGCACCATCATTGTTTTAAATATTAAAGGTAATGTAATTTATTTTCCTTCCAACGTGTAGCCACATTAGCCCTCCAAGTATTCCCAACGGGGCGAACCCGACAGCATTAAATATTCTACCTAACTCAATTTTAATTAAGGAGGACCGAACATTAATCCTCTCCCTTTGCTATGGTCCATTTCTTTTGTCTGAGAAATCTTTGAGCAAAAGTCTCCCCTCTTTTTTCTCGAAAACAATGAGCGGGTAATTAAAGATTCCAAGGAACCTGCATGGCCTTTGGAGTATTCCGCGCAGGCAGGCAGCAAAGCAATTTTTCCTTCCACACACAGACACACAAAAAATTCTGTCGAGAAAATTACATGTATATTTCAGCTTCTTCTCTCCCCCCCCCCTCCACCTCGCCCTGCAGCCTTGAGCTTCTGGTTTTAAATGAGGTTCATTTTCTTTGCACTGGCTAATCATCATTTTCATTTTTAATTTGACAGGGGGAAAAAAAGAACAATTTTCCAATGCGAACAGGTGTTTGCCAGGAAATGGTCTGTTTCCACCTGGGTCATGTGACTCAGAGCCCGGGTGATGCTTGCTTGTGCAGTTAGTGCGGATTTTAATTTAATGAGCTGCCTTTGATGGGAGACCTGGACAAGCCCAGCTCTTGCGCCGGCTCCATAAAATTCTTCTTCCTTAACGCCGCTCAGCAGAGAGACTTTCTAAGGGTGGTTCAGCATTATCAGGCATTCCACAGGGTCGGCTCCTGGAGCTGTAGCTAAGGCTTGCCAGTGACTGCCTCATCCCTCCTGGTTCCACTCTGAAATCCTCCATTTCAATGTTGATTCTCCCATGAGTGAACTCAACTTTACTTTTGCATTGTTATTTCCTCCTCCTCCCCACCCCCTCCAATTTCCCCCTCTCTGTTGTATTTTGCTTGTCCTTCATTCAGGCCCGATGAAGAGTCCTGATGAAATTAATTCCAGATTGGGTGAATATGCCGTTTCCTTTCCTTTTGGTTTGTTAGTTTGTGTCCTGGCACCTGGGTATTTGCACTGGATCAAGTGCTGCAAAAAAGCAGTTGTGATGCAGTCACGCCTGGGATGGAACCGCAAGTCTTCTTGTGTGGTGCTTCTCTATATTTGCATATGAGCTCCTGCACATTGGGAAAATGCCATGTGAAAATCATATTGACACACGCGTTATGTGCGGTCACACAAAATTTTTCTTTTGCAAATGGGGACATTCTTAGAAGACGGGGAGTGAGAATAGCCAGTGGTGAACCCAGAGCTGTGAGAAACAACACGTGCCTGGAGCTTTGCAGAAGATTCACAGTGCCGTCATAATCCAATCTGGAGAACTGGGTTTGTTTCCCCACTCCTCCTCCACATAAAGCCTGTTGGGTGACCTCAGGCCGGTCACAGCTCTCTCCAAACTCTCTCAGCCCCACCTGCCTCACAAAGTGCCTGTTGTGGGGAGAGGAAGCGAATGTCTTTGTAAGCCACTACGAGACTCCTCAAGGTAGAGAAAAGTGGCGTATAAAAACCAGCTCTTCTACTCTTCTTCATCCTAAGCAGAGTTATAGGCTTTCAAGTCCTTTGGAGTTAATGGGCTTAGAAGGGTGTAACTCTGCTTAGGATGGCCCTGCCAGAAACATCTGTCTACATCTGCATTCATTTCTATACCACCTTTCCTCTGAAGGTAGCGTAATGGTGGTGGGAAGTGCCATCAAGTCGCAGCTAACTTGTGGAGTCCGATAGGGTTTTCAAGGCAAGAGATGAACAGAGGTGGTTTTTCCATTGCCTGCCTCTGTATCACAACCCTGGCCTTCCTTGGGGGGGTCTCCCATCCAAATACTAACCAGGACTGACCCTGCTTAGCTTCTGGGATCTGATGAGATCAGGCTAGCCTGAGCCATCCAGGTAGAGGTGAAGGGAGCATTCATGGACTAATGATACAAATCTCACTCCACCATTTTATCCTTGCACCACCCCTGTCATTAGGCCGTTCTTAGGTAGAGTGACTAGCCCAAGGTCAGTCAGTGGCAGAACCTGTGAGATACTTTAACCACTGCATCCCATTGAGTCTCCATTATATATGGTTGTGGGGGTAATGATTTGAGGCACGTGTTTTTGTGCCCTTGTAGATCCTGTGTTCACTGCATCCTGCTCTAATTATTCAGCAGAGTTTATTTCCTTAGACTTGTGATTTACCTCCCCCATTCCAGTTTTCCACCACCAAGAAATTGAGGAGTGTGTGGGGGGGAAGTGGCGTCTACCCAATGATTCTCTAGGAATTTCCCCTCGTCTTTATGGCAAATACCATAGACACTAGGTGAGGCAGCCTAGAACAGAGGTGTCGAACTCATTTGTTACAAGGGCCAGATCTGACTTAAATGTCACTTTGTCAGGCCAAGCCATGTGTGCCATAAAATGTAATGCCAAGTACCGGAGATATAAACTTCATAAATAACAGAGGCAGATCCAATTAACAATATTATTTTTACTCAAAGTACAAACATGCTTAAAACATTAGCACAGTATCTCTCTGATTCCCACCCTCTCATTTCCACCGCCCATTACTCACTAGCACTGGGACAGTATACAGGGACATAATGCACAGCCTCTGTCATCTGGCAATAAAGGTAATAACCAGTTGATCACAGGCCATATAAGAGCCCTGGACAGGCCAGTTCTGCCCCGTGGGCCATGTATTTGACACTCCTGGACTAGGGCATCACCCAGAAGTGACATCACATACTTCCCAGGCACCACACCCCAAATCTCCCGGCATTTGCTGAGAACTGTCCTTGTGATGCTGCAGTTCAGTTGAGATGCATTTAAAGACCTGTTGGCTTTTTATCTATTCCCTGAACCCCTGTGCAATGTTTGCTGTCCTCCCCATGAGACAACTGCCCTTCATCCAATGAGAGGGCACTTTCTCATGGAGATGTCATCTCCTTAGCAATGGTAGACACTCCTGGTGGCCATGCTTGAGTTGTGGTTGTCACAGGCAAGGAAGAATTGCCGCTTTCTTCATGTTGTCCGTCTGACATGTCTCCGACGGTACAGCAGAAGCGGCAACTAACTACTTTAAGCAGTTTTACCCTACATTTCTCACCAGTGAGGACCAAAGCAGCTTACAAAATTTCAATTTAATAAAAAAACAACAACAAGGTGGACAATACACTGTGTTTAGGACTGGTCCTGGCTCACTCAAGGCTACAGGCTAAGATCCAGGGTCCAATACAGATGGACCATCACTCTGAAACACCTTCCCTATGAATGGGTGTGATGAAAACACACCAGGTCACTGATACGCAGGAATTCATATAACCCCAAAACAGAACAATCTGATAGGGTGGAGGTGGTGGTGGGGAGAATACCACTTCCACTTTGGAAACAGGGCATTCCAAAATCCTCAAAGAAGTTGGCTGAAGAAAGAAGAAAAGAAGAGATTGGATTTATACCCCACCCTTCACTACCCAAAGGTGTCTCAGGCTGCGATCATATGGAGTGGAAGCTGCGGCAGGCAAACGATTCCCCCACGGATTAAAGGGACGCGATCAGACACATCTGTCTGGCGTCCCAGAGTTGTTGGTGGGGCGTCTCGTTGCACCGCAGGAGCAGTGCAAAAAACCACCAGAGAAATGTCAGTAGCATAGGAAACTGCGGGGCGGGCAGGTGGAAGTCTGATCGCGTAAACGCGCGTCAGTTCGCCCCGGGGCAAACAGCCTCACTTCCCGCCCGCAGTTCCTCTGTGGTATGATCGGAGCCTCAGCGCGGCTTACAAACTCCAGACTGGTCCTGGCTCACTCAAGGCTACAGAGCCAGGGTCCAATACAGATGGACCATCGCTCTGAAACGCCTTCCCTATGAATGGGTGTGATGAAAGCACACCTGGTCACTGATACACAGGAATTCATATAACCCCAAAACAGAACAGTCTGATAGGGTGGAGGTGGTGGTGGGGAAAGTACCACTTCCACTTTGGAAACAGGGCATTCCAAAATCCTCGAAGAAGCTGGCTGAAGAAAGAAGAAGAAGAAGAGAAGAGATTGGATTTATACCGCACCCTTCACTACCCAAGGGTGTCTCAGGCTGCGATCATACGGAGTGGAAGCTGCGGCAGGCAAACGATTCCCCCGTGGATTAAAGGGACACTATCAGACAGACACATCTGTCTGGCGTCCTGGAGTTGTTGGTGGGGTGTCTCATTGCGCCGCAGAAACGGTGCAAAAAACCACCAAGGAAACGTCAGTAGCATAGGGAACTGCGGGGTGGGCGGGCAGAAGTTTGATCACGTAAACGCGCATCAGTTCGCCCCGGGGCAAACAGCCTTGCTTCCCACCCGCAGTTCCTCGATGGTATGATCGGAGCCTCAGTGCGGCTTACAAACTCCTTCCCCTTCCCCTCCCCACAACAGACACCCTGTGAAGTAGGTGGGGCTGAGAGAGCTCTGACACAAACTGCTCTTTCAGGCACAGCTGTGGCAGAGCTTGTGACTGACCCAAGGTCACATCAGCAGGTGCAAGTGGAGGAGTGGGGAATCAAACCCGGTTCTCCCAGATTAGAGTCCGCACACTGGAACCTGGAAGCATCAAATATTGACCCCCCACTCCCCGCCCCCAATGTCATTTGTTCCTTTAACGGGGCTTCAGTGATGGGGAAAGCTGTTTCCTGTTGAATTTCAACATGTCACACATCTGTTAAAGGAGCCATGCCAGTCTCACTGGTGATGGGGGTGGCAAGTGTAGATGCGTAGTGCATGGCCAACTGGGGAGACCCTGTGGCCCATGGAGAGAGCGTCTGTGTTGCATGCAGGATGTCCCAGGTTCAGTCCCTGGCATATCTAGTTAAAAGGCTCAAGTAGGAGGCACCAGGAAAGAATTCTGCTTGATTCCCTGGAGAACCTCTGCCAGTTGAAGTAGACAGTATTGACTTTGACAGACTGATGGTCCCAGTGTAAAGCAGCTTCATGTGTTTGAATTCAGAAGGAGGGCCCGTGGCCCAGTGGCAGAGCATCAGCTTTGCATGCAACCCTCACCCTCTTCCACTACAAAGGAGCATGGTGTAGGTGATGTGAAAGCCTTCCATCTAATACCCTGGACAGCTGCCGTCTGCAGAGTAGACCAGGGGTCCCCAACATGGGCACATGGGCATCACGACACCCACCAAGTGCTTTTAGAAAGTGTCTGGGGCTCTTACCCAGCTGGGTTTCTGATTGGCCACGCAAATTAAAATAAAATTATAATCGCTTCCACGCACACTCAATAACATACTTCCAGTCCACTTTGCAACTGGATTTTACTACGTGAAGTGGCAAAAACCACTTGCAAACACTCACTGAAGTGGCTTGAAACTGCATTATTTAGCATCCTTCTAAATTATTTAGCACGTGCGAGCCCGCGATCACAAACACTAAATAATCCACTTTCAATCCACCTTCAATGCACTTTTGAGTTGGATTTTGCCAGTGCAGACAATAAAACCCAGTTGGAAAGTGGACTGAAAATGGAGTATTTAGTGTGTGTGTGTGATCGCAGCCTATTGTTTCAGTGGCGGCTGCCTCCACAGCACAGTGTATATTTTACCGTAATTACCCCTCTTCTCCCCTGCACTTGAGGCCTCCTCTGTGTGGTTGAGTCCTCCTCCCGGAGCAGCCATTTCTCACTTGTCCCCGTCTCCTCCAGCAGCCATTTTGTGGTTGAGCCCACCACCCTGCATCCAAATCCTGAAGGTGCCCACTGGCTCAAAAAGTCTGGGGACCCCTGGAGCAGACGGTACAAACCTTGATAGCCAAATGGTTCTGACTCAGTCCAAGGCAGTTTTGTGAAGCTGCTTCTCAAAACAGTGATAAATAATTGGGTGCAGACGGGAAACCAGTTTTCAGAGCCGAGGTGGGATGTTTCCGAGGGCCTGTTGCCACCCCTGCCTGCCTGAACTATGTCGAGGTTAATTATATCCTCCTCCACTCCAGCTGTGCTTCCTTTCTAGGCTTTATGTGCCCATGGAGGAATGGATGGTGTTAATGAAGGAATGGGATTTTATATCATTTATAGAACCTTGCCACGTCCTTTTTTTAAAAAAAAAATCCCACCTAGTAGAACCATTCATTATGAATAAAATTAATTTACGGTTATATATAGAGAACGTCTTTTTGATTTAGCTAATGCCTCATTCATTCACTGTACCTGGGCTTTTCCCCTGCATGTTTAATAGCTTTTAATATTTGCTCCAAAGCGCTTGCAGTGATTTCAAAGTACTGTTGCCAGCTGACAAGGGGCAGGGAGGCGGAGAGGAACAGACTCAATTCCTGATCAGCTCCTGTCACTCGGAAAGGTGTCTGCCAGCTATTTCATTCTTTTTCCCTACCCATCCTCCAAAGGTTTTGTCCTCACAACAGCCCTGTGAGGTAGCTGCCCCTGAGTGTGAGTGACTGGCCCAAACTCACCCCAGTGAGCTTTGACGGCACAGCGGAGAGTCATACCCTTATTTCTCAGTTTCTAGTCAAACACCCTAGCCACTATACCACATGGCTTCTGCTATGTAGAAATCCGTTTGAGTTGTCTTAAGCCAAACAAGCGCCTTACGGTGTTCCCTCTAAGCTGAGTTGGTGTGAGCTAGCTCACAGTTTTGTAGCCTCCGGCTCACACATTTTTGTCTTAGCTCAGGGAGGATGGCTCCAGAGCAAACTAACTTATGCAGTAGCCAAATTGCTCACTCACAACTTTAATGCCAGGAGCTCACAAAGTAGAATTTTTGCTCACGAGACTCCACAGCTTGGAGGGAGCATTGTCTAGCTGGTGCTGCTGAAACTTGTTCAAGGAATAGGAGCTGGTAGACCGATTTGCCAAGGTGGTGATAGCTTGGGCATTCACAGGTGATACTTGACAAGATAGTAGATCCTATAAAAATGCCTTAGTACTTCCTACCATTAGAGAAGACATGGGGGGGAAATGTTTTTGTCCTACCAAAACGAAACAACATCTCATGTGAGCTTCCTTTATCAATAACACCTCAAAGAACGAAGAAGAGTCACATGACAATGCAAACTCACTAGCCTTTGGAGAGCTGGGAAAATCCTCTTTTTTCTTTTTTTTGCTACAAAAGACTGAACACAGCATCCCCTCTTGAATGACTACTGTGGGAGAAAGGACTCAGCTTCTGCTGCTAACTGGAGACCTTGAATGCAACCTCCTCCTGAGGTGGGTCAGCTTAATTTGGTTGCCTTTTGAGAACCAAGGAAAACTGCTGGGTGGGGTTAAAGTCTGAAATCTGAGGAACAGCCAAACAGCTTCTTATTAGAGAGAGAAGAGGGCAAGTGCTGCAATTTGTTCTTTTAAGGAGGTTGATGCAGATAACTCTAGGAGGGAAGGTGGCATGGTAGCGTCTGATCCTGGAAGCTAAGCAGGGTTAGTACTTGGATGGGAGGCCACCAAGGAAGATTCTGCAGAGGAAGGCCATGGCCAACCACCTCACATACCTTGAAAACCCCTTGCTGGGAGAATCTAAGCAGGGTCAGTACTTGAAAGGGAGACCACCAAGGAAGACTCTGCAGCGGAAGGCAATGGCAAACCACCTCTGCTCCTCATTTGCCTTGAAAGCCCCTTGTTGGGGAAGCTAAGCAGGGCCAGTACTTGTATGGGAGGCCACCAAGGAAGACTCTGCAGAGGAAGGCAATGGCAAAAATTTTCTTCTCACTTGCTGGGGTTGGGGAACAGTTGTAGCTCAGTGGTAGAACATCTGCTTGGTATGCAGGAAGTCCCAGGTTCAATCCCCAGCATCTCCAGTTAAAAGGACCAGGCAGTAGGTGATGTGAAAGACCTCCATCTCAACCTGAGACCCTGGAGAGCTGCAGCCAGTCTGAGTAGACAATACTGACCTTGATGGACTGATGTTCTGATTCCATATGCGGCAACTTGACGGCATAGTGGCCTGGTTTTAAGGCTGCCAGGAAGGAAGGGGCATTCATTCACCATGACTGAATCAGGGCTTCATTGTCAGCAAGCTGGATATTAGGAAAAATTCTTTTACAGTAAGAGTTTGTGCAACAGTGGAACCAACTGCCTAGGGGACTGACAGCCCTTAAGCAGCGTCTGGACAAGCACTTGTTGGTGCTGATCTCTAGGCTGATCCTGCATTGAGCAGGGGGTTGGGCTAGATGGCCTGTCTGGCCCCTCCCATCTCTGTGATCCTACGATTCTCTGACTGTTTAATATGAAGAAAGATTTAGGATTGCTCTGGAAAACCAAGGAGAAAACCATAAGGAGTTTGTCTCTGGATTTCCTCTGCTCTCTCTCGTCTCTCACCTTCCTCTCCTTGAAAGTCAGGTGGGCAGAGCAGCCCTGAAGAGGCCAACTTTGCCTAACAAACAGAGCTTTGGCTCTCAAACGCTCACACCCCAAAACTCATGTCAGTCTCTAGGGTGCTCCTGGACTCGGATCGAGCTCTTCTACAGCAGACTAACACGGCTGCCCCCTGAAACTTAGTCAATCTAGCCATACACTTCCCACCCCCATCCTTTCTGTAAGGGGTTCAGGGGAGCATATGTAGCTGTCCCTTCCCTCCTGGTCTATCTCTTGCAAATACAAGCATGGGAATGTTAGGGGGAAGTTGAGATGCTTCCTCCCTGTAGTGAGGTGTTTTTGGAGACCAGGCTGGAGAGCAATGCCACTTTGCCTGCTTTCTTCAAGACAATTCTCTTTGACGAGTAAATTGCAAAGCCCTGGAAATACACCTGTGTACATGCTGATAGCCAGAGGTCTATAGTGGTTAAAGGGTTGGACTTGGATCTGGGAATCCAGGCTCAAATCCCTGCTTTGCACACAAGCTTCCAGACTTTCTCACCCATCGCTGACAGGAGAAGACATGTCACCATGACAATGACACACATGTAGTTTGAAGAAGAGAAGAAGAGATTGGATTTATACCCCGCCCTTCACTCGGAGTCTCAGAGCGGCTTACAAACTCCTTCCCCTTCCCCTCCCCACAACAGACACCCGGTGAGTGGCTCTCAGTGAAATGGGAGTCCATAAAGAAAGCTGAGGAGAGCCAATGTGGGGTAGTGGTTAAGGGTGCTAAACTAGTAGCTGGGGAAAGCCACAGCGATGCAAAACCACAGTGATAGAACAAAACTCAATACAAAACAATAAAAGTCATCAGCCAGTTGCTTGGGGGAAAAATAGTGTGTGTTTGAGGCCTGAAGTTTAAGAAACTCGGTGCCAGGAAAACAGTTGTTGGGGAGTCGGGTCACCGGCAGTGCTCCCTCTAAGCTGAGTTAGTGTGAGCTAGCTCACAGTCTTTTAGCCTCTGGCTCACACATTTTTGTCTTGGCTCAGGAAGGATGGCCAAATTGCTCGCTCACAACTTTAATGCCAGCAGCTCACAAAGTAGATTTTTTGCTCACAAGACTCCACAGCTCAGAGGGAACATTGGTCACCAGGTGTGTGGGAACCTCCTGGAGATTTGGGGGTGGAGCCTGGGGAGGGGAGGGGCCTCAGTGGGGCACAGTGCCCTAGAGTCCACCCTCCGAAGCACCCATTTCCTCTGGAGGAGCTGATCTCTGTCGTTTTGGGATGAGCTGTAATCCCAGGGAATCCTCAGGTCTCAGCTGGAGGCTGGCCTCTCCAGTGGGGAGGGAATCCCCAAATCACGGGGCCACTGCAGAAAAGGTCCTGCATGAGATTGTGCTGCTTGCCTTGAGGTCATCTAGTAAATATCGTTGGTGTGAAGTCCGTGCTGGAGAGCTCACTTTTCGCTTCCCTATGACACTGACTTTTACTGCTCTGCTGCCTCTTCTTACAAATCAGATTTTTAGAGCCAGCAACATACACGCAATTAAAATCAGGAATTTCCCCACCGATTTCCAGGCAACCGCTCCTGGGTTTTTTTTGTCCTCTGCCTCTGATGTTACACTGAAAACTAAATCAGGATGGTTGTGTCTTTCCCCCTGTTGTGCAGTTATTTATAAGGTCGGCAACTTTTGAAGCCTCCCTCGTAGCTGTGCCTTTAGCAGTGGGTTTGATCTGCAACAATCTGTAGGTGATAAAAACGATTATCGCCCTACAGTGAAAAGATCCGCCTTCTGATTTTCGGCAGATCAAGGTACAGAGGAAGGGTTGAAATGAATGTCAAGCAAGTACCTGTTGCTACACCATTGCTGAAGTCAGCTGTGGATATCTGACAGACTGATTGTGATATTTATGTTCTTTTCTCCCTGGTGGGGGCCCAAAGGGGCTTACAACATTTTCCCTCTCCATTTTATCCTCGCAACAACCACCTTGTGAGGTAGGTTAGACTAACACTGTGGGAGCGGTGGCGCAGGCAGTAAAACGCCTGCTGTAACATCAACGAACAGCCACTACAGCTGTTCGAGACCCACCCTGGCCGGGGTGAGCTCCTGGTCCTAGTCCCAGCTCCCGCCCACCCAGCGGTTCGAAAGCAGTAAAATATAGCAAGTAGATAAATGGGTACCTGCCCCTAGGTGGCAGGGGGCACCCTCCTCCATACGAGGTGTGTTGCAGGAGCGTCGGCGGCAACGGAGCAACGGAGCAGTTGGCGAGGCAGCCCTGGTCGAGCGACGGAGTCTGGTGGAAGCGAAGGTGGAAACGGAGGCGGAGTCGTGGAAAGGTGTGGTGACGTGGCGGCGCGGCGGAGCCAGTAAGGACATTAGCCAGAGCTGCAGCTGGCACGGGGCCAAATGTTAAATAAAAATAAATAAAATAAAACAGTGTGTGAATGGCCTGAAGTTACGTAGCAAGCTTCCACAGCAGTGGGGATTCGAACCTGGGTCTCTGAAATCTTAGTATGATGCTGTAACCACTACGCTGGTTCTGGCTGGTTGTTAGAAGAAGAAGAGTTGGAATTACACCCCACTCTTCACTACCCAAAGGAGTCTCAGAGTGACTTACAATTTCCTTCCCTTCCTCTCTCCACAACAGGCACCTTGTGAGGCAGGTGGGGCTGAGACAGTTCTGAGAGAACTGTGACTGACCCAAGGTCACCCAGCCAGCTTCATATGGAGGTGTGAGGAATCAAACCCGGTTCTCCAGATTAGAGTCCACTGATCCTAACCCCTATACCATGCTGGCTCTCTTCTACACCAAGCTGGAGACACCTACAAGTTCCCTTTAAGTATTTGAAGGGTTGTCACTTAGAGGAGGGCAGGGAGATGTTTATGTTGGCAGCAGAGGACAGGACTCACAATCATGGGTTTAAATTATGGGCAGAAAGATATTAGGGAAAAAATTTTTTACAGTAAGAGTTGTGCCATAGCGGAATCAGCTGCCTGGGGAGGTGGTGAGCTCCCCCTCCCTGGCAGTCTTTAAGCAGCAGCTGGACAAACACTTGTCAGAGATGCTTTAGGACGATCCTGCATTGAGCAGGGGGTTGGATTAGATGGCCTGTATGGCCCCTTCCAACTCCATGATTCTATATAAGCCACAGAAATATATGTTTTTAGCAGACATAGGAACAGGCCACAGCAATATTTCTGGTCAGTTGGCAACCCTAATTATTCCACGGCAGCAGTTTTGTTTAGCTTCCACGGCTGAGTGACCCTTGGTGGATTTAAATGGGGCCTTTCTGTATTGAATGGAATTCGAGTCACGCTAAGCCGTGGGACCCTAAAGACAGATTATGCAGTCACCAGGATGAGAATTGATTGCTAAGCACTCCCCGAGTCATCTGCTCTTCAGGAAGTAACCACTTCAATCTATTAGTCGATGCCCTGATGGGTCAGGCAGGACATGGGAAGGAATTTGCATTCAATTGATTTGAGGGTTTCGTCTTCCTCCCCCTCCCCAGAAAAAAACATCATTCAATCACGGGCAACCATTCCAAGAGAGGGCTGGGATTTGATTTGGAAAGGGAGAGCAGTGGAGGAGGGATGGGATTGTTGGGTAAAGGGGGAGGAGTCACATAAAGAGGATTTTGAGCACTGTAAATCTCGTGCCATGCAGGCAGAAATGGGCGCTGCTGTCCCAACGTAGATTGGGGTGGCAGGCTGCTGGAATTCTTTTGCTTAAACACCAGATAAACTCAGAGCCAATTTACACAGGCAGATAAATTGCATCACTCCACTTTTCTTGGACAGTTCTGTTTCAAATAGCAGATGTAGGACTACATTTTTGAGCTCCATGATGTGGGAGGGAAATGCTCCCTGTGCATAGAAATCTAGTGCATTAAGGAGAAGGTTAGCATAAAACCCTTTTTCCTTGTGGGGAGGGACCATGGCTGTGCACTGGCCTTGAAGGTTCCAGGTTCAACCCCCGGCATCTTCAGGTGAAAGGATCAGGGAGTAGGCCATGCAGAAAAATCTCTATGCGAGACCCTGGAGAGCACCTATGATACTGGCCTTGGTAGACTGGTGGTCCCATCGTAAGGCAACTTCATGTGTTTGACCTCCAGGGAGGGCCCATGGCTCAGTGGCAGAGCATCTGCTTTGCACGCACCAGCTCACAGATTCAGTCCCCACCATCTCCCATTAAAAGGGTTCAGGAAGTAGATGACATGAAAGACCTCTGTCTGAGAACCTAGACAGCTTGCTGCTGTTCAGAGGAAGCAATACTGATCTCGATAGCCCAAGGGTCTACCTCAGGAGAAGGCAGCTTCATGTCTCCTTTTGCCTATGAACTGGGAATTTTTAATTCAGGAAACCCGCAGGCAAGTGACCTCCACCTACAATCTTCAGTTGCAACTGCATGGTGCAGTTCCAGGATATGCCTGCCTCTATGATCTTTGATTTCTGTGGAGCCTGTCCAGAGTTTCCCAACTTTTGATACGCGGAACCCTGTTTTTATTTTTGGAAAAATGGAGCCCCACTTCACTTGCATGTTAAATATTGGAGCCTGAAACAGGCTTTCTATTGCAGTTTTGGGACAGCCCGTTTAATTATAGCTTCCCTCTCCTGTCCTCTGCCGGGGAGGGGTCTCTAATTTGTGGACAACATAATGCATCTGGGAGTCCTCCAGTTTGGTGTAGTGGTTAGGAGCGTGGACTCTAATCTGGAAACATAAGAACATAAGAGATGCCAATGTTGGATCAGGCCAAAGGCCCATCCAGTCCAACACTCTGTGTCACACAGTGGCCAGAAATACCAGTGCCATCAGGAGGTCCACCAGTGGGGCCAGGACATTAGAAGCCCTCCCACTGTTGACCCCCCCCCCCAAGCATCAAGAAGACAGAGCATCTCTGGCCCCAGAGCTCCTATCTATACCTTGTGGCTAATAGCCACTGATGGACCTCTGCTCCATATGTTTATCCAATTCCCTCTTGAAACCATCCATGTTTGTAGCCGCCACCACCTCCTGTGGCAGTGAATCCCACGTGTTAATCACTCTTTGGGTGAAGAAGTACTTCCTTTTATCCGGAGTGGTTTGATCCCCCACTCCTTCACAGGCAGCTGCTGGTGTGACCTTGGGTGAATTACAAGTTCTCTCAGAGCTGTTCTCTCAAGAGTAGTTCTGGAAAGAGCTCTGTCAGCCCCACCTACCTCACAGGGTGTCTGTTGTGGGGAGGGGAAGGGAAAGGAGATTGTAAGCTGCTCTGAGACTCCAAGTGAAGGGCGAGGTATAAACCCAATCTCCTCCTCCTCCTCCTCCTCCTTCTTGTGACATGGGCTGCCTCAGGAAATCCCACAGGGTCCCTACTCCTTTGGGATGGTTATGGTGGTTGTAGATGGGCATCTATACAGAAGGGAGGGAATCATTGCTATGTGACTGGAGTAGGGAGTCTTCCTCTTTCCAGGAGCCTCTCTATTCCAAAGGGCATGGGGCCTGTCCAGAGTTTCCCAACTTTTGATACCCGGAACCCCACTGCATGGAGCAGTGGGGTATCTACAATATGATGGAATAATGTTTCAAGATCCATTACTAACAAAACCTGGAATGTCTCTAATGTAAGAGACATGAGAGCAAGGGTGGTGTAGCAACTGCCTGGCGTGCTTCCTGGGTGACATTGGGACTGCCACGCATTCTCTACCTAACCTGCCACACAGGGATTTTGGGAGGTTAAAATGGAGGAGAATGATATAAGTTGCTTTGGGTCTCCATTGGGGAGAAAGGTGCAGCATAAATAAATAAATAAGCAAGATGAGAAGAGACATGGTTCTAAAAGGCTGAATCTAAATAATTGCTTGTGAATACGACTCTGAACTGGAAAGGGTGATTAGTCTCGCTGGTCCTGGATAATCAAGGCAGGTTTATGTATTTTCAGAAGAGTATAAATCTCCAGGATCTTTGGAAGCTTATTAATTAGAAATGCGACTATTTTATTATCAACATAACCCAAAACCAACACAATGATAGCTATAAAGTTTGAAGTCTCCTCAGCGGGATCTCGGTTGTTAATAGGTCGTGTTACGGTGCTGCTCCTGAACTTTCTTTATATCATCTTCTCGGTCTAGAATCATAATAATGCTCCCTTGATCTGCAACCTTGATGATATTGGAAATGTTCTTCTTTTATAACCATAAAAGCTGTACTGGTTACAGAGGCCCGTTACACATGCTCTTCTTACTGCAGATTTTCAGAGCAGTTAAGCATTTAATCTTGACTTCAGATTCTGTGCCTGCCTTTTGCACTCTGGTATATTTATTCTGCAGCTACAATTTAAAAAACACAGTTTTCTAAATCAGGGTGGAACATCACTTGTGACGTGGGGGTGGCATCCAAAGTTGTTGTTGTTGTTTTAATAAGCAATTGCCCTATCACAGCTGCGCAGTAGCATCCAGCAAGCACCTTCAAATTAAATCCTTGTGGTTCAGTCTTTGTGCATGCATTTTGGCATTAGTTCATTGAATGAAAGGGACCAGAAAAGAACACAGGAAAAGGGGGGAAACACAGTGTATAGAAATATTGCTTTCTATAGGCTTCATGTCTTCCCTGAAATGTCTTTCTGATACCTTGTTTCCTGTTGCAAGCCAGATGGCTGACCATTTGATCAGAGAGGCTCAATAGCCTGCCATATAACCACATAGTCTTCACACTTCTAGTAGGGAAAGCTAGACCTGATGGCGCCTGGCTGTGCCTACATGCCAGGACTCAAGTAAAGCATAGAGGAGTGGTTAGTGCTTGGGGATCATATAACTGCAGGTGTGGCCTCCAAGACAACTGACCATTCAGAAGTTGTAGCCATGACAACCCAAAAGTTGGACACCCCCTGTCTACTTCAATTGGCTCCTGGCCAGAGCTAATTTGAAAACTGGAATTGCCCTATATCTGTTTAAACCCAATGAGAGAAGCTCTCTCACTCTGTTCTGTTCCTGGTTGTAAGATTTGGGATGGACACTGAAATGCTCTTGTCCTGCCATGTGGTCTGAGGCAGAACAAAGAACTCTTTTGTGCAGCTGAGCACATGGCTGCATGCTTCCAAAGATGGACTTCTTGTTCCAAATCCCTTGGGACTATTCTGGACTGATACTTGTTCCTGACTTGGTAAATATGCTTATTATTGTGTAGTAAGGCAAAACATTACTTAGGTTGTTCTTTTGAATTCTTCTAGTCTGATTGCAAGCCTGTACTGAATAAACTGTATTCTTGTTTATAAATAGTGTCTGCTTGATGTGTAACTGACTCCAAGCTACGTCCTGTTGTTTAAACCACTCACCAATTATGCTACCTTGCTAAGATTAACTGTACAGCTCTAGACAGAGTTGTGGAAGTGTAAAATCCACATGCCAACTGAGATTCTGGATCTCTAATCTCAGGCTGGTGAGGGATTAATCTAGAGATCCTGGTGGCTGTGGCTGTAAATCCAGAGAGGCTATCTCTCCTGGGTTCTTGTGTAATGTATGGTTCAAGTGTAGAATTCTTTCCCTCCCATTCCTGGACTGGTCTGGGGAGGACAGAATCTACACACCCAGTGTTGAAACTGAACAGATTTTTTCTGAAACTGACAAGTAACTGGGAAGCCCTGTTTTCCAAATTGCTGAGCACTAGGGGATTCTCTGCTGTGTTATCGGCTACTGTGAAAAATGGGTGTCACATGATCTCATAATATGGGGGGACATGTTGAGCATACAGAATGCATGGTAGATTCTTCACTGATGCCCTACCACAGCTGCATAATAATGCTTGTTTCCTGCCTTCCTGTGCAAATTTACTTGGTTTTCTTTTTGTGATTCTCTAATTTGATCCTGCACACTGGTCGTGATATTGGCAGTTTTTTAAAGCCTGCACTGTGCAAATTGCACTCATCCTCCAAATGGATCAATCCCAAGTGATTCTTAAGCTCAGTGGTTCACAGAACGTCCATGTGGCTCAGCCACCATTTTAATCATAGGCTTCCAGAGACTGCCAAAATGCCCCCCCCATTCTCTAAAGCATGAAAGGGGAAAATGTTTTCAAAGCTTTAGACTTCCCATCCCAGTCCTTCTCTCTCTCTTTACATCTCATGCCAATTTCATTTTGTGCTGACCCCCCCTTTATTTTGTTTGCATGCAGCACTGAAATCCTTTTTTTCTTTTTTGCACTGGGGACACTACTGTATGCCTCCTCTCTGATCCCCCTTTCAAGTCAATACCAGCAGGTAACTAAACCTCGCACAGATCCTTTTAAACTCCCCTGTCATTTTAATTTTTTTATTCAGCAATCTAAGACTAGCGAAAGTTTCACATCGCTAGACTCATACCACTGGCAAAAAAAAGAAGTAAAAACAAGGGGGAAATGGAGCTTGTACTTTGATGAAGGAGGGAGTATGTTGTAAGGATCAGAGTGGACAGAACAACTTCGATGTGAGTGGGGAGTGAACTTGGGGGGCAGCAAAAGGGCAGGGTAGAATCCAAGGGAATGTGTATGCTTTTGAACAACTTTCAGCAAAGAAGCAAAACATGGGGAAAATTGGAACAAAAGCAGTCTCAGAAAAGCTGGAGAAAGAGTGACCAGAAAGCTAACTGAATGCTGAAGAGAGGAAAATCAATGAGGAATGACAAAGAAAACCTGACAGACATGCGTGGTGAAAGTGAGGGACATCACCCATGCACAATGGGCCAAAGTCTGAGAGACCAGGGTTTCATCATGGCTGTTGTGTTCTTTTATTCTTGAATTTTGCTTCGGTGCCATGTTTCACTTTTCCTTAATTTAAACTGGCCAAAATCTAATTTTGGAATTGGAGTACAAGCAATTTACCACAGATTTCATTTCATACAATGCATTTGCACCTTCCATTCCACCCCATACTGACGCTCGAGTATGTGACCATGCATTGTTAGAACACCACACAAAAAGATAACTTGATGCAACCATATATATGGCCACACCAAAATTTTTTTGCAGTGTTTTACTAATACATCTGCACACTGCTGTACTGTAGAGGAAGACTCTTTCCTACTATTGGATTTCCCCCCCTTACAAGTAGGAGATGCTACCAAATTTTGTCTTGGAAATATCATTTCAGTTTTGTTTCTCCTTTGTGTGAGTATAACACTTGTTTTACCCCATTTTCTCTTTGCTTTTGTCAGATTCAAGCATGTCTATACAATTTCCACCTTTATTATAAGTTACAAAAATGCACACAATATTGAAATGAGAGGTAAAATGTGCATTATAACATGCATTGCAAATTAAACATAGTAACTATTAATTAAGAATATATCCTATAGAATACCTAAGAAGTAATACAACAGATTAAAATTATTTACGTTCTTTATAGTCCGCCTTTCTCACATGGACTCAAGGCGGATTACACAGAGTAGACCAGTACAATCATCAAAATGGGACATTCAATCACCAATGCATTAGGATAGCAGACATCTGGAACTACCAGCAAGAAACAGAAGCATGGCATAAATATTAACATGACACAGTAGGCGGTACATAAATTAAATAGATAGGATCCTACAATATGTTATAAACATGCTATTAATAAGTCGTTCCGTGCGCCTTGGTTTTTAGTCATGCCGGCCACATGACCACGGAAACTTCTTTGGACAGTGCTGGCTCTTCGGCTTTGAAATGGAGATGAGCACCGCAACCCTAGAGTCGGATTCGACTGGCTTTTGAGCAAGGGAACCTTTACCTTTACCTTAATAGGATCCGACAGTATGCAGAAAAGACCTTAAGCCCCAATCCAAGTAAGTTAGTGAAACCTTTTTGTACTGTGCAGCCTTATTAAAGTAAAGGTAAAGGTTCCCTTGCTCGAAAGCCAGTCAAGTCTGACTCTAGGGTTGCGGTTCTCATCTCCGTTTGAAAGCCAAAGAGCCAGCGCTGTCTGAAGACGTTTCCGTGGTCATGTGGCCGGCATGACTAAACACCAAGGCGCACGGAACGCTGTTACCTTCCCACCGAAGTGGTACCTATTTATCTACTTGCAATTTCTTGCTTTCGAACTGCTAGGTTGGCAGGAGCTGGAACTAGAGACGGGAGCTCACTCCATCATGCAGCAACTCGGGTCTCGAGCTGCTGAACTACCGACCTTCCACAGCCTGCAGTTCAACGTCTTAACCACTTGAGCCACTGCAGCCTTATTACCTTATTACCTGCACAGAAAAGCTCTCTTGAATAGTTCAGTTTTGTGTAGTTTGCAGAAGGCGAGGAGAGGGGGAGGTTTCTTGGCCTCCTTAGGCAGGCCGTTCCACAAGGTGGAGGCCACCACAGAGAAGGTGCACGTGTGATCGGGCAGTTGTGGATTTCGCCCATTTGCAGGGTAGCGCCTGCCAAACCCCATGCTGACATGAGTGGAGTTGTCGTGGCGGAACATAGAGAGACAGGCAGCCCCATAAACAAGTGGGACCAAGACCATGAAGGCCTTATATGTGATAGCCAATACCTTAAATTTAGCTCAGTAACAAATCGGCGACCAATGGAGGGTCTGCCAAATGGGAGTAATACACATCCTCCATCTATCACCCACTAATAGTTGGGCTGTGGCATTTTGGACTGGATGGAGTGTCTTTTCTTTTTTTCTTTTTTTCTATTTTTGCATTTGTGTGTGTGTTTGTTTTTGTGTGTGCATGCATGCCCATGCCTGGAAGTCATGGCGACCTCTGGCAACTCCTACTGTGACATGGAGGATATTCAGAGAAGTGACTTGATAGCCTGTCTCTGCCTCTCGGCCCTGGTATTCCAATCAGGTCTCCCACCCAAATACTTACCAGGGCTGGCCCTGCTTAGCTTCCGAGATCTGACGAGATCAGGCTTGCCTGGGCTATCCAGGTCAGGGCTTGACCAGTTGGAATTTCTGAGTTGATTTTGAGAGGAGATCAATGTTCAGTGCATTACAGCAACCCTGTCTCGATGTTACTATGGTGTGTGGATCCAGGTGGCCAGGTCAGGTGTATCAGGGTCCGGGGCCATACAGTCTAGGCTGAATTGGAAGCAAGCCTTTTTTTGCAGCTGCATTGCCTTGCTCCTCCAGTAATAAAGCTGGACCCAGTATGACCCCAACTGAGTCAGTAAGGATCAAGTTGAACTCCGTCCAAAGTGGGGAGCACAATGTCCAGAGGTCATTTTGGGGGGGAATGCGGGGGAACGCAGTTCCCCCGGGTGAGGTGCAGGGGGCGGGGCACATGACGAAGCCCCGCCCCCTGCTTCCGGCCGCCCCGCTTCCAGCCCTCATTCAGCCAGGAGGAGGCAGGAGAAGAGGGAGGGTAAGTTGCTTCCTCTCAGCCCCTCCCCACCCCTGCCTGCCTGGGGCCAGGGAGGGCCTTGGCGGGGCTTCCTTGCACTTCCGCCGGCCTTGCAGGTCCACTGCGGGGCCCCTGAAGTCAGGGGGTGTGGCATATGCTAATGAGTTATGCTAATGAGTTCCCCTAGCTCTTTTTCTACGAAATGACCCCTGACAATGTCCCGCAAGGCATTGTACCTCTGCTTTTCAGGGGTTTGTGTCAATCTGTTCACTTTTAGCCAGTTGACCACTGCAGCTAGGCTGTGATTCAAGACCTCTAGCACATTACCAGGAGAAAAGAGTAAGAGTCCAGTAGCACTTTAAAGACTAACAAAATTTGTGGTAGGGTAGGAGCTTTCGTGAGTCACTGCTCACTTCTTCAGAGGCAGTAAGTCACGAAAGCTCAGACTCTACCACAAATTTTGGTTAGTCTTTAAGGTGCTACTGGATTCTTACTCTTTTCTACTGCTACAGGCAGACTAACAGGGCTACCCATCTTCATACATCACCAGGAGATTTGGATACAGATAGAGCTGAATATCGCCATCCTATTGATTACAACCAACCCCCAAACTATGAATGACTTGAAGGGCTTTAAAGGTCAAGGTCAAGGTTCCCTTGCTCGAAAGCCAGACGAATCCGACTCTAGGGTTGCGGTGCTCATCTCAGTTTCAAAGCCGAAGAGCCAGCGCTGTCTGAAGACATTTCCTTGGTCATGTGGCCGGCATGACTAAACACCAAGGCATACGGAACGCTGTTACCTTCCCATCAAAGTGGTACCTATTTATCTACTTGCAATTTCTTGCTTTCGAACTGCTAGGTTGGCAGGAGTGAAGGGCTTTACATAGAGATTAAACAGCATGGGGGATAGAATAGTGCCTTGTGGGACCCCACAAGACAGGCCCCACACCAATGGCAACTTGTTCCCATGAGCAAAAGTAGCAAAATACTATTTTGAACTCACTCACTCCGAATCACAGTAAATAAAACCCATTGCTTTACAAATGTATCCGCCTGTAAATTCACACCAGTTCTCCTGGAATGTCAATCTGGACATCAAAGCTATTGGCAGACCCCGCTAAGTCAATCTCTTCGAGGGGTAAAATGATGCTTTCTTTTAAAGCATGGCTATCGAGATAATCCTGCTGCTGAAAGTTCATAACTATCTCTAAATCTGAATCAATAAGTTTCAGATATTCAAGAAGGATTATTTCGGGATTATGAGGCAGGTCATGTCCCCTGGTATCTCTGAATTCAGAAAGTTTTCATCACAGGATGAAAGTAGACCAAGGACGTTTCCTGATTTCTGCAGAGAAACTTTGGTTGTTTGTGCCACGTTTTTAAATGGGCAAGGTGTTAGAGGCTCTTCATGCCTCTTGCTGACTGCTGCCTACTGTTGTGCCCCCAGTAAGAGGTTCCAGGGTTTCCTCAGTGCTCTAGAGACTCCTCAGGTTAGCAACCTACTTCCAAGAATATGGCCGTCCTGTGGCCCATGTAACTGACAGATCCATAAGGGCTCCCTTCTGTTGTAATGCCTTCTGCCCATCTTTTGATTTTTACTGTGTTTTGAGATAGCAGCGTATGCTACTTCAAGCCCAGAGCTCTAGACCAAGGGTGTCAAACACAGGGCCCAGGGGCCGGAACCGTACCCACCCCCCCGGGCTCTTATGTGGCCTGCGAGCAACTAGTACAAGGGAGGGAACAGGAGACTGCTCGAGGCAGAATGGGCAGAGCCATGGCAGAACAACCTCATCTGCAGCAGTGAAGCAGCGTGGGAGAGTCTGCCCAGTGCTGCACTGCTGGCTCTCTAGTCTGCCCATACAGTTTTCCTCTGTACTCCCCTCCCAGCTCATGAGGCCTTGCAGCGAGGATACACCAACTTGGAGCTTACCAGCTGCTGTCCTTTATACAGTTTATGTCTCCGGCACCCGGCACACATGGCCTGGCCTGACAAAGTGACATTTATGCCAGATCCGGCTCTCGTGACAAATGAGTTTGACACCTCTGCTCTAGACTGTCTCCCTGTTCTCCAGGAGGCTGCCTAAATAGTGTCCTGTTGCTGTGATGTCACTCCTGGCTTTATCAGCCCACTCTTACACCACTTCTTCTTTGCAAAATGAAGTTGATTGACATGCCATGCACCTGGAGGCTGCTGTGCCTGGCTGGATTTTCTATGTTTGTGGGTTTTCTATCAAGCATGTTCTTAATCCTTACTTACAAGGTAAATGTGTAAAAAATGAAACACCTTTTACCCCTAGTAATAAAAACTGGGTAGAGCTCCGAACAGCCACTGAAGGAGCTTATTCTAAGCTTGTGGGCCCGCCAGTTGGCCAGTCCCTGTATTACATTATAAGTATAAGTCCAAGAACAATTGTATAGTTTAAGATATATTCCAATTACATATTTTCACCTGGTGTTTTACAGAATTTCGACAGACAGGGGCCTGTCCTTGAATCTGAAGAAGCCATTTGAATTTGAAACCCCTAAAAGTAGCCTTGTTTTCAAGTCAAACCTGAGATGGTGGAGAGACATTGATCAGTTCTTACTCATATTATTAAGACTCTTGAAATATCCTGGGTTTTAAATGTTATCCCCATTTTCAACAACAAAAAAACCTCTATAAAGCTGCTTAATCCAGCAGGTAATATGAGCTCAAAATGAATTTTGGGACCGCTCAGGCAAGGCAATGAATTTCAAGCAGGATGCCAAAGTCCACTGAAAGGAGGCCATCCATGACTCTTTCTTTCTTTCTTTCTTTCTTTCTTTCTTTCTTTCTTTCTTTCTTTCTTTCTTTCTTTCTTTCTTTCTTTCTTTCTTTCTTTCTTTCTTTCTTTCTTTCTTCCTGCTATTGTAGCCCAGTTCAGGCAACCCTGTAGGTTTTCAAGGGAGGAGACTTTCAGAGGTGCCTTGCCATAGCCTCTGTTTGCGTAGCCACCCTGGACTTCCTTTGTGGTCTCCCATCCAAATAGTCACCAGGGCTGACCCTGGTTAGCTTCTGAGATCTTATGAGGTGTGCAGAAATCCCACACCCTATTGCAGATCAGCAAAGGATTTTTTTAAAGGTATGCTATTACTTTCCCTTCTTGTGTGCAGGTTTATGACACTTTGATTCATGTATGTCCTTTTTAGCTTCTTTGTGATTCACAAAACAGACATAAAGCTAGATTTAACAAGCCAGAAAATCTCTGTTGGTCACAGCTTTGTTTCCCTGAATGGTGCAAAGTCACTAAAACCTTGTGACTACGTATGTCATGGTATTAGGTTGCAGAGTTCAAGCAAGTTTGAACATGTTTGTGTATTCACTTGCATTGCCATCACCTGCCCTCAGTGGCTGAACGACGTTCCCATATCTGATGGGCAATGTCATTCTATTGACCGTGTGCCCCCTGATTGGGTATGGTTCCCTGTGTGAGAGATTCATGAGGTTTGATGCAACAGCTAGGGAGAAAAATAGTGTTAATGCAGTAGCAAGCCAGGGTCAAGAATCGCACCAAATAAGAGCAGTTCTCCTGAAGAGGCTGTATAGAAATGCTCTCAAGGAACAAATAAATAGTCCTGACCTGGATAGCCCAGGCAAGCCTGATCTTATCAAATCTTGGAAGCTAAGCAAGGTCAACTCTGACTAGTACTTGGATGGGAGACCTCCTGGGAGGCAGGAGCAGGTTTTATTCAGTCCCCTCTCTGAATACCCTCCAGGCCCCCAGTAGGGGTCAAGCACCAGAGGTCGCCATGACTTCCAGGTGTACACTCACATGCACACATGGGGTGGGGGGAATTAAATAAAGACATAAATACCATCTCACTGTTCCGGTAAAGATATTTTTACCCCATGGAAATTGCTAGCCTATTCCTAAAAAAAAAAGAAAAAAGAATAAAGAACTGAAAATGATTCTGTAGAACAGCTCTCTCTTGCTTTCTTTTTGGCTGCAATTGTGTATTTCTTTTCTCCCAGGCTTGAAGAAAGACTCGTTCTTCAAAATGAAGAATGGCTAATTCTCCCTAATGGATACACAGATATACAGTTCAGCTTCTGTTGTTGAAAGACCTCATAGGATACTCAAGAGCAGTATTCCCTCTCAGCTGAGTTAGTGTGAGCTAACTCAGAGTTTTTTAAGCCTCCGGCTCACACATTTTTGCCTTAGCTCATGAAGGATGGCTCCAGAGCAAACTAATTTAAGCAGCCAAATCGCTCGCTCACAACTTTAATGCCAGTAGCTCACAAAGTAGCCTTTTTGCTCATAAGACTACACAGCTTAGAGGGAGCATTGCTCAAGAGACAGGATTAACTCTTTAGCATGGATAAATCATGCCGTTTTCAGAGGTTTGTAGTGACCTGCTAATGGGTGGGAGCATCTACAGTGAACTGGGGGAATCGGATTATCAAAGCCTAGATAGGGTCAGTCCTCTGCAAACACCTGTAGCGTTGATCTGGCATTTGGAAGAACGAGGGTTGCTTTTGGAAGAACGAGCATTGCTTTTGTGAAAGAAGCCATACTGGAATTCAGCTCCCTGCAATTTATAATTGATGTCTCATTGGAAAAACTTGCATTCCTAACACTCCCCCCCATGAAGCCCACTTTCCAACATCCACCGCAACAGTGTTGACACTTTGATGAAAGGCAGCTCTATGGAGGAGAGCTGTTTGCATTTCCACAGGTCAAGTGCAAACGCCTGCACTGATCAAGGACTCTCTTAAATTTGAGGCTGTAGGAAATCAAGGGAAAAAGAAAGCTCCTTGTGTTTAAGAGAAGTTGGCATTGGTGTCCTCCAGTTGTGGCATTCCAATTGAAAAGAGAGGCTGAGGGGGGGCAGAACTCCAGTTCGGAGAGATACACTTCTACCTTACCATAATTAGAAATGACATTATGAAAAGCCAGATCTAGAATTGGTTAGGGATTTGTGCAGCGATCTCTTACTGGAGGTGAGCAGTCCCCTTGATTTCCTTTAAGACCAGGGATATATGGCAGCCTGCAGCTATCCATATGAATAATGAAACTGCTGATCTTGGATGAAGTCTGTAAGTACATTCAGAAGACTGGTGTATATGGCTGGAGGTGCTAAGGAGGGAGCCGGGTGACCTCCAGACAGTTACCCCTAGATAGGGATGTCCAACTGTGTGCTGCTTAAAGAGGACAATAGGTTCTGGTGCAGAGTTGACAGTCAGCCAAAATATGCACTTGAGCTTCTTGCTGGCATAAAAAATGCCAAGCTACCTCAACCATTTAGCAGCACAGGGTTCTGGACATAAGCACATCAACACAGTGATTCCATGACCAAGTTCCTTCCTTGCATGCAGAAGGTCTCAGATGGTTCCATCTCTGGCTACTAGTGTGTGTGTGTGTGTGTTACGTGCCATCAAGTCACTCCTGATTTATGGAGACCCTATCTTATCACTGACAAGCGTAGATGGCTTTAAAAAGGGGATCTGAAGAAGAAGAAGAGATTGGATTTATACCCCGCCTCTCACTTGGCGTCTCAGAGAGGTTTACAATCTCCTTTCCCTTCCCCTCCCCACAACAGACACCCTGTGAGGTGGGTGGGGCTGAGAGAGCTCTGATACAAACTGCTCTTTTTCAAGGACAGCTGTGCCAGAGCTTGTGACTGACCCAAGGTCACATCAGCAGGTGCAAGTGGAGGAGTGGGGAATCAAACCCGGTTCTTCCAGATCAGAGTCCACACTGTTCACCACTACACCAAACTGGCTCTCTTTGATTGATTCCTAGACAAGAGTTCCATCACTGTTGCTTGCCATGGTGACTAAAGGAGTGCTCCACATACAGGAGTAGTAAACATCTGAATACCAGTGCTAGAAAGGAACACTGAGGGGAAGGGTTGGCCTCTGTGCCCTGTTTGCTGGCCATCTAGGTCAAATGGCTGGCCACTGTGTGAAACAGGATGTGGGACTAGGTCAGGGCTGCCAACCTCCAGAGAGTTCAATTGCCCTGGAGAAAATGGCTACTGTGGAGGGTGGATTCAGTGGGATTAGACCCAGCTGAGGTCCCTCCCCTCCCCAAGCCCCACCCTTCCCAAGCCCCACCTCTAAATCTCTAGGTGTTTCAAAACCTGGAGTTGGCAATCCAAGACGAGATTGGTTCCAGATCTGTTCCTGCTTCCAAGGAAAGGATTTCATGTAGCATGCCTGGGAACAGGAAGGACTTTTATCTACCTGAGAACCCGCAAGAAGTGCTGCCAGTCACAACAGGCGATAAAGAGTCAGACGAGCCATGGGTCAGAGATGGGGTTGCGAGCTCTGGGTTGGGCCATTCCTAGAGATTTGGGTCTGGAGCAGGGTTGCCCACTCTGAGTTAGGAAATTCCTAGAGATTTGAGGGTGGATCCTGGGGAAGGCAGTGTTTGGGGGTGGAGTCCAAAGTGGCCATTTTCTCCAGGGGCACCATCTCTGTCTTCAGGAGATCGGTTGTTCTTGCAGATGGTCTCCAGGCCCCACTTGGAGGCTGGCTACCCTCTATAAAGCAGGTTCCTATGTTCTAATTGGCATGTTTTCATCTTACCCATCTTCCAAGAAACTCAGGACAACATTCATGACTCTCTTTTCTGCCAGTTTGGTGTAGTGGTTAGGAGGGCAGACTCTAGTCTGAGAGAACTGGATTTGATTTCCCGCTCCTCCACGTGCAGCTGCTGGTGTGACCTTGGGTCAGTCACAGTTCTTTCAACGCTCTTCTCTCAAGGGCAGTTCTCAAGAGAGCTCTCTCAGGCCCACCTACCTCACAGGCAATGTTCCCTCTAAGCTGTGGAGTCTTGTGAGCAAAAATTCTACTTTGTGAGCTCCTGGCATTAAAGCTGTGAGCGAGCGATTTGGCTAATGCATTAATTAGTTTGCTCTGGAGCCATCCTTTCTGAGCTGAGACAAAAATGTGTGAGCTGGAGGATAAAAAACTGTGAGCTAGCTCACTCTAACTTAGCTTAGAGGGAACACTGCTCACAGGGCGCCTGTTGTGGGGAGGGGAAGGGAAAGGGATTGTAAGCCGCTCTGAGACTCCTTTGGGTAGTGAAGGGCGGGGTGTAAATCCCATGTTGTTGTTGTTGTCGCCGTTGTCAACATCCTCCTCCTCCTCCTCCTTCTTCCCCAATCTATGAGATGAGAATAATTGGCCCAGGGCCACCTGGATAATGGAATGGCTTTGTGGGGATTTTGATCCCATGACTCTGAGAACTTCTTTGATCCCATGACTCCTGGGTCTTACCCCATCTACTCACAGGCTCGTAATCTGAATTAGATGGGCAAATTGGAATGAAGGAGACATAGAGGACCGATAGACAGTGGTTTGTACTGTGAAGAGGGCAGACACAATCTAACTAGGAATTATTTATTGACAGTGCTATCTGCAGGATCGAGGACAAAGTTTAGACAGATGCAACCTCAGTGACAAATGACTTGTTTTATTCTGATTTACCTTTGGTCCTAGCTCACTCCTGAGGCCTTTCTGTGTTTGAAACGGCTCTGGCTGCCGCCATATCTCAGTGCTACAAAGCTGCTGCAGGTTTGCCTTCAGAATCCTGGCTGGAAAATGCAGAAAGCATCGGAGATGAGATAGCATCAAGTAGTTACAGCGGAGGAGGTCAGGGGCCTTCATGAACACGGCATAGCGCGAGAGACCAAAGGACATCTGAGCATCTTTCTTTGTCTCAAGCAAGTAATCCTTAAAACACCTTAATTTATCGAGGATCTTGGGGCCTGGCGGGCTGTCATTTGTCTGTGCACGCAACATTTTGAGCTGGAGCCAAAGTATTTAATCAAGGATGACAGATAATAAATAATTGAAAGCAACCTCTTCATTTGGTACCAGGGCTGAGAGCAGCCGCTACCTCAACCAAGGAACCCAGCTGAGGATAAAACAGACCTCAAGATGCCACTCGACAGTGAGTCCACAATTGGCTGGCCCCGACAATGGGGGGGGGGAGAACTCAAAGGCCTGGGCATGGATCCCTGAGACTCTAAAGCTAAATAATGCATTGGCATAATTGGAACAATCGAAAGCATCCAAGCCGTAAAAAGGCGACAACAGAAGAAATAAACATGTGTGCACCGGAGTGGAAGGCATTACGGCAAAATTGATGATGTTAAAAAACATCCTAAAGGGAACCTTCTGCTCCAGAATTGAGACCAAATTAAAGTAAAATACACAAACAAGGAAGCTGTGGGAATGACTTTTACTATAATATGGGGAGGAGTAGATTCCCCCCCAAAACATTTTCTAATGTGGCTCAAAACTCCCAAAATAGATTCTGGAATAGGGTTGCCAAGTGTAAATTCCTCTGGAGCGGGGGACTCCCGTCCAGCATCCAGATCAGACAAGTGGCCCATTTAGCCCAGCATCCAGTCTCACACACTGGCCAGCCAGTTCCTCTAGAAGGCCAACAACAGGGCATAGAGGCTGAGGCCTTCCTCTGATGTTGCTTCCTGGCTCTGGGATTCAGAGGCTTAGTGCCTATGAATGTGGAGGTTCCCCTCCATCACCATGACTAGTTGCCACTGATAAACATCTTCCATGAGTCTACCCAATCCCCCTTTAAAGCTGTTGATTCCTGTGACCACCACTCAGAGGTCATTTCGGGGGGGAACGCGGGGGATGGCAGTTCCCCCAGGTGAGGTGCGGTGGGCGGGGCACACAATGAAGCCCCGCCCCCTGCTTCCAGCCGCCCCGCTTCCAGCCCTCATTCAGCCAGGAGGAGGCAGGAGAAGAGGGAGGGTAAGTTGCTTCCTCCCCGCCTCTCCCCACCCCTGCCTACCTGGGGCCAGGGAGTGCCTTGGCGGGGCTTCCTCGCTCTCCCGCCGGCCTTGCAGGTCCACCGCCAGGCCCCTGATGTCAGGGGGTGTGGCATATGCTAATGAGTTCCCCTAGCTCTTTTTCTACGAAACGACCCCTGCCACCACTCCATCCTCTGGCAGTGAACTCCACATTTTAATCACTCTCTGCATAAAGTAGTATTTCCTTTTGTCTATTCTGAACCTACTGCCCATCAGCTACATGGAACTGGGAGGTCTGCAAATTATTGTTTGGGAACCAAATGTGGCTCAGTTTGGAAACAAAAAAAGAAATTGAGCTCTTTACAATGGAGGGATGGATGGTATCAGGGGTGAACCGCCCATGTAACTGACAGCAGCAGAAATTCTACCACAGCCTCTGGGTTCACCCAGGTGAAACAGGAAAGGCCAGAAGTATGCCCAGGTACAAAAGATTTGCTTCCCAAATTACAGAACTTTATCTTTCTTCTTTGTTGAAAGCTGCTCAGAGACCATTATTGAATGTCCACCCTTTGCCAAGACGAGACATCGTTGGTCAAAGTCAGCCTTACAGAGAGTGAAATTAGTCCCCGTTCGGTTCACTCTTTCTAATTGGCAGAGCCATTGGCTCTCCTGGGGACTGCGTCAGATAGAAGTCAGTTCCGTTCAGGGCCTTGGCTTCAGATAAGGACGAATGCATCACCCCTCTTCCGTCCCTTTATGGCTCTGTAGGCTCACTCTGCCTTGCACGCCAGGGCTCCGGAATCCTGGCTTATTATGTTCCAGAGGGAAGCTGTGTTCATCTGCAGCAGGAGAGCTAGAGTTGAATCTAGGCACATCTTAGAGACAAACAAGATTCTTGGCCTGTAAGCTTTCAAAAGTCAAGGATGCCTGACGAAGGGAGCTTTGACTCTTGGAAGCCTCTACCCCAAAAATCTTGTCATCCTCTAAGGGGCTACTGGATTTAAATCTGGCTCCTTTTGAACATTCACTCCAGAATTAGAGCAGGTGAAGTAGGCTACCATGCGTGTAAAGTGTGTCAACTTGCAGCTGACTTATGGTGACCTGGTAGAGTTTTCCAGGCAAGAGGCTAACGAAGGTGTTTTGCCCTTGCCTGCCTCTGCATAGCTTGGTGGTCTCCCATCCAAAAACTGTGAAAATGAAAAAGGCCTTTGTAGCTGTGCAGTTGGTGGTGTTCAGTGTGACAACTGGTGGCTGGCTGGTACCCATTGGGTTGGCACACGCTCAGAATGGTGTTGCAAGCCCTTGTGATGCATGACGTCCAAAATCTGCACGTGAATTGCAGCAATGCGGAGATACTTGGGTGCAAATTCCCACTGTCATGGGGCAGGTACCCCATAGCCCAGGGGTGGCCAAGCTCGCTTAATGGAAGAGCCACATAGAAGAAACATCAGATGTCTGAGAGCTGCAAGACATGAGCAGATATCACACACATGTTGTTATTGGAAAATATGCAAAATTGGTTTTTATTAACATTGAATAAGACTGCCAGAAATAACAACACAAGAGGTAAAAACATATATTGATAATGATATTTAAAGAGACAAATGCTTTCTCCAAGCCGGCTTTGGGGGGGGGGGCTTTTAGAACTCATTTAAAGTTAAAGTTGCTTTCTTTCTCTGCTCCCCACCACCTCAAGCCTACCCAGGGAGGGGAACACTGACTGGGGAAGGGCAGACCAATTGGGGAGGCATGCCTCCCCTCCCCTCCCTAGCTCATCCGCTCTGCCAATATGTGTGAAAGAGCCACGTGTGGCTTCCGAGCCACAGTTATTGTTATGTCTTGGGAGACATAATGGTAAAGCATACTCTAGCACCACTCATTATGCGGATTGTAAATACTGACCAATGGTGTGCATTCTGGAGGGAATGGGTTTGATTGGACGTTATGTATTGATCGTGATTGGATGTAATATACCTAATGTGATTGGTTGTTATCACAAGACACAGTTGAAGGTGATGGTTCCAGAGGGCAGCCTCCTAGAGACCAAGCAGAGTTTCTGGGCATGAGGTTTCAAAAAAGCGAAGCCCCCTTCAACAGAAGAAGCTCTTGACTCCCTTTTCAACCTGTGCACTTCACCAGACCGGGTGAGTCTGGCGGCTGCTGCTGATGTGTACTCTGAACTTCGACTCACAGAACCACAGAGTTGGAAGGGACCAGACAGGCCATCTAGTCCGGCCCCCTGCTCAGTGCAGGATCCGCCTAGAGCATCCCTGCTGATCACTGCGATGCGTCTAGAACCCAGTATTTGACAGAGAGGAAGGCGAGAGACCAGAGAGAGCGGAGGAAACCCAGAGACAAACTCCTTATGGTTTTCTCCTTGGTTTTCCAGAGCAATCCTAAACCTTTCTTCATATTAAACAGTCAGAGAATCGTAGGATCACAGAGATGGGAGGGGCCAGACAGGCCATCTAGCCCAACCCCCTGCTCAATGCAGGATCAGCCTAGAGATCAGCACCAACAAGTGCTTGTCCAGACGCTGCTTAAGGGCTGTCAGTCCCCTAGGCAGTTGGTTCCACTGTTGCACAAACTCTTACTGTAAAAGAATTTTTCCTAATATCCAGCTTGCCGGAAGATAGGCAGATTTTCCAGGCGCAATCACAGTGCCACATCTGGGAAGCGTAGAGCTCCCGTGGCGAACCCGAGGCTTCCTGCCTAAGATGCGGGTAAAAAACTAGTACCTCCGAAGTACTAGTTTCCAGAAACCGTGGGGCAAGGGTGGGCGTCTGATCACGTTTCCGGTGGTAGGTCGTGGCATCCGGTGCCCGCCCATGTCCCGTGGTGAAACGGTTTTTTCCCCAAGTCTCCACGGGATGCACACAAGCATCCAACGGCGCATGCGCACACTTTGGCTTAAAAAAACCAACAACCCAGTTTGCCACGGCAGCGGTGCCTAGCCATTGCTGCTATGATCGCACTGTGCCGCTTCTTTGCCGCGCCACAGGATTGTCGTATGATCGGCACCTCCCCCGAACCACGGGATGTCGGCGGGACGTATGAGCCAGTGGCCGCACGGTAGTTCGCTCCGGGGCAAACAGCCATGCCTCCCCCCCGCGATATCCAGCCCGTGTGACCGGGGCCACTGTTACACAAACTCTGACTGTAAAAAGGTTTTTCCTAATATCCAGCTTGCTTACATTGAAGCCCTGATTCAGTCATGGTGAATGAATGCCCCTTCCTTCCTGGCAGCCTTAAAACCAGGCCACTATCATTTACAGAAGGATGGCCTGATTAAGTCCCTAGTTCAGCAGCCTGGTCATTATCATGGAAGTTGGACACAGTTGCTCAAGTAAGGTCCCGCAACCCCTCTGTGTGCTCCTGTACAAGGGGCTGTCAGCATGAAGAGTGCACCAAAACTTCACAAGCCAGTTTGGTGGTGGTGGAAAGTACCTTCAAGTCACAGCTGACTTATGGTGACCAGTGTTCCCTCTAAGCTCTCCTGCAGGAAATGACCCCTGCTGGTCATTATCATGGAAGTTGGACATAGTTGCCCAAGTAAGGTCCCGCAACCTCCCTGTGTGCTCCTGTACAAGGGGCTGTCAGCATGAAGAGTGCACCAAAATGTTACAAGCCAGTTTGTTGGTGGTGGAAAGTACCTTCAAGTCACAGTTGACTTATGGTGACCCTGAAGACGTTCAGAGGTGGTTTGCCATTGCCTGCCTCCCTGTCAAGACCCTGTTATTCCTGGAAGGCCTCCCATCCAAATACTAGCTGGAGCCAACCCTGGTTATCTTCTAGAGTTGCCAGCCTCCAGTTGGGGCTTGGAGATCTCCTGCTTTTACAACTGATCTCCAGCTGACAGAGATCAGCTCCCCTGGACAAAATGGCTGCTTTGAAGGGTGGACTCTCTGGCGTTGTGCCATGCTGAAGCCCCTCCCTTACCGAAGCCCCACCCTCTCCCAGATCCACTGCCAAAGTCTCCAGGTATTTTCCAACCCAGACCTGGCAACCCTATTGTCTTCTGAGATCTGACGAGCTCGGTCTAGACTGGGCTATCTGGATCAGAGTTCCCCGCTACTTTGGTGGGTTTCGATAAGACCTTGGTCACAAAATTTGAGTCAAAAGGACAGTAAGTCTGCAGATAAGTGAAATGTCTGCCTGGGTTTTCAAGGCCAGAGACGTTCAGAGGAGGTTTGCCATTGCCTGCCTCCAGGCCAAGACCCTGGACTTCCTCGGTGGTCTCCCATCTGAGTACCAGTCGGGGCCAACCCTGCTTAGCTTCTGAGAGCTGATGAGATGGGGCTCGCCTGGGCCACCCAGGTCAGGGCACAAGCCCACTGAGAACTGGATAAAAAGCCATCTCTCTTTTTTCATTCATTTCTGGAAGGAGCTCACAGAACCAGCAGCCCAAACATGATCTGAGGGGACGAGAACTTGCCCATCGCGACGCTGAAACATTTCAACTGTACGACTGAAGTGGATCTTCAGTTCTAATTGAGGAAGGAAAAGGATTAGAAAAGGCGGTAGAAACTACTCGGCTACAAGA